>NC_073254.2:19325000-19630000 GCF_029289425.2 Pan paniscus
TGGGTAGGGACACAGACAACCCATATCATATACATTATTAGAAGTAATAAAAGAGTTTAGTAAGTTTCCTAGGCATAAAATCAACATGTGCATCAACTGTGTTTCTAAACACCAGCCAAAAAACAGGTGGAAAATAGAGTTTTAAAATATTATTTACAGTAGCAACAACAAAATAAGGTACCAAAGAATAAGTCTAGCAAAAGATATACCAGACCTTTTGGCAGAAAGTTATAAAACTTTAGTGAAAGGTCTTCAATAGGACCTAAATAAAGAGAACAACATCACTTTTTCCATGGATAGGAAGATTAAATGTCTTAAAGATCAATCAATTCTCCCCTAAACTTTCATATGGATTCCATGTAATTCTTTTTTTTTTTTTTTTTTTTGAGACGGAGTTTCACTCTTGTTGCCCAGGCTGGAGTGCAATGGCGCGATCTTAGCTTACTGCAACCTCCATTTCCCAGGTTCAAGCGATTCTCTTGCCTCAGCCTCCCAAGTAGCTGGGATTACAGGTGCCCACCACCATGTCTGGCTAATTTTTTTTCAAATTTTTAGTAGAGACAGGGTTTCCCCATGCTGGCCAGGCTGGTCTCGAACCCCTGACCTCAGGGGATTCACCTGCCTCGGCCTCCCAAAGTGTTGGGATTACAGGCGTGAGCCACTGTGCCCGGCCGATTCAATGTAATTCTAATAAAAACACCAATAAGACATTTCATAGAACTTGGCAAACATTCTAAAATGTATAAAGAAGGGCCAATGACCAAAAAGCTGAAACAGGGAAAGTGTTCTGCCAGAAATGACATATTATAAGTAATTAGATTGTGTGTTATTAGCATGAGGATGAAAAACAGACCAACGGAACAAAAAGAGAACCCAGGAACTGATCCACACTTAATGATATATGATAGATCCAGCATTGCAGATCAGAGGGGCTATCCATATAGAAAAAAAAAAAAGTGAAAATGGATTTCTGTCCCATACCATACATAAAAATCAATTTCAGGTGTATCAGGAACCAAAACAGGGAAAACAAAACTTTAAAACGCTTAGAGAAAATACAAAAGAATATTCTAATGATCTGTGAGTAGGGAAAGATTTTTAATCAAGCAAGAAAAATACAAACCATAAAGAAAAAAATTAATAAAACTGACTAATAAAAAGAATGCTATTGAGTAAAATCACCATTAGGAGGGTAAATAGATAAGCCTCAATGTGAGAAGATACTCGTAATTATAACCAACAATGAATCATTGTACAGAATATGTAGAGTATGCTAAAGAATAAGAAAAAAAAATGAAACGTACAGAAGGCTTAAACAGGCATATCTGTGAAAAAGAAATATGAACGGCCAAGATATCTACAAAGACATACTCAACCTCAGTATTAATCAGGGAACTTCAAATTAGAATGACAATAAAATAGATTTTCAAAAACAGAAGCCCAACAAAATCAAGCATTGCCGAAAGTTTAGAACCACAGACATTCTCATACATTCCTGGCAGGAGTTGGCTCAACCACATTAGAAATTGTCATTACTTCATGCACCAGATACTATGAACTGGTTTGCTCAACTTTTATTCCACCTTCTCCTAGGGTGCCTTCCTATATTTCAAAGGGCAGAAAACTAAAAACCCCATTTGCAAGACACCCTTATAGCTAGGGTTCCATATACGATTAAAGTTTGACCCATCCAATGCTCTCAGTGAGACCTGAACTGAGTTAAGTGAAGAGAGAGAGGCAAGGCTGACAGTATTTGTTTTACTGGCAGGGATTAAAATGGTGGCTTCCCAATTTTAGAAGGTGATTTCAGAGCTGTGTTTGGTTCTGGAGCCAGCAGGTCTGACAGTGGCTTCTTGATTTAGCTGAAGTGGCCCCTAATTGTGCCCAAGGCACTGTGGCTTTGGAGTCAGATTGTATTGGCAGCTTTCCAATTCAAAACATAGCTTCCCATTGACGGGAAAAGTGGCAGCTTTCTTGATGGCTCAGTGTGGCTTTGGTGTGGCCTTGGGAATTATCACTAGAAGTTCAGTGTTGAGTCTATTTCTTTAACCCTCCCAACAATTCTGTAAATGATCAATCATCTATCATAAATCCCTTTCTGCTTTAATGAATGAGGGTGCATTCTGCCGTTTGTTCTCTACCTGAATCAATACATCAGCAAAGTTGTATCTGTACATACTAAGCAGCCCAACAATTGTTTTCCTAGGTATAGACCCTAAGGAAACTCTAATGATTCCTCAAGGATCTAGAAATAGAAATACCATTTGACCCAGCAATCCCATTACTGGGTATATACCCAAAAGATTATAAATCATGCTGCTATAAAGACACATGCACACGTATGTTTATTGTGGCACTACTCACAATAGCAAAGACTTGGAACCAACCCAAATGTCCAACAATGATAGACTGGATTAAGACAATGTGGCACATATACACCATGGAATACTAATGCAGCCATAAAAAATGATGAGTTCATGTCCTTTGTAGGGACATGGATGAAGCTGGAAACCATCATTCTCAGCAAACTATCACAAGGACAAAAAACCAAACACCGTATGTTCTCACTCATAGGTGGGAATTGAACAATGAGAACACATGGACACAGGAAGGGGAACATCACACACCGGGGCCTGTTGTGGGGTGGGGGCAGGTGGGAGGGATAGCATTAGGAGATATACCTAATGTTAAATGACGAGTTAATAGGTGCAGCACACCAACATGGCACATGTGTACATATGTAACTAACCTGCACGTTGTGCACATGTACCCTAAAACTTAGTATAATTAAAAAAAAAAAAAAAGAAACTGTTGGATATGTAAACCACAAATACGTACAAGGATACTTATTGCAGCACTGTTTGTAATGAAAAACTGGAGACAACCCAATATCTATCAAAAGCAGCATGGATAAGTAAGTGATGATATAATCAAGAGAATACTACACAGATATGAAAATGAATAACTTATAGTTTTACATATCAGTGTGGATACATTGCAAAAATAATGTTAAATGAAAATAACTCACAACAGGCTATACACAGTATGATTTTATTTATATAAGTTTAAAACTAAACATTATTTGGAGACATACACGTATATATATACCATATATATATATATTTGGAGGTACATAGGTATATATATATTTGGAGATACATTGGTATATATAAATAAATGTAAAGAAAATACAGGAAGCAGTTGACACAGAGTTCAGGAAAATCACTATTTCTGGTAGGAAGAGGCAGGGGTGTTATCAGAAAGGGTTATACAGGAGGCTTCAAGGATACTGGTAGTGTGTTATTCCAAAGCTGTGAATGTGGGCTGGTATTCAGTCAAGTTTGCATGTATATCATATACTCTTCTGTATATATGTTATTTGATAATTTTAAATGTTAAAGAAAAATAAAGAATGAGAAGGCAAGAAAAAAATGAAAATGTTAACACAACTGACCACGCAATTTCAATTCTGTCCTAAAGACATACCCACACATAAATGAAATGACTATAAAGTATGAGGTTATTATTGCAACATTATTTGAAATAACAAGAGATTGGAAATAACATAAATATTTATAAATTTGGAACCATGGTACATTCAACATAGTGAAGTAGGGTACAGTCGTAAAGTATATGAAAAAATTCTATCCATTGATATGGTGTGATCCTCAGTGTGTGTTCAGTGAAAAATTCATGGTGAATAATAACGAGATTAACAGCCTTTTATTTTAAAAAAGAAAAAATATATAATATAGTGCTATTAAATAATAGTACAACAGTAATATACACATATAAGTGGCCTTTATTTATTAAAAACATTAAAAGAATAACTTAGAAACCAATAAAAATGACTACCTAGTCAACTCTGGACACATGACCTACGAGTTAGCCCTGCTCTGCAAGGAGCAGTTTTTTGTAATAAAAGATAAAAACAAACAAGCAAAAAAATGATTACTTACAGGAGAGGGGCAGAATCGAAAAGATTAGAGACAAGCTTCTCTAAGTATATGTTTTCATATAGTTTTAATTTTTAAACCATGCAAAGATTTTTACATACTCAAATAATAAACTTAAACCCTATTGAAAAAAAAATGAAGCAAATCCTGGAATTGAAAACAAACTAAAGTAAATAAAACTAGTAATATTGTAAATAACCATCCAAAGGAAAGAGCTCCTTCCAGAGACTTTGAAGTTAGTACTTTATGCATGCTTGGTGGCATACTTCTGCAGAGCAATCTTAAATTTCATTTAGCAGTTCTATTGCTAGTAAAAATATTAGTATGTTATTTTGAAGCAGTCTCTATTTCCCTCTCTTTCAGAGATAATTTTATCTCTCAGAGAGACTCCGTCTCAAAAAAAAAAAAAAAAAAAGCAAGCAAGAAAAAAGATCAAGTTATCAATAGTTAGAAAATGACACTGAAAACAGACCTATCTCACATTCCTGTGACAGAACCATCTCACTCTGAATCCATTGTCGGAAGCTTTGCTAGGTTGTTTGGACAACCGAGAGATTCTGAGCTTCCTGGAGACTGTCCCTCTCTCGCTAGCAAGAATACACCAAAAAAGATGGCCCTCTGAAGATAGCTTTTAAACGGTTCAGAATCAAAGCCCTCACAGGGATTTAGCAATGACAGGTTCTGAAACTCAATTACTTGCAGGGGTTTAAAAGGTTGAAGAATCTCTTCTTCAATGCAAAATTTCTTCCACACCGAAGAAGTTAAACCTCACCTTTGAAGGGCCTCAACTTTAAGAATCATAATAATCAGTGATTCTGGGCTTAATCAGTCTTTGTTGAGTAATTGGATTTCTTTTTTTTTTTTTTTAAAGTCTCAAGCTCAAGTGGCCAAGGCAAGATGGGTCAAAGTCAGAGTGGTGGTCACGGTCCTGGAGGTGGTAAGAAGGATAACAAGGACAAGAAAAAGAAATATGAACCTCCTGTACCAACTGGAGTGGGGAAAAAGAAGAAAACAAAAGGATCAGATGTTGCCAGCAAACTGCCACTGGTGACACCTCACACTCAGTGCCCGTTAAAATTACTGAAGTTAGAGAGAATTAAGGACTATCTTCTCATGGAGGAAGAATTCAAAAGGAATCGGGAACAAATGGAACCATTAGAAGAAAAGCAACAGGAGGAAAGATCAAAGGTGGATGATCTGAGGGGACCCCGATGTCAGTAGGAACCTTGGAAGAGATCGATGACAGTCATGCCATCGTGTCTACATCTGTGGGCTCAGAACACTACGTCAACATTCTTTCATTTGTAGACAAGGATCTGCTGGAAACTGGCTGCTCGGTCCTGCTCAACCACAAGGTGCATGCCATGAGGGGGGTGCTGATGGATGACATGGATCCCCTGGTCACAGTGATGAAGGTGGAAAAGGTCCCCCAGGAGACCTATGCCAATACTGGGAGGTTGGATAATCAAATTCAGGAAATTAAGGAATCTGTGGAGCTTCCTCTCACCCATGCTGAATATTATGAAGAGATGGGTATAAAGCCTCCTAAGGGGGTCATTCTCTATGGTCCACCTGGCATAGTTAAAACCTTGCTAGCCAAAGTGGTAGCAAACCAAACCTCAGCCACTTTCTTGAAAGTGGTTGGCTCTGAACTTATTCAGAAGTACCTAGGTGATGGGCCCAAACTTGTATGGGAATTGTTTCAAGTTACTGGAGAACATGCACCATCCATCGTGTTTATTGATGAAACTGACGCCATTGGGACAAAAAGATATGACTCAAATTCTGGTGGTGAGAGAGAAATTCAGCGAACAATGTTGGAACTGTTGAACCAGTTGGATGGATTTGATTCTAGGGGAGATGTGAAAGATATTGTGGCCACAAACCGAATAGAAACTTTGGATCCAGCACTTATCAGACCAGGCCGCATTGGCAGGAAGATCAAGTTCCCCCTGCCTGATGAAAAGACTAAGAAGTGCATCTTTCAGATTCACACAAGCAGGATGATGCTGGCTGATGATGCAACCCTGGATGACTTGATAGTGGCTAAAGATGACCTCTCTGATGCTGACATCAAGGCAAATCTGTACAGAAGCTGGTCTGATGGCCTTAAGAGAACGTAGAATGAAAGTAACAAATGAAGACTTCAAAAAATCTAAAGAAAATGTTCTTTATGAGAAACAGGAAGGCACCCCTGAGGGGCTGTCTCTCTAGTGAACCACAGCTGCCATCAGGAAAATGGTTGGGAGATTTCTCAACCATTCTCCTCTGGGGGATTTGCCCAGAGGAATCCCTGTTCGCAGTGATTTTTATTAGAAAAACATCCTGTGTCTTTTGGAGTACAATGTGTAAGTGCCCATTGGGTGGCCTTCGTCTGTTGGTCACTGTGCAGCAGTCTGCTTCCCAGTAAAGTGTGCTCTTTCACACACACACACACACACACACACACACACACACACACACACACACAAAGAATCTCGCTCTGTTGCCCAGGCTGGAGTGCAGTGGCACAATCTTGGCTCACTGCAATCTCTGCCTCCCAGGTTCAAGCGATTCTCTGCCTCAGCCTCCAGAGTAGCTGGTATTACAGACGTGCGCCACCACACCCAGCTAATTTTTGTATTTTTAGCAGAGATGGGGTTTTGCCATGTTGGCCAGGCTGGTCTCAGACTCCTAACCTCAAGTGATCCACCCGCTTCAGCCTCCCAAAGTGCTGGGATTACAGGTGTAAGCCACCACACCAGCCAGACTTCTTAAAAATAATATTTTCTGTACAAAGCAAGAGTAAGAAGGTGGTCAGGAGACTTATCAGATTGAAGTGATCTCCATGAAGTCCCAGAAAGGGAAAGGAGACTTCTCACTTCCCACTCAGCTCTCAGGCCCATGAAAACCACCCATCCACATCATATATACTGCAAGGTGACCTGAATTCCAAAGTCCTGACTGCTTCTCACCTTTTATCCTCCCCAGGAACTGTAGTTAATAACATTCACCCTGTATTAGTCCGTTTTCACACTGCTATAAAGAATTGCCCAAGACTGGATAATTTATAAAGAAAAGAGGCTTAAATTCCACGTCTTGGGAAGCCAACTTCCTTGGGAAGGAAACTTACAGTCATGGCAGAAGGGGGAGCAGCCTCATCTTACATGGTGGCAGGCGAGAGAGACTGTGTGAGAGCACGAGAAAAACTACCATTATAAAACCATCAGATCTCGTGAGAATTCACTCATTATCACGAGAACAGCATGGGGGAAACTACTCCCATCATTCAATTACTTTTCTCCTTTGACATCTGAGGATTACAATTCAAAATGAGATTTGGCCGGGCACAGTGGCTCACGCCTGCAATCCCAGCACTTTGGGAGGCCGAGGTGGGTGGATCACCTGAGGTCAGGAGTTCAAGACCAGCCTGGCCAACATGGCAAAACCCCATCTGTACAGAAAATACAAAAATTAGCTGGGTGTGGTGGCAGGTGCCTGTAATCCTAGCTACTTTGGAGGCTGAGGCAGGAGAATCTCTTGAACCTGGGAGGCGGAGGTTGCAGTGAGCAGAGATCACACCAGTGCACTCCAGCTTAGGCAACAGCATGAGACTCCATCTCAAAAAAAAGAAAAAAGAAAAAATGAGATTTTGATAGGGACACAAAGCCTAACCATATCACACCCCATTGGCCACCCACCCACCTCCTCCTCCTAGAAGCTCTTCCCTCCCTGTGAGTTGGCAGGTGAACTTCTGTTGTTCCTTTCTGGCCACATCTCCCACCTCCTTTACTCACTCTCCTCTCTTCCTCTGGAAACTAAACATAGGCATTTCACAAGGCTCTCCTCTCTTCCTTAAAAAACTCACTCATTTTACACCTTCAACTCTCTCCTTCATACAGATGATTCTGTTTTATCAGCTCACCCCTCACTTCACTCGAGTCCCAGACTCAAATTTCCAACTACCTGCTGGAAATCTGCACTTCACTGGCCCATGGGTGTTTTAAACTCCATCTGCTCAAAACCGAAAGCAAGACAACCCCCTGAAAACCTACTTCTTCTGCACTTTCCACTCTTCTGTTCCTTCATGTGAGAAAATATCCACACGAAGTACAGCACATATTCTCATCTCTGAGTGCACCATCCTCCCTGCACCCCTGCACTCAACTAGAAATTTCCATTCTCCTTAGCTGTTTTCTAGTGCCCATACTACTGATTCTGAACTCAGGGGATTATCTGCAAACACAAGTTCCAAGGCCCCATCCACAGGTTTGAAAACCACTGCTCTTGACACAACATTTTCTAGGTGAAATCAGACCAAGGGAATGCTTGTAGCACATCAGACAGTCCCCTGTTAAAACTGTTTTCACGGGGCTGTGATTTGTTGCGATACCCTTGGCTGCTTAAAGGCTGCTACAAAAAGGCATATGATTAAAATTGCTGTTGTACTCATGCCAGAGGCGTAGCTAAGCATGTTAACATTACATCACAGAGGGGGCCTTTTATGAGGCGGGGTCCCTGACTGATGAGCAAGCCACCAGAGGAGGGTCAGGCGAGAGGCCCACTGGAGGGTAACATACATGGAGTTCAGTGACCCCTTTGTTCCTTGAGGAGAGAGGACCTATTTCTACCTAAGGACATTCCCGGAAGGCAATGGGTTTCAAACAATATCCTGAAGAGACTCATCTCAGGGAACTAAGCAGGTAGGAATGGAAAGGAGGAAATGGGAGGGGAGAGGAAGTCAATCTGGGACCCTCATCCCGGCTTCAACCAAAAGCTTCACTCTCATCTGCCTGATGGATGGAGCTACAATGTTTTTGAACAAGAGATTCCATTTGAACAAAGAGCTCTGGGTTCTGTAACTTTAAGAGTTTGGGTGTTTTTTTTTTCTTTTCATTTGTTTGTTTGTTTTTTGCCACATCAGAATTTATAGAGAATTTAAGAGTTTTAAAACTACAATTAGGCCGGGTATGGTGGCTCAGGCCTGTAATCCCAGCACTTTGGGAGGCCAAGGCGGGCTGAGGTCAGGAGTTCGAGACCAGCATGGCCAACATGGTAAAACCCCGTCTCTACTAAAAAAAATTACAAAAATTAGCCAGGTGTGGTGGTGCGCGCCTGTAATTCCAGTTACTCTGGAGGCTGAGGCATAAGAATCGCTTGAATCCTGGAGGCAGAGCCTGCAGTGAGTCGAGATGGCACCACTGCACTCCAGCCTGGGTGACAGTGAGACACTGTCGTAAAATAAATAAATAAAATAAAACTACAAATATAGAGGAGCAGAGAGTGGCAAAGCAGATTGAGGACAGACTTCAGAAGACCTTGAACTCTAATGTAAAGCATTCAGATTTTCACCTCAGGCCAGTGGGGACTCGCCAAAAGCTTTTGTGGAAGGAACAGAATGGTGAAAGCAATGCTGAACAGAGCCTAACTTGGTTACAGTGTTCAGGATGGAGACCAGAGTTGGAAGATAAAACAGAGGCACCAACTGCCAGGTGTTTTCTACAATAAGGGCCTCAATCAGGTTTTTTTAAGGAAAAGATGCATTCCATGAAGTCAAATATCCAAGAAGAGGTATACATTGCACACAATACTTTATTTGATCCTTTTCTACATTCCCCAGGGGTGTATTCCTGTCACCATTGGAGATGAGGAAATAAGGCCCTGAGGCTCAAGTCATTTGTCCAAGATTACATAGTGAGCAAATGACTAAACTGTAATTCAATGCCAAGTCTGTTTTTTGTTTTTTGTTTGAGACAGAGTCTCACTCTGTCGCCAGGCTGGAGTGCAGTGGCGTAGTCTTGGCCCACTGCAACCTCTGTCTCCTGGGTTCAAGCGATTCTCCTGCCTCAGCCTCCTGAGTAGCTGGGACTACAGGCATGCGCCACCACACTAATTTTTTGTATTTTTAATAGAGACTGGGTTTCACCACGTTGGCCAGGATGGTCTTGATCTCTTGACCTCGTGATCTGCCCTCCTCGGGCTCCCAAAGTGCTGGGATTACAGGCGTGAGCCACAGCCCCCGGCTGTCTGTTAAACTGTTTACTGTATTGTATGACCTCCAGCCATCCAAATCCCTTACCTGGGCATTCAAGACCTTAAAAAATCAGACTTCTAAAATGTGTGCATTTTATCATATGCAGATAGTACCTAATTTAAAAGTTAAGCTGATCCTCAAAACACTTGTTATTTTCTGATTTTTTTATAGTTGCCACCCTAGTGGGTGTGAGATAATATCTTATTAGGAAACCTCATTTGTTTTTAACTTTTTTGTTCATTAATGTATTTAAGACTATAAATTTGCCTTTAAGTACTGCTTTAGATGTGTACAAATTCAATCATGTAGTATTTTATTCAGTTCTATTTTTTTTTAGTCCAAATGTTATTTAATAGTGTGCTATTTAGTTTCTGAATAAGCAGGACTTTATTTTAGCCATCTTTTTAAAAATATTAATTCTGTGATGGCATTGTAGTTGGAAAACATTGTCAGAATGGGATTGATTCTTTGGAACTTACTGAAGCTTCCTTTATGGCCTAATATGTGATCTATTATTGCAAATGTTTTAGGTATAATCAAAAGAATGTTTTCTGTTTATGTTGTGTACACACACACACACACACACACACACACACATATATATATATTTGAGACAGAATCTTGCTCTGTCACCCAGGCATGATCTTGACTTACTGCAACCTCCACCTCCAGGGTTCAAGCAATTCTCATGCCTCAGCCTCCCAAGTACCTGGGACTACAGGTCTGTGCCACCATGCCTGACTAATTTTTGTATTTTTAGTAAAGATGGGTTTTCACCATGTTGTCCAGGCTGATCTCAAACTCCTGGTCTCAAGTGATCTGCCCACCTTGTCCTCCCAAAGTACTGGGATTACAGCTATGAGCCACCACACCCGGCCATATATTTTTAATTGTATTTTTGGCCATTCATATCCATGAATAAACATTTCCAACTGCAACTATTAATTTTTGAATTTTTTCTATGTATCTGATATAGTTCAAGATTGTATTGGTAGGTGTTATATGTTTATGATGATTATTTTGATTTTATACTGTTCCTTAAACATTTTTAAACTGTGAAATATAATTTACATGAATAAAGTTTATAAATCTTATATGCATACTTAAAGCAATACTTACAGACATCCATATAACCACCACTAAGGTCAAGAAATAGGCTGGGCACGGTGGCTCACACCTGTAATCCCAGCACTCTGGGAGGCCAAGATGGGTGGATCACCTGAGGTCAGGAGTTCAAGACCAGCCCGGCCAACATGGCAAAACCCCATCTCTATTAAAAATACAAAAATTGGCATGTGCCTGTAGTCTCAGCTGCTTGGGAGGCTGAGACAGGAAGAATCGCTTGAATCCAGGAGGCAGAGGTTGCAGTGAGCCAAGATCATGTCACTGCACTCCACCCTGGGTGACAGAGTGGGACCCTGTCTTAAAAAAGAATAAAATATTGTTAACTTTTTTTTAGTTAACAGTTTTAAAAATAAACTCACCTTTCTAACCTTTTCTGGCACTAATCCACCTTCTCCACCAACCCTTCCATACACCTCATGCTTCTTAGGGATAAGGCTGTTTGTCACTATGCACTAATTCTGCTATTCATTGCACCCAGTCATTTTGCTTGTTTGTTTGAGACAGGATCTCACTCTATTGCCCAGGCTGGAGTGCAGTGGCCCGATCTTGGCTCACTGCAACCTCCACCTCCTGAGTTCAAGCAATTCTCCTGCCTCAGCCTGCCAAGTAGCTGGGATTAAAGGCACTCACCACCCCATGCCCGGCTAATTTTTGTATTTTTAGTAGAGACGGGGTTTCATGTTGGTCAAGCTGGTCTTGAACTTCTGACCTTGTGATCTGCCTGCCTCGGCTTCCCAAAGTGCTGGGATTACAGGCGTGAGCCACTGCACCCAGCCGCCCCCAGTCATTTTTATGGCTTCTCTTACACCTAGTGATGACTGTCATGTGAGGGTCCCTTCCCCCACCTCCCCTGCCAAAAACCTCCCCAGGCTTCAAACTGCAGCCAAGTGGTACCTCTGTAGAGTGTCCTTCACTCTCTCCTCAAGAGGGAACCTCTGTCTCTCTGTTCTCTATATCTTTATACCTTTTTAAAAAATTACCCTTAAGCCAGCTTTCATATTCTTCTCATATTGTGGTTATTTTCTTTGTCACCTATTACATATAAACTCCTTGAAGACAGGACAAAGGTCTTAACCTCTGATTTTCCTTAGCTTGATTCGGTGTGAGGCATATGGTAAGTGCTCAACCAATATTTTAAAGAAATGAATAGAATCTCTTAATTCAGCTATGTTTCATTATTCAAGATAGCTAGCATTTTTTCCCCTTAAAACATCTCTTTGGCCAGGCACGGTGGCTCATGCCTGTAATCTCAGCACTTTGGGAGGCTGAGGCGGGCAGATTATCTGTGTTCAGGAGTTCAAGACCAGCCTGGCCAACATAGTGAAACCCTGTCTTTGCTAAAAATACAAAAGATTAGCTGGGCATGGTGGCATGCACCTGCAATCCCAGCTACTCAGGAGGCCGAGGCAGGAGAATCGCTTGAACCTGGGAGGTGGAGGTTGCAGTGAGCCGAGATCATGCCACTGCACTCTAGCTTGGGCAACAAGAGTGAAATTCCATCTCAAAAAAACAAAACAAAACAAATCTCTTTATGTTCATTTCTTTTCCATTTTGATTGCTGCTCTGCAGAAAGAGAAAGAGGAAGGATTGAAAGAATAAAAGGAAAGAAAGGAGGAAGGGAGGGAGAAAGGGAGGGAGGGAAGGAGGGAGGGAGGGAGAAAGGGAGGGAGGGAAGGAGGGAGGGAGGAAGGAAACTACAGTTAGATCCCCTTTCCAGACCAATTACATGAGAATTTCTGGAGAATGAGTCCAGCATCCTTAATTTTCTCATGTGCCACCAGGATTGAGAACCACTGCTTTTTTGGTCCCTTTTAATTTCACCAGTTTTATCTCTAAACCTCTAAAACAGGGAGGGAGGGAGGGAGGGAGGGAGGGAGGAACCCAGTGGCTTTTAGGGCCTCGTTTCACAGGCCCATCCAATCTATTCAGCTACTTCTTCCAACAGGTGCCTCTGCTCCAAGGCTCATCCAGGTCCCACAGGCAAGCTGTGCTCCCGTCTTTATTCTCTGCTCCTTGCACCTGGATGTTTCCCTTCTCCCCTCCCCTACTCACATTCTAATCATCCTTCCAAGTTATTCCCTCCTCCTCAAAGCTTCCCAGACCACTACTATCATCCCTTTCTAAATCCCTGTGGTTGAAATAAGCATGATGACCATAGCTAATAACACTGTATTGAATGCTGGAAATTGGCGAAGAGTGTAGATTTCAGGTGTTCTCACCACACACACACACACACAAAGGTACTGTCAGGAGATGGATATGTTAATTTGCTTGACTGTAGTATTCATTTCACTATGGATATGTACTGCAAAACGCCATGCTGCACACTTCAAATATATACTGTAAAAGAAATAAGACCTTCGAGTCGGCACAAAATCCAACACAATGGACTTATCCCCTCCACCAGTCCATGCACTTGTCTCTCTAAGATCACAAATACCCTGAGAACAGGGACCATGGCTAAGATTCTGTGGCCACAACCCTGGCCTCTAATGCTGTGGAGACATGGTTTGCTAATGGAATGCTTTTTCCAGAGGAGGCCCTTTAACCTAACCCTCTCCTGCCACAGAGTAAAGGAAGAAACAAGAAGGTTCAGTGACTTACAGGAAGTCGTACACCTTGACCCGAATCTAGCAACCTCAAGGCTCTTCTCTGGTTGCTTATTCACAGCCATCTGTTTTCCTCATTCTCTCCTCTGATTCCCCCTCAGGAGCGACAGAAGGCCCTTTACCCTCACCTTTCTCTCTTAGTCTTATGAACTGTGTCTTTCTCAGTGATAGGTCACTCAGCTGCTGTATTTGGTGGCAGAGCCCAGAGAACAGCACAGAACCACAGCCCTCAGGGCAATTCAGATGCTGGGGTTTTTTTCTGAAAGTCCTTCCCTGAAGAGTCATTCCTTGTGAGGGAGGGGGGTGGAGGACATTTCTGGACTTATTGCTGACATACACACCAAAGGCTGAGTTTGTCTTCTGGGTTAAACAGAGGCACTATGGCTCTAAATTGGCCAGGAAGAGGCTTCAGCTGAGGCTACAGGAGGGCAGATCACCAAGCGAGTATAAAAGAAAAAAGCAGGCTGGGCACAGTGGCTCATGCCTGTAATCCCAACATTTTGGAAGGCTGGGGTGGGCAGATCACTTGAGGCCCGGAGTTTGAAACCAGGCTGGCCAGCATGGCAAGACCCAATCTCTACAAAAAATACAAAAATTAGTGCGGTGTGGTGGTATGCACCTGTAGATCCAGGAATTTGGGAGGCTGAGGTGGGAGGATCGCTTGAGCCCAGAAGGTTGAGGCTGCAGTGAGCCATAACCACGCCACTGCACTCCAGCCCAGGCGACAGAGCAAGACCGTCTCAAAGAAACAAAAATGAAAGAAAAAGAAAAAATATATAACAGTTAAGTAGAAGCAGAAGCTTCCACCAATTTGAGGGAAAAGCAACCTCTATAAACCAATGTCAAGCCAGGACAGGCAGGAAAGAGCACCTCTTGGGTAGAGAGGCTGACAGGGGCCCTGGAATTCAGGCTAGGAGCACATGTTCATGAGAGAATTAGAATTCCGCACTCCAGCAATAATCCCAAGTCCTTGGCAGATGTTAAAGTGATTTCCATCCCCATGAGGTGCAGAGATACTAGGAATTCCCCCTGGATTTCTTCCTGGGCAAGGCTGTTGCCAAGGTCCCCAACTGAAGGTGGAAAGGGTGACAGTGGCCAGGGGAGTGAGAAAGACAGCAGGGGCTGGGCCCACACAGGTGGCCGCCGTTCCCACTGGCAGCAGTTAAGGCTTTGATTAGCAGCCCACAGCAGCCATGGCTGGGGAGGGCCACCTCCCACCCGGGCACAAGCCGAAGGACACTTGTGACAGGACAGCTGCGGATGGTGGGTACTCTCATGCCCTGTGTCTTTCCACACTGGGATATTCACTATCACGTATACCCCCATTCACACCTGGAACCACTCTGCTAGTCCCCAAGAGGAGATTCGGACTGTTAGAACGAGATAATTTCAGAGCTTTAAATGGCTCCCATTTATGAGAAACTGGATGAGAGAGCAAAGCAAAACATTCACGACTCACGTGCTACAGATGTTCAAGCCAGGAGAACTAGCAGGAAGGGGTTCTTTCCAGCCTTCACTCTGCCATTTACCAAGTATGTACCAAGTATGTGAGCCTGGGCACTGTGGATGTGGCTCACCATTCCTGCATCTGGGGTGGGCAGATTACTTGAGGCCAGGAGTTTGAGACCAGGCTTGCCAACACGGCAAGACCCCGTCTCTACAAAACATAACAAAAATTAGCGAGGTGTGGTGGTAGGCACCTGTAGATCCAGGAACTTGGGAGGCTGAGGTGGGAGGATCACTTGAGCCCAGAAGGTCGAGGCTGCAGTGAGCCGTGACCACATGAGGGGGTCGAGCAAAATGACTCTTTGAAAATGGCCCTGACAATTCTCTAGTTACAAACCCTCATTTCACAATCATTAAGTGAGGGCTCCAATCACACAGCCAGCTGGGTCAGAGCAGAGCTGGAATCTGCCTCCCTGGATCTCGTGCTTCTCTGCTGTACCCGGCATCTCCTTCCTCGCACCTGCAATTCCCAGTCATGCTGTCAATAGGAGTGGCGGAAGGAGGATCCTGGAGCCATCGGCTAGAAAGGTCCGCAAGACGCAGGCCGCAGGCTACGTGGGAAATTTCCAGATGCCAAGAGAAGGCCGCTCTGCTCTTTGTCAGGGCTCCCCATTAAACTGACGAAAAGTCAAATTCCATGGGGGTGACTAAAGACAACTCGACTCTATCTGTATTATTTGAATTTCATACAATCAAGCAAGGTATTTCGGTATGACTTAATTAAAAACTGAATACAGAGTCTTAAAACTTCTATCATTTAGATTTTTTTTTTTTTTGGAGACAGAATCTTGCTGCGTTGCCCAGGCTGGAGTGCAGTGGCACAATCTCAGCTCACTGCAGCTTCTGCCTCCTGGGTTCAAGAAGTTCTCCTGTCTCAGCCTCCCAAGTAGCTGGGATTACAGGCATGGGCCACCACATCCAGCTAATTTTTGTATTTTTAGTAGAAATGAAGTTTCACCATTTTGGCCAGGCTGGTCTCAAACTCCAGATCTCCAGTGATCCGCCTGCCTCGGCCTCCTAAAGTGCTGAGATTACAGGTGTGAGTCACCACACCTGGCCTAGATTCATTTATTTTGGCTTAACTAGTATCTAATAGGTAAATCACAGATATCCCACTGGAGGAACATTCTCACATAACTCCTTGTGGATAATAATCACAGCTAACATTGAGAGGATGCCGTGTGCCAGGAGTTTTGTAGATGTGATTTCATCTCATGCTTACGGGATGTGTGGCTGTTACCAGCACCTTACAGATGCGAACACAGAGGGTTGGAGAGTTAGGTCATTTACTCATCCACACAGGGGAGGTTTGGGGCCAGGATCAAACCCACGTGTGTTGGATAGACTGACTCCACAGTCCATGTCCCCGATCCCTGCACCACACTGCCTCTCGGTGGGTATTTACACCTGACATTAATATGTCTCTCTAACGCCATTACTGAAGTCAAGTTCTGACAGAGTAAGGAAGATACAACATCAGAGCACCTGGTTAAGGCCCAGCTCCACCACTTATTACTCAGGAGAAGTTAACCTTTATGAACTGCAGTGTCTCATCCAAACAAGAATGATTCTAGATTATTGCTCACAGAACTGTTGTGAAGACTAAGTCTGAGAACCCATGTACAATGCTCAGTGCAATGCCTGGTATATAATAAGCTCTCAATAGAAACACATAATCATGGTTCAGGACACCAAAGAGCACCTGGACCCCCATCACAGCACTGCTGCTGGCCAGCCCTGGATTGAAGCACCATGCTCCCAGGCTGCCAGCTTCTGCAGATTTCAGCTACCCTGAACATTCCCTGCCTTAAAGGCAGCTTCCAGAAAGAGCACATTTGATCCCAAGTTAAATTGTGAAGTAGACGACCAGCTGCCATTCATATGGAGCCCAGTGTGGATGCGTAGGTAAGTTAGAGGATGAAGCGCTCCCTTTAGGGTCACACCACATGCTCCCCAACAAACTTGAGGACCAACTACTACAGAATCCGTGAGTGTTCTGGCTGGTTTAGAGGCCTCGGTTACCCCAGTTGCCTGTATTGACAGCAGCAATCTTGATGCGCCACCTGAGTGAGGGTTCCACTCAGCTGTAAATGACATGTTATAATAGTTTTAAATTTATATGTGACTTTTTCACTTTTGTGTCTTAAAAGCCAAAGGAAATGACCTCAGTTGTTTTTTATTTTTCCAAAACAAAGTCCAAAAGGTATAGACTTTCCAGCACCATCTCCAATGGCATGTTTCCATAAACCCTCTGCATAGGCACGCCCAACCACTCGCCACTCTGAAAATGCATCGTGCTTTCTCGTGCCTCTGTGCCTTGGCTCTCACCCTCCCTACCTGAGAATGAATCACTTCCTTGTCTCCATTAAAGCATTTGGTTACTTCTTCCTGCTTTCAGACCTTTTGTATAAGACGTCAGTTATGTCTTCCTACCAGACTGTAGACCACATGAGGACAAGACGCGCCTCCTTGTCATCTGTGTGTCCACCAGTCTACTAGAAAAGCTGAAAAAAGGAAAGGGGATGGTCCTTAAGCTGTAATGCAGACATATTTTCATGACTGCAAATGATAGCCTTCCAACCTCATGATAAGTATCAGGCCACTTGGCTTACTTACTCTTCCATGTATTGTAATACGTCATTATAAATTGCAGGTAACCAAGATATTGACATACATTGTGGTGAAGAAGAGCAAGTTTGACTACTTTAAACATTGCTTTTTATTCCTTATCATTTTAAATGTGTTGCTACTTTTGATGCACTGCTTACTGACATTTATTGCTTCCTCTGCACAAGCACAAAATGCTGGCTCACTCTCAAATTCAATGTAGAACTGGGGAAAGTCATTAAATGCCATGAGCCTTGGGTTTTTTCCCATGTACTGTAGTAAATTCCTCTTGTTGGGATTGTAATTGCAGGTGGTAATCAGAGAACACAGAGCCCCCGGAAGAATTTTATGGCATTTCAGGCAAGCCACAGGCCAGCCTGGGGAAAAAGCAGGAAGAAAAACTGGCAATACGAGGGCCCAACCCAAAAGTTATTCCTGAAGAGAAACAACGGTAAGAACTTGCAGGAATCAAATTAGTTCTGATGTAGTAGGCAGAATTCTTAGAGAGGCCCCTTTTATTTAAAAATGATTTTACTGGCCGGGCACGGTGGCTCATGCCTATAATCCCAGCACTTTGGGAGGCCGAGGCGGGCGGATCATGAGGTCAGGAGATCGAGACCATCCTGGTTAACACGGTGAAACCCCGTCTCTACTAAAAATACAAAAAATTAGCCTGGCGTGGTGTGGGTGCCTGTAGTCCCAGCTACTCGGGAGGCTGAGGCAGGAGAATGGCGTGAACCCGGGAGGCGGAGCTTGCAGTGAGCCCGAGATCGTGCCACTGCACTCCAGCCTGGGCGACAGCAAGACTCCGTCTCAAAAAAAAAAAAAAAAAGATTTTACCAATATGTAGTCAGAAATTGTTCAACATAAGCTTTCTGGTATTCCACAGTCATAATACTCTAGCTGTTCGGACAACGCCTTCTCTCTCGCAAGCTCTCCTCTTTTTTCATTCTCTTTAAATCTCCTATCTGGCTTCCCTAAATAAATTTTTTGTAGCCAGAACTTCCATTTCATTGCAGTGGTTAGTTTTGTGTCTCCCATTGCTCTTTAGTAACTTTTAATGACCTGAGACATCGTTGGCTTCCTTTCCTTTTCCACTTCCTCCAAGTCAATTGATAGCACACCCTACACTCTGTGTTTACAAGCGTCAGAGAAGGCAGCAATAATTTTTTTTTTTTTGCCTCATCTTCACTAAGGGATGCCTGAATTCTTGACAGGGCCAGATAGAATGTAAAAGTGGTTTTCTACATTGCTAAGAAATAACAGGCAAGTCTAGATACCACGAGAGCTAGCAACCTGAAGAAGTCATCTGTTCATTCTTTCATTTATTTACCGTATATGGTGTTGGGTGCACAAAAAGCATGGAGCAAGGTGCTTCAGGGTGTTTAGCAATGAGCAAGACAAAGACACTGACAAGGAGCTTTCATTCTGCAAGCCGAAAAAGACAGGAGCTCAAATTGATACCATACAGGTAGCATGAAATAGGCACCCCAGAGAGGGACACAGCTATGGAAAAATCAAATGAGGGAAAGATTACATCTCATTGGGAAAGACTTGGTGGAGGTTCAGGTCAGTTCTGGGAATGATGAGTCTGAAGTCATTGGGGCATTCAAGGGAAGCATGAGCAGGCAGTGGGAACCTGGGACCGCAATCAGGAAGAAAAGGGTGGGTAGGATATAAGGGGTCCAAAGTCACTTGGAAGAGGTTGTCGTGGCTGGAGCAGTGAGGGGCTCACACCTGAGACTCCAGTACTTTAAAGAGGCTGAGGCAGGAGGATCACTTCAGCCAAGGAGTTTGAGAAAGAGGTTATCCTCAATTCCCTAATTCCTGTTCCGCCTACTGGGATGCTTCCACTCCTACAGCTTCCAGAGCCTGGTGCAGCTGGGGCTTTTAACTTACCAACAGATGTTCTGCTGCAGCTGGCTCATCCAGGATCCACCATAAGGGACTTCCGCTTAGGCAAAATTGCATTTCAGTTTTTAAAACAAAAGAGGGTCAGGCACGGTGGCTAAAGGCCTTTGGGAGGCTGAGGTGAGGGGATCTCTTGAGGCCAGGAGTTCAGCAACAGCCTGGCCAACAATGTGAGGCTCCATCTCTTAAAAAAAAATTAAAAATTAGCTGGACACAGTGGCATGTGCCTGTAGTCCCAGACACTCAGGAGGCTGAAGTGGGAGGCAGAAGCATCACTTGAGCCAGGAGTTTGAGGCTACAGTGAGCTATGACCAGGTCATTGCACTGAAGCTTAGGCAACAGAACAAAGACCCTCACACACACACAAAAAAAAATCAAAAAATTGAAAGGGATTTTTGTTGTTTTGTTAGGTTTTTTTGTTTTTTGTTGTTTTCTTATTTTTTACATTGTCTTCACAGACATCACCCTGTTAGATTTTTTTTTCTTTTTCCTTTTTTGAGACAGGGTCTCACTCTATCACACAGGCTGAAGTGCAGTGGCTCAGGATGGCTCACAAGAGCCTCAACCCCCTGGGCTCAAGGGATCCTCCTCCCTCAACCTCCCAAATAGCTGCGACTGTAGGCACATGCCACCACACCTGGCTGATTTTATATTTTGTACAGATGGTGTCTCACTATACTGCCCAGGCTGGTCTCCTGGCCTCAAGCAATCCTCCTGCCTCAGCTTCCCAAAGTGCTAGGATTATAGGTGTGAGCCACTAAACCAGGTCCCAGACATTCTTTTTGAATATACCTAAGACATTTGCAATAACAGATTATGTATTATGCCATAGACCAGGAAATAATTTATTATTTCATTTTTTCTCATTTTTAAGAATGCCCAGTTTTGTCTTTGGTGGTGGTGTTTTTTTTCTGTTTTTCATTTGTTTGTTTGGTTGTTTTTTGTCGCCCAAGCTGGAATGCAGTGGCACGATCTCAGCTCACTGCAACCTCTGCCTCCTGGGTTCAAACGATTCTCCCACCTCAGCCTCCCAAGTAGCTGGGATTACAGCGTGTGCCATGACGCCCAGCTGATTTTTGTATTATAAGTAGACACAGGGTTTCACCATGTTGGCCAAGTTGGTCTCGAACTTCTGATCTCAAGTGATTCACTCACCTCAACCTTCCAAAGTGCTAGGATTACAGGTGTGAACCACCATGCCCGGCCCCCATGGTTTCCTTAATCTGAAAAGTATAAAGAAGTTTTTTTTTAATCCATATTCCCACTAGCCAGAGGTAATATCATTTATAGTACCAAACTTTTCTATTTGGTTAATGCAATTAAGGCAAATTAATATTTGTGTGTTGATTCTTGTATTTGCATATTTTTTAAAAACAAAAATTGGATGTTGTAATTTTGTTATTTTCTTTTTCACTCGATTATGTATCATGGCCTTTTTAGACATATGCATCTACATTATCACTTTAGATTCCTGCAGGGTATTCCAGTTTATTCATAGGCATTCCGGTTATATTGATAGACATTCAGGTTATTTCCACTGTTTTTTTTTTTCTTTTTTTCTTTCTTTTCAGACAGAGTTTTGCTCTTGTTGCCCAGGCTGGAGTGCAATGTAACAATCTCGGCTCACTGCAACCTCCACCTCCTGGGTTCAAACGATTCTCCTGCCTCAGCCTTCCCAGTAGCTAGGACTACAGGCATGCACCACCACACCTGGCTAATTTTTTGTATTTTTAGTAGAGATGGGGTTTTGCCATGTTGGCCAGGCTGGTCTCGAACTCCTGACCTCAGGTAATCCACCCGCCTCGGCCTCTCAAAGTGCTGGGAGCCACCACACCTGGCTGTTTATTTCCACTTTTAAATTACTTTTAGATAATACTGTGATAATAAACATCTTCATATGTATACTCTTGTGCATGTATCTGGGTGTCTCTCCTTACTATCCATTTATAGAAGTAGGATTACTAGGTCGAAAGATGTGGTTAACGGTATTAATACACATTGTCCTTAAATTTAACATCAAGTCATCTAAACTGTGGCCTCACCTTCCCTCCCCTCTAAGTACTTCCCACTCATCATGTGGTACCTCTTTCCCAGCTCTACACCTATCTTGACCCCCATTCCTGCAAGGCCTAAGCTGCCTACTAGCTGCCTATTAGCTAATCAACAGAATATTCACTTTTTAGAGCTTTTAAAATTATGACTCATTTTCATGAAGATTAAAATGACTTCCAGATCCAACGAATGAAGCTATAATGAAGACAACAAAGACAGGAGAACGATGATGGGGGTTGATCCTTGGCTGATAGACTTCAAAGTCAACCATTAGCACCCAGGATGAGTCATTCTGAATTAAAATCAGATACTCTGCCCATCTATAATGAGAGATCTTCTTGATCTTTAATGAGTACCATCTCTTCATTGAAACAGTCACCAGAATTTGCATTTCCAAGATCTCTTGCCACTTTCCCCAAAATACCTTCTATGGCCATTACACAGAAAAAAACTTACCTGTGCCTGCAAAGAAAACTCAGCTTTGGACCAAATTATCCCCACTGTGTACAACAAAATCACATTCCTTTGGCCTCTGTATTTCTCTCCGTAGTCCATTTCAATGCTTATAGCAAATCAACATTGTGACCCAATAATTATTAAGTCCATTAATCTTTACTGCATTATTAATCGCAAACCTCACCAACTAACCTTGCAAAGTGCATATGTGGGCAAGCCATGGAAGCTAGAAAGAGTTTCCTGGGAAAATCTGGGATCTTATTTCATGTCCTCACATTTCTCTGAAGGAAAAAAACTTGTAAACATTGAGTCAAAACCTTACAAATTTTGGAGGGAGGAGGAGTGCAAAAAATTCTTACAAATTTCACAAGGTTACAAAGCAAAAGGGGAATGTGGTCTTGAAAAATTCTTAAAACTTAACCAGAATGAATGACAGCTGATCTTTCTTTCCAATAGTTTGATGTTTGGATTAGTGCATTTCCGTTGCGAAATCCGATTTTCTATTATCCAGTTACACCTAGTAGGCATGAAATAAATGTTGGTTGAAATGAATTAAATGTAATATGCTCAGGTCAATGTCTTTCACACATTCTTTATAAGGTCTTATATTTGGAAAATAATATTAACAGCCATTTCCATGAATAAGATTTACTTCATCCATAGAAAATGTAAAGATACTACCAAAGGGAGCCATCCTAAGATGCCTGAAATGAGTTATTAAATTCTAACTTAACCGCAACCAGTATCACTAAATTTGTTTTAAATAACTTGTCCAACTCCTAGAAGGAAACAAGGATTTGGGGAGCATAAGTAGATCAAGAAAATTAGTATTAAATGGCAGGAGTAAAGGGATAACATTTGAAATTCTGGCTTCCTGGAGTGATCAGTCAAAAGCTCTCCTGCTGGAAAATAATATCTTGAATTGAAAAGCATTTGGATCATGGTAGATTTTTAACCCAATTAAATTTCCTTCTCCTAGGTAGCCTATTTACTAAAGCAGTATGATAGCTGTTAATATTATCATTTAATAAACACATTTCTAGTAAAAACGAACTCTATTCCAACTATTACCACAGCATAAATAAAGATTTTTTCTCAAAATGTTAGCTTGGTTTGGGATTGCTGCTTTTTCTTTCCAATCGATTTGCCTCTGCCCAACTGATCTGCCTCTGAGGAGCTAAAAAATACCAATAAATAGTAACACAGACTAATAGAGTATGCTTTTCATAATATGTCAATATCTTTTTATTTCTCAGGATAACCATATGCAGGAAGGGTAGGGAAACAATAAACTATTATTCTAAATGCCTAACAGCATTTTTTCAACTAGGAACCACATTCAAACAACCTTATTTTTCACTATGCAGCACATAGTCCTTCTCTTATTTCCTTTTTTTAAAAAAAATTGAATGTATTTTGCTGATCTTCTCTGTATCTTTCCAATTTTACCATGTGTGCTGCCAAAGCGAGCACTTTTCTGGGGGAGGGGAGGGGTGTTGTTTTTCTATTTTTGTTTTTAAGACAGAGTCTTGCACTGTCACCCAGGCTGGAGTGCAGCGGCATGATCTCAGCTCATTGCAACCTCCGATTCCCAGGAGTCAAGCAATTCTCATGCCTCAGCCTCCCTAATAGCTGGGATTACAGGTGTGTGCCACCACGCTTGGATAATTTTTGTATTTTTAGCAGAGACGGTTTTGCCCTATTGGCCAGGCTGCTATCCACTCCTGGCCTCAACTGACCCACCCACCTCAGCCTCCAAAAGTGCTGGGACTACAGGCATGAGCCACCATGCCTGGCCCAGAACTTCCTAAGAAACACTTATACGTCACTGCTTGCTGTCTCACACTTCCTTGGGTGAATTCCCTGGAGAGTGAAAAGATTCAAACAGACACAAAATGGCAATACATGCTCTGTCCACTTCACAGCAATTTACCTGAATAGTTTCAGACACAGACTTTACCATAATTAAGAATTTTTGTTTTTTTGGGTTTTTTTTTTTTTTTAGATGGAGTCTTGCTCTGTTGCCCAGGCTGAAGTGCAGTAGCATGATTTCGGCTCACTGCAAGCTCCACCTCCCGGGTTCATACCATTCTCCTGCCTCAGCCTCCTGACTAGCTGGGATTATAGGCATGTGCCTGGCTAATTTTTGTATTTTTAGTAGAGATGGGGTTTCAGCATGTTGGTCAGGCTGGTCTCAAACTCCTGACCTTTTGATCCGCATGCCTCAGCCTCCCAAAGTGTTGGGATTACAGGCATGAGCCACTGCGCCCGGCCAGAGAAATATTTTTTAATAAACAACTTCAGAGGCCAGGCACAGTAGCTTATACCTTTAATCCCAGTACTTTGGGAGGCCAATGGGGGGAGGATCACTTGAGGCCAGTTCAACCAGCCTGGGCAACACAGCAGGACCCCATCTCAACAAAAAAATTAAGCACTTTGGGAGGCCAAGGTGGGAGGATGGCTTAAGGTAAAGAGTTCGAGACCAGCCTCAGCTACTTGGCAAGAACCTGTCTCAAGAAAACAAAGAAAAAATTTAAAAAAACACAAAAACTAATTAAAATATGATTATAGAAATCTTCTGAAAGATAAGAAAATGTTTGTCAAATACCAAGTAAAGATTTTTAAAAAGAGTACGTGCCACAGTGACCAACTCATCCTGATTAATCTAGAACTGCTACAGTTTTAAAACTAAAACTGTTTTAAAGTCCACAGTTCACGCCAGGCACAGTGGCCCATGCCTGTAATCCCAGCACTTTGGGAGGCCATGGCAGGTAGATGACTTGAGGCCAGGAGTTTGAGACCAGCCTGACCAACGTGGTGAAACTCCATCTCTACTGAAAATACAAAAATTAGCTGGATGTGCAAGTGCATACCTGTAATCCCAGCTACTCGGGAGGCTGAGGCATGACAATTGCTTGAACCCAGGAGGCAGAGGTTGCAATGAGCCGAGATCGTGCCACTGTACTCCAGCCTGGGTGATAAGAGTGAGAGACTATCTCAAAAAATAAATAAAATAAAGCCCACAGTCCTGGGAACACCCCACAGACCAAACTGAGGCAACTGATTACCCTACCATAAGCAATCTTTGAATGAAAATATCAGAATCATGAAGACCACTCCCTTTAACTGAATTAAGCAGCCTTTATTGAATGCCTTCTGTGTATAAAGTACAGGCAGCCCTTCATACCCACAGGTTCCATATCCATGGATACAACCAACCATGGATCTAAAATATTTGGGGGTAAAACAGCAGTAAAAATAATACAACAATAAAAATAATACAAATTTAAAACCCATGTAGTATAACTATTTACATAGCATTTACGTTGCAGTAGATACTAAGAAATTTAGCGATGATTTAGAGTACACAGGAGGATGAAGTTTTATACGCATTGACTATGCCATTATATCAGGGACTTGAGCATCTGTGGATTTTGGTATTCCTAGGGTCCTAGAACCAATCCCCAACAGATACCAAGGATGACTGCACTGTGCTGAGCAGGAATCAGTCAGGGTCCAGGCAGGAGACGGACAGTACAGCCAAACTGGGCGATCTGACGACAGTGTCACAAAGAGGCTATTTACAGAGGTGTGGGCATAGTTAGGGAAAACAATGAACAGAGAAGCATCCTGGGCTAGCAAGAGTGGGGGCTGCCAGTACCTGAAAAGGCAGAGGAGGCTGTCCAACCTGAACTCACCACCACCCAGCAGGAGGCGGCAAGTCCTCCCCTCCTCCACCCTACAGACTAGCACTGTGCCTCCCACTGGGTGAATGAATCTGACTACAAGGCAGAGGAAGGGGGCTTGTTGATGCAGTCCTCGCCTGTCAGCACCCCAAGCCACAGAGCAGGGCAGAGTGAGTCCGAAGGCACACAAACAACACATAAGCCTGGCCCCTGCTCTTGGCAACTTAAAAATCTAAGGGAAACATCAAGGCGTTATTTTAGGCACATACTGAGACAACTCACTAGTGCCAAAAACTGAGTGTTTAGGTCTAACCGGTCCCTGCAGAATTAAATCAAAATCAAGTTATTCATTCCTTACGGCTCCTGATCTGCTTTTGGTTAGAATGAATGAGCCCTGGGGATTAAAAGAGATTTATGTATCCGTGAAATTATTTTACTCATCCTACATACCTGTGCTAGTTTGAGTCCTGCATCTGTCCCCTCACTTTTTGTGTGCGTGTGAGAGAGTCTTGCTCTGTCACCCAGGCTCTGGAGTGCAGGGGCATGATCTTGGCTCACTACAGCCTTGACCTCCTGGGCTCAAATGATTCTCCTGCCTCAGCTTCCCAAGTAGCTGGGACCACAGGCATGTGCCATCACACCCAGCTAATTTTTGTGTTTTGTTTTTTGTTTTTTGTTTTTTAAGTAGAGACAGGGTTTCATTATATGTTGGCCCGGCTGGTCTCAAACTCCTGACCTCATGTAATCCACCCACCTTGGCCTGCCAACATGATGGGATTATAGACGTGAGCCACCATGCCGAGCCTGTCCGCTCTTTATAATTCCAAAGGTGAGGGTGTCTTTCGTGTAACATGTCAGGGCTTACCTTGTTGGGTTTACGCTGCAGTACTGTGCCAAACGTCTATATCCTGAAGCAACCTGCTCGTGTTCGGAATCGGTGGGTTCTTGGTCTCACTGACTTCAAATGTGATGCCGCAGACCCTCGCTCTGAGTGTCACAGTTCTTAAAGACAGCGTGTCCGGAGTTTGTTCCTTCTGCTGCTCGGATGTGTTTGGAGTTTCTTCCTTCTGGTGGGTTCGTGGTCTTGCTGGCTTCAGAAGTGAAGCTGCAGACCTTCGCAGTGAGTGTTACAGCTCTTAATGCAGCGCGTCTGGAGTTCTTCATTCCTCTCGTTGGGTTCGTGGTCTCACTGGCTTCAGGAGTGAAGCTGCAAACCTTCGGGTGAGTGCTACAACTCACAAAAGCAGTGTGGACCCAAAGAATTAGCAGCAACAATATTTATTGCAAAGAGCAAAAAAACAAAGCTTCCAAACCGTGAAAAGGGACCAGAGCAGATTATCGCCGCTGGCTCGGGCAGCCTGCTTTTGTTCTCTTACCTGGCCCCACCCACATCCTGCTGATTGCTCCATTTTACAGAGAGCCGATTGGTCTGTTTTACAGAGAGCTGATTGGTCCGTTTTGACAGGGTGCTGATTGGTGCCTTTACAATCCCTGAGCTGGACACAAAAGTTCTCCACATCCCCACTAGATTAGCTAGATACAGAGTGTGGATTGCTGCATTCACAAACCCTGAGCTAGACACAGGGTTTGTGTCTAGCTGATTGGTGTGTTTACAAACCTTGAGCTAGATACAGAGTGCTGATTGGTGTATTTACAATCCCTTAGCTACACATAAAGGTTCTCCAAGTCCCCACCAGAATCAGGAGCTCAGCTGGCTTCACCCAGTGGATCCCGCACCGAGGGTGCAGGTGGAGCTGCCTGCCAGTCCTGTGCCTGTGCGCCCACACTCCTCAGCCCTTGGGTGGTCGACGGGACTGGGCGCCGTGGAGCAGGGGGCGGCGCTCGTGGGGGAGGCTCCGGCCGCGTAGGAGCCCACGGTGAGGTGGGGAGGCTCAGGCATGGCGGGCTGCAGGTCCCGAGCCCTGCCCCGCTGGGAGGCCTGGGGAGGCAGCTAAGGCCCGGCGAGAAGTCGAGCACAGCAGCTGCTGGCCCAGGTGCTAGGCCCCTCACTGCCCGGGGCTTGCTGGTGGACCTGCAGCTCCGGGGCTTGCGGGCGGACCTGCCCGCCGAGCCCACGCCCACCCGGAACTCGCACTGGCCTGCAAGCACCGCGCACAGCCCCGGTTCCGCCCGCGCCTCTCCCTCCACACCTTCCCACAAGCTGAGGGAAGCAGCTCCAGCCTTGGCCAGCCCAGGCCAGCCCAGAAAGGGGCTCCCACAGTGCAGCGGCGGGCTGAAGGGCTCAAGCGTGGCCAGAGTGGGTGCCAAGGCCGAGGAGGCCCCGAGAGCGAGCGAGGGCTGTGAACAAACTCCGGACACGCTGTCACCTCTCACTCTTATCAAAGGTGAGCATCTCTGTGCTTTTCCAAAATGTGTTCGTTTTTGTCAAAGCCAAAAACAAAAGAGCAAATTACCAAGCAGCGTTTCACTGCATTTATCTGTTGTCTACAACTCCTGACTTGCTAAGGGCGACTGAAATTTACAGGAGGAACATCACAGGAAATCATCACGAATGTCAGCTCCAAAATGGTCCCCATGTCTTATTCTTTCCATCACCATTAATCCAAGATTTAGAGGTTAAAATTCTAATAAATGGGCCCGGCACGGTGGCTCATGCCTGTAATCCCAGCACTTTGGCGTACACAGGTAGGCAGATAACTTGAATTCAGGAGTTCGAGACCAGCCTGGGCAACATTTGTCTCTACAAGAAATATAAAAAAATTAGGCCGGCGTGGCGGCTCTCGCGCATAATCCCAGCACTTTGGGAGGCCGAGGTGGGCGGATCACAAGGTCAGGAATTCCAGACCAGCCTGACCAACATGGTGAAACCCTGTCTGTACTAAAAATACAAAAATTAGCCAGGCGTGGTACGCACCTGTAATCCCAGCTACTCAGGAGGCTGAGGCAGGAGAATTGCTTGAACCTGGGAGGCAGACGTTGCAGTAAGCCAAGATCGCACCATTGCACTCCAGCCAAGGGGACAGGGCGAGACTCTGTCTCAAAAAAAAAAAAAAAAAAAAAAAAATTAGCTGGATATGCTGGCACACACCTGTGGTCCCACCTATTTGGGAGGCTGAGGCGAGAGGATTGCTTGAGCCCACAATGGTTGCAGTGAGCTGAGATGGCATCACTGCCTTCCAGTCCAGCCTGGGTGAGAGAGTGAGACCTGTCTCAAAAAAAAAAAAAAAAAAAAAAAAAAAAAAAAAAAAAAAGTCGAATAAATGTATCATAAAATTAGATTTCATTCTGTTAGCATTAAACTGCAGAAATTCCTCACACAATGATATCATCATGGCAGCTAATGTCTCATGAAAAGACAAGTCTCCATGTGAAGGGTGCTTATGATTTTTGGAAAACAAGTTAGTCTGAGACTCCATTCTTCTCTTTGTGAAATGTGGGAAATAATGGGTGACTCATTGATTGTTGTAAGGATTAAATAATATAATTTCCAAAAATACCTAACACTAAGTAGGCTCTAAAATTAGTCTCCCCACCCTCAACTCTCTACCTTACCCTAAGTGCATATATACATTTAAATACATAGTTTTAGTCACTTTGTTTAACAATGTTACATTTTAGTAATTTAAAAAATATATTTTCCCAAAACCCTCCTAGAAACTCCAAATGTATCTCCACTTCCCTGACACAAAGTAGCTATTTGCCAACACGAGGAATGGGGTGAAAGGAATAGGACATTCCATTGAACCAGAAGTTTCCAGAGAAGTGTGGGTTTCTTCCTTTCAACCTCTCTGATGTAATCTAAATCACTAAGTAATGACAGTTTGTCCAAAAGTGAGGAAGAAGGGTAGGAACCTCATGGATGTATGCAGAGGAACTTAAGAACTCCTCTCAAACACTGTAAAAAAAGTTTTCTGTCCATACATAGGGTGGATTTGCAACACAGCCTTCCACAGGCTCAAGCCCATCTGTTGTAAGGAGCATGAGTTAGGACAGAACAAGGAGGAAAACTACCAAGTCATCTCTCTTCACACAAGTCCAGCCAAGTATTGATTGTTTATTCAAAGCTTTCTTTTCTCCCTCCCTCTCTCTGTTCAGTCACTATCCCCTGCCTCCCACCCACCCCCTCCCTCCACCAAATGAAATTAAATTTCTCAACTACCTCTATTTGATACTGTGTTTAGCATAAGCCCTGAGTAGATGTGGATTCTGTTTCTTGAATTTTCCCTGACAAACAGCTTCCAGCTGCCCTTTGGGGTGGGATGCCACCGTGATAAAATACAGTGTCATGTTTGCTGAGGATTTCAGCTGCCACCTGGGGGCTCATGCACTCAATGAGTGCTCTTTAGCAAGGCTGGTGGTGACATGGTGACAAACGGTATGTTGACTTTTTTCTTTCTGTGGTTTAGGACTGGTTGGTTTCAGTCTTGCTGGCTCTTTCTCCTGGGTTACCAACATTTTCCACATTTAGAGCCTGTGACTGCCTCTCCTCCAGGATTATTGCAGCAAGCTCCTTGCTGTCGACAGAAGCCATTTGTTGGTTAGAGGGTTTACAACTGAGACGACCTACAAGTGCCCATTTGATAGTTAACCCATGCTTCAGAATTTGCTTATTTTTTTTCCTTTTTAAGGACTCTTTCTTCAACTAAACAGTTTCTCTTCAGAGTGTTATCACTCCGCTCCCATGAAATGACTGGGACTGATACTTCTTTTATCTCTGGTCACACCCAGCAAAATTAAGCTTGCTTGTGGATGATTAGCCGTAGGCTGATCCACGTCTGAGCCAATTGGCTGGCTGTTTAGGAGGACTTTGCCTCGGGCTCACCCCTGAAGCCACCGCCCCTGAGGCCACTGCCTGTGCCATGGCATTCCCAAGCCTCTATCCCCAGTGTGGGCTTCCCTGCTGCATGTGGCTCTTCAGCCTCAGCTTCCTCCTCTTCACTCCCCCATCCTTGCACGGGCTTCCTCTTCCATCCCGCTTGCTTCTAGAACTCCCCCATCCTTGCATGGGCTTCCTCTTCCGTCCCGCTTGCTTCTAGAACATTTCCAATTATTGCTTCCAGGTCCTGAACACTAGTGGCTGAACTGAAAAATGGAAAAGATGATGAAAGCCAGGCACTGAGAAATCAGTTAATTAAACTCTTCAGAGGTCCCCAGAAAGGACAGATTCCCCTGCACACCTGATGAGGAATCTTGGACTCTTGCTTATTAAAGGGAAAGGAAGTCCATTTTACTGGAGACTTGTCAAGGAATTCCAAGCCCCTGGACAGAGGGCTTCAGTGACCAGGGTAGCTTTCTGCTTTTGGTTGTAAAGAGATCAGAAAGTGTCATCCTTCAAAGCGATGTCATGGGCTCAGAGCCCTTTCTGTGCACTTTGCCATATTGTGCCCACTCCGGTTCTCAAGGTCAGTTGGCCATCTGAAGTGGAACAATGACTTCTCTACAATCCAGCTTTAACTATTTGCACAGTTCCATGCCATTCCACTAATTTAGTACATACCAGGGTGTACCCAGGCTTCAGGCTGGTCTCGGTTCTACTTCCCAAGCCCAGTCCCAGCACATGCCTTCCCAAAGATCTTTCCTCCCAGTTCCCAGTCTCCCTCTTAGGATCAAACCAATTCAACTTAACCCTTATTTAATGTCTTCTCTCTGCCTACTCAGCCCAGTGTGGTAGTCAGGCACAGAAACTCATCAATTACAGCACAGAGTCAGCAGGTCAACAACAGAGTGGGATAAAATTCCCTCTTCTCCAAACACACAAACCCAGCTCTGTAGCATCTTTTTTCCACCCCTGAAATTCCCCCAAACAGACTATCCCTTGTGCTGGCATCCAGCAAGGTCCTAAAGAGGCCCTACAGCCTGTTTTTGCTCAGGCTTTTTTCAAGCCTTTTTCCAATCTACTTTCTCTGAAACTTTGCATGCATATACACACACCAGAATCAACAAGTCGACTGAGCATGCAAAAGCCACATCCACATTTCTAGACCTTGATACCTTCTCAGACCTCTGGCAAATCTAAAGCCCAGACCAACTGGGATTACTCCCAGGTTATACATTGCTTTAGAGAAGAGAATATTTGTCACACCTAGGCATGGATCCGAGAAGTCCTCACATGCTCACATGCAGAAGGCCCATTCCTTAAGTAATTAGAAATCCATCATCTAAAAAAAACAATGACCAAATCACATTTTGATTAGGATTAAAAGGTGGAGGCTGGGCATGGTGGCTCATGTCTGTAATCCCAGCACTTTGGGAGGCCAAGGCGGGTGGATCACTTGAGGTCAGGAGTTTGAGACCTGCCTGGGCAACAGGGTGAAATCCTGTCTCTACAAAAAATACAAAAATTAGCTGTGCATGGTGGTGCATGTATGTGGTCCCAGCTACTCAGGAGGCTGAGGTGGGAGAATCACTTGAGCCTGGGAAGTGGAGGTTGCAGTGAGCCACGATCACGCTACTGTACTCCAGCCTGGGCCATAAAGTGAGACTGTGTCTCAAAAAAAAGGGTAGAGACAATAGTACAGGTACCTCGAAACATCCAAAAACCCAAAAGCTTTTCTATTGTGAAAGCATCAGACAATTTTCTTATAAGAAATATATTTTTTCTGATGAGGCTTTGCTGGAGATATTACCAGAACAAGTGTCTCCAACCACTGGTAGTCTGGAAAATGATAAAGGTGGGTTCTGGGTGGCACAGTGAAACCAGCCTGAGATTACAAACCTTTGCTGGGGGTAAACTACAGAAGCAACCATGGAGACTTAATTCTGTGTTTTTCTGAGATTCTATAATTAGGTAATGTCATTTACATGCTTCCAAGTGAGGGAAGGAAATTCTTTGGAGGCAAAGCGTAACGGTTCCAGTACTGGCACCAAATGTCTTCCTGCTCAGCAAGTCCATTTTAAAGTCTTGTTCATGAGCTAAGCTGAGTTCTCCTACAGAAGCAGAGTGAAGAGTCAAGGAAATGTGAAGACTGGCCAGGCACGGTGGCTCATGCCTGTGATCCCAGCACTTTGGGAGGCTGAGGCGAGCAGATCACAAGGTCAGGAGTTCAAGACCAGCCTGACCAACATGGTGAAACCCCGTCTCTACTAAAAATACAAAATTAGCCTGGCGTGCTGGTGCATGCCTATAATCCCAGCTACTCAGGAGGCTGAGGCAGAAGAATCGCTTGAACCCAGGAGGCGGAGGTTGCAGTGAGCCAAGACTGCGCCATTGTACTCCAGCCTGGGCAACAAGAGCGAAACTCCATCTCAAAAAAAAAAAAAAAAAAAAAGAATATACCTCTTTCAGCATCCCTTTGCAGGGTCCTCCCTATCTCTGTGATTCCAATAGTATTCTCTGAAACAACACAGAAGAGTTGGCCTCCCTCCCTCGCCTGACATAGCTCTTTACACAGTTGCAATTCCATGCCTCACTCCCCACCCCGTTCTGGTGACTTTCCTCTGCACACATTCCACCTTGCTGTCCCTCTTAGTTTTTAGCACCTATTTAGCAAATATGCTGGAAAAATATTTCCAAAAAAAGTTAAAAGTGGTTGTTTGGAATGATGAGATTACCGGTAACACTGTTGTTTGCTGCTTCTTTGCATGTTTTCAACGTCTGGGCCTGGAACAAGTGCAGGTATTCCTTTGCTCATTCTGAAACGATGCTCAGCATTGAGTGTGCTATCCTGACTAGTGCGAATACTCCATTGCTTGACATCTCCTGTGTAATACATCTCCTGTGTAATACATACGTTACACTTCTGGTAATACATTCTACGATTGTATTTGTCTTTTTCAAGACCACTTAACACCTTCAGCTTATATAAATCTCGTAGCTAACTGAAGCCTCCAGGTTTTTTCACATGAAGTGTTCACATAAATCATGGATCTCCCAACCTATTTTCATCTTTATGAGTAGTTAAGACATAAATCCTTCTTACAGTATTAAAGGGTGCTAGTGTATTAAACTACCTAAATAGCCAGCATGCCTTTTAAAGGGGCTATCATGATCTAATTCAAATGGCAAGAATTCCAGGGTCTATGTCAGGTGCCCCTGGCTCCCTCTGTGTCTCATCCCCTTCCATTATGGATCCACAAAACATGTCTTGAAATGTTGCCTCCTGGCCAGGCATGGTGGCTCATGCCTGTAATCCCAGCATTTTGGGAGGCTGAGGTAGGCAGATCACTTGAGGTCAGGAGTTCGAGACCAGCGCCTGGCCAACATAGTGAAACCCCATCTCTATTAAAAATACAATAATTAGCCAGGTGCGGTGGCATGCACCTGTAATCCCAGCTACTCAGGAAACTGAGGCAGGAGACTCACTTGAACCCCAGAGGCAGAGGTTGCAGTGAGCCGAGATGCAGGTTGCAGTGAGCCAACATCGCACCACTGCACTCCAGCCTGAGTGACAGAGAAAGACTCTGTCTCAAAAAAAAAAAAAAATTATTGCCTCCTGCAAAAATTAATATGCAAGAAAATTCAAGGGACTAGTAATCTGTGGAAGGAGGAGGAAGATGGTAATGTTTTATTTCTTTTTGGTGTCAATTACATGAGGTCATTTTATTTTATAATATACTCTCTTGTATGTATGAAATAGTCAACGATACAAATTTTAAATATGTGATAATTTAAAAGTAATATGTAGAGTTGATTTAAAATAGGAGGAAATGACTGGGCATGGTGGTCCATCCCTGTAATCCCAGCACTCTGGGAGGCTGAGACAGGAGGATCACTTGAGCCAAGGAGTTTGGGACTGGCCTGGGCAACATAGCAAGATCCTGTCTCTACAAAAAATACAAAAATTAGCTAAGCATGGTGGTGCATGCTTGTAGTTCCAGCTACTCAGGAGGCTGAGGCGGGAGGATTGCTTGAGCCCCAGAGATTGCAAATGTAGTGAGCTCTGATTGTGCCACTGCACCCCGGCCTGGGCAACAGAGCCAGACCCTGTCTCTAAATTAATTAATTAATTTAATTTAATGGGAAGAAATGTCTGGGCACTGCGGCTTACGCCTGTAATCCCAGCACATTGGGAGGCAGAGGCTGGAGGATCACTTTAGGCAAGAAATTCAAGACCAGCCTGAGCAACATAGCAAGACCCCATCTCTACAAAAACATTAAAAAATAAAAAATTCACTGGGCATAGTGGTGAATGCCTGCAGTCATAGCTACTCAGGAGGCTGAGGTGGGAGGCTTGCTGGAGCCTGGGAGGTTGAGGCAGCAAATGAGCTCTGGTTGCACCACTGCACTGCAGCCTGGGCAACAGAGAGAGATCCTGTTTTAACAAAAATGGGGGGTGGGGGTTGGGGGGGAATTCTCAGTATCCCTTCAATTTTGAGGGGAAAAAAAGGTAATGAGAAAAAATAAGGAGAAAGCAATAGATAAGCAAATGAAAGGGAGGAAAACAGATTTAAGTTTGAGAAGGAAAATGAAAGAAAAGATAGAGGCCTGGAAGACAGGCAGAGATAGGAGGATTAGATGGAGTATTTGGCTGAACAGGGACGACAGAGGTGGTGAGGAGTCCCTGCAGCGCTGCAGAGTGCGAGAGAGCAGAACAGCGAAAGCTACTTCGGATCCTCCAAGAAACGTCAGCAAATCCATCCTATTCCTCAGCATTCTGCTTCAGCCACCTAAGGCAGTCAGCCTCCCACTGCCGTTCAGCCTGTGTGGCCCAGAGCCAGGAAGCACGTTCCCTCGCAGCTCTGGGTACAGATTCCCTATACACATGAGTGTCTCCCTCCCGGTGACTCAGCTGCTGTGCTTTCCTCTCCTTCCCCAGGGCCTGAGCAGTAGCCTGCCTGATGATGATCAAGCAGAGCCCTGCAAGTTTCAAGAGGAATGTCAGTGACTCTTCACTGAAACCCCCCAGGTAGGCATGCAGTGACAATCCAGGGCTTTCCTGGACACATTGCAATCCTAACCTCAGGGTAAAAGCCATGTCCCTGTTCCGTCACAGCATGGCAAAATCAATTCCAGTTGGATTAAAAAGTTACATGTTTTTAAAAAAATGAAACCGTAAAAATGTATGTGACTCAGATAAAGTAAAAAAAAAAAAAGAAAAAAGTGAGTGGTTATGTGTTTTTAAAAAGACCGAGATCAAATGGATAAATATTACAGAAGACTAGTCTAAATTGTTTAGTGCACACCATGAAATACTTTTTTCAACCTCTGGCTCCAAATCTCCAAATTTTTGTCCCCTTCCTTACTCCTTGTGCTGAACAGACAGCCTTTTAGTCACTCAGTTTTAAGAAAAACTTCATTCTGGTCATTAAGACTCCATCTCAGGTATGAAAATTTCAGTAAGTGAAGGCAAAGATTAATTTTATATTCGTTTAAAGGCTTTTCCCGTCCACCTAAGGCCAGGCTTGCAGTCCCTGTTCTGGAAGATGGGCTCTTTGCTCTTTCTGCATTTTACTCCTCTCCTCCTCTCTCTCTGCAGTTTCTTTTTCTTTTTCTTTTCTTTTCTTTCTTTCTTTTTTTTTTTCTTCAGACAGAGTCTCACTCTGTTGCCCAGGTTGGAGTGCAATGGCACATCTCGTGTCACTGCGACCTCTGCTTCCTGGGTTCAAGCCATTCTCCTGCCTCAGCCACCCAAGTAGCTAGGATTACAGGTGATGGCTAATTTTTGTATTTTTAGTAGAGATGGGGTTTCACCATGTTGGCCAGGCTGGTCTCGAATTCCTGGCCTCAGGTGATCCATCCGTCTCAGCCTCCCAAAGTGCTGGGATTACAGGCATGAGCCACCACGCCCAGCCCTCTCTCTGCTGTTTCCCCTCTGGCGTTGTGGGGAAGGGAGGGGAAAGGACTAGGGGAAAGGTGCCTTTATGTAAGTCATGCAGCTGTCCTGACAGTCAAACTCTCTCTCTGGGAGGGTCCCCTTGTGTGGGCTCAAGAGACCTTTGAGGGTCTCTCCAGGGCACTGTTGTCTGATGCATACTGGGTCATCTCAGAGTCCCACTCCTAGGCTCCCGCCAGCTATCCCCATCACAGCCTGGGGCACATGATGCAGGGGGCTCCCCACCAGCCAGCCACCTTGGGCGGGGCACCAGCCAGATGGCCTGAGTCACTGTCTGCTGCATTCACTTGGTCCACAGCACATCCTTCCACTCCACATTCCAGATGGGGAGAGTGTAGCTGCTCTCTCTGTCTGCTTTCTCTTCATCCCGCTGGGACGGGCTGCTCCAGCAAGACTTTTGCATTCAGAATTCTCTAGATGAAAAGGAGAGACCAGTTTCTATGTTCAGTCAGACTCCTAATTCAGTGAGGGGGAAGGGGAGGGCACAGGGATGGGAAGCTGGGGGATGGGGATGGAGGGAAGATGGGGATGGGGAAGAGGATGGGTCCACCTCTCTCAGAAACTTTCTCATTATTCTGTGCTAGTGTCAGCACCAGATGGGCCTTCAGACCCCAGCATCTCCGCGAGCAGTGAGCAAAGCGGGGCACAGCAGCCTTCCGGTTTACAGGTAGGTCTTGGTTTCTCCCAGTGGCAAGCTTGGAGTCCATCTGGCAAGGAAGAGCCCATAGGGGAATCGCCCCACACCACACTCTCCCTTTACATCTTTCCTGTGCTCGGGTCCCTTTGGTGGTCTGGTGAAGCTGTGGACTCCTTAGAATGATGTTTTTGGCCGGGCACAGTGGCTCACGCCTGTAATCCCAGCACTTTGGGAGGCCGAGGCAGACGGATCAGCTGAGGTCGGGAGTTCAAGACCAGCCTGACCAACATGGAGAAACCCCGTCTCTACTAAAAATACAAAATTTGCCGGGTGTGGTGGTGCATGCCTGTGATCCCAGCTACTCAGGAGGCTGAGGCAGGAGAATCTCTTGAACCCAGGAGATGGAGGTTGCGGTGAGCTGAGATTCATTACATCGTTGCACTCTAGCCTGGGCAACAACAGCGAAACTCTGTCTCAAAAAAAGAAAAAAAAAAAGACGTTTTTAAGTTTATAAAATAAAATATACAGGACTACAAAGGTTATCAATTACATCGAAATGCAGTTATCACAATCATTTGAAAATGTGTACTCTAGTAATAATGCTTCTTTTTTAAAAAAATCACTTTATTAAGATATAATTGACATACAAAAAGCTGTACATATTCAGGCCAGGCGCAGTGGCTCATGGCTGTAATCCTAGCACTTTGGGAGGCCTAGGTGGGCGGATTGCTTGAGGAAAGGAGTTCGAGACCAGCCTGGCCAACATGGTGAAAGCCCATCTCTACTAAAAATACAAAAAAATTAGCCAAGCTTGGTGGTGCGCACCGGTAATCCCAACTACTCAGGAGGCTGAGGTGGGAGAATCACTTGAACCCAGGAGGTGGAGGTTGCGGCGAGCTGAGATCGCTCCACTGCACTCTAGCACGGGCAACGAGCGAAACTCCATCTCAAAAAAAAAAAGTTGTACATATTTAATGTATAAGTGCACCCCCATGAAACTATCACCACAATTTATGTTATAAACATATCCATCATCTCCAAAAGGTTCCCCCCGCACTCTGTATTTATGTGCATGTGTGCACGTGATGGGGGGGGTGGGATGAGAGCACCTAACAGTTAAGATCTACCCTCTTGGTAAATGCTCAAGTATGCAAGTTGTGTTAACTATAGACAGCATGCTCTCCAGCAGCTCTTTAGAACTTGTATAAGGGAAATGTTGTACCCTTTGACCAACACCTCCTGTTTCCCACTCCCCCAGCCCCTGGCAACCATCATTCTGCTCTCTGCTTCTATGTGTTTGACTATTTTATATTTCTCAAGTGAAATGATGTAGTGCTTGTCCTTCTGTGTCTGGCTTCTTTCACTTAGATGATGCTTTCTTAAAACATAATATGACAAGGTCTAACAGTGATTTCTAACTAGTGATGAGTATAAAGGTATTTTGCTATATCTGCAACAGCTGTATGTAATATGAAAACACATGTGCTTTCTACTAGAGACTAAGTTACAGTTGCTGCTGGTACTACTATAGTTTGTTGTGTACATTCATAATTGGGGGAAATGCAACATTTCAGCTAGAGGATAGTGAAAATAAGGATGGAATATTTTTCCCATTGATGTTTGCAACCTGCCAAGGATGGACAAAGAACCCTTGCTCTAGACTGACTACTGCCTGCTCCAGGGAATCCTCCCACAGCCTTCCTGGCCTCTGCTTATATAGGTCAGGAGGGTGCAGGGGACATGGCTGCAGGGCCGGTTTGGTGGCCTCTTGGTGAGGTTTGCAGAATCACCCAGCAACTTCCCTAGGAGTGGAGAGACATGAAAGCCAATGCTACTCAGCTTTTTTTTTTTTTCTGCTACGCACTTTATTAGCAACTTAGCTTTTTTTTCCCTCATAACCCATAGACTTAGCAGGAGGAGCATAGACATTAAGAGTAAGTGCACATGAAATATTGAAAAGGAGTAAACATGAATCCTCTCTTTGCAAAAGACAGTCTCAGAAATTTTTCATCTGCTAATTCACTTAATTCAACAAATTACATCTATCATGTTTCAAGTGCTTTGTTTATCGATATAGTGATAAACAAAATACACTGATGGGACAAGCAACTCTGAGATGACAGAACAAGTTCCCTAAATAGTCTGTTACTGTGACTCCTGTTTATGCTTGACATTCACAAAATATTCTGGAATTGATACCCAAGAAACTGCTAACAGTGATTACCTCTGGGGAGTAGAGATGGAAATTGAGAGGAAAAGAAGGGAGTGTCTTTTCATGTTAAACTCCTTTGTACTGTCTTTAAAAATAATAATAAACATCTTTTTATATGATGAAAAACAAGTTGTAAAGACAACTTTAAAAGTTTTCCTAAAGGAAACCATATGTGACTTTAACTGATTTGAGACAAGTAGAAGCTTTCTAAGTATAAAAGTAATAGAAGGAATGATGGGGGAAATTGATAGATTTCACTACACACACAAAAAAAGATGCAAAACACAACAATGTCACAGACCAAAAATAACAAACTTAAGAAATATTTGCAACAAAAATTAAACAAAAGGGGCCAGGCGCAGTGGCTCACGCCTGTAATCCCAGCACTTTGGGAGGCCGAGGTGGGTGAATCACCTGAGGTCAGGAGTTTGAGACCACCCTGGCCAACATGGTGAAACCCCGTGTCTACTAAAAATACAAAATTAGCATGGTGGCGCATGCCTGTAATCCCAGCTACTCAGGAGGCTGAGGCAGGAGAATCCTTTGAAACTGGGAGGTGGAGGTTGCAGTGAGCCGTGATCATGTTGCAAAACTCCGTCTCAAAAAAAAAAATAGCCTCAGCCTCCCAAGTAGGGGGGACTACAGGCATGCACCACCACGCCTGGCTAATTTTTGTATTTTTAGTAGAGACAGGGTTTCACCATGTTGGCCAGGATGGTCTCGATCTCTTGACCTCGTGATCCGCCCACTTTGGCCTCCCAAAGTGCTGGGATTACAGGTGTGAGCCATCGCACCAGCTGGAAATGATTTCTTAAATAAGACCCAAAACAGACAAATGTTTAGAAACGTAAATTGAATTACATGAAAGTTAAAAACTTAAACACAATAACAGACATCTTAGAAAAAATGTAAAAAGTCAAAAGCCTAAAAGAAAGTGTTTGCAACACGAAAAACAAAGCATTAATATACAAAACATGCTAAAATTATTTTAAATAAACTTTAAAGAAAATACAATAAAAAAATGAGTAAATGATACATACAGTAATTCACAGAAGAAACTGCTATAGTCAAAAAATACAGGCTGGGCTCTATGGCTCCCAGCACTTTGGGAGGCTGAGGCAAATGGATCACTTGAGGCCAGGAGTTGGAGACCAGCCTGGCCAACATGGTGAAACCCCATCTCTACTAAAAATACAATAAATGAGCCAGGCACGGTGGTGCACACCTGTAATCCCAACTACTAGGGAGGCTGAGGCACAAGAATCATCTGAACCTGGGAGGCAGAGGTTGCAGTGAGCCAAGATTATACACCATTGCACCTCAGCGTGGGTGACCAAGTGAGACTCTGTCTCAGAAAAGTAGTAATAAGTAAAAATAAAAATAAAACAAATGCAGGAAAAGTTGTACAACTTTACCACAAACATGTAAATGCAAATAAATCCACATTTCACTCCCACAGATCATTTCACTTTCCCATATGATTAGAAAAACTTTAAAATTTTGACAAAACCAAGTGTTAGAGAGGATCATGGGAAACCAAAGATTCTCATGCACTATTAGTGGGAATGCAAATTTATTCAATCACTTTGGAGAAAAATTTGGTATTATCCAGCAAAGTAAAAAATGAGTACAACCTCTGACCCAATTCTGCTTCTGAAGAAACACTTGTACATGTGTGCAAAGAGACAAATAAAGATGTTTACTGCAGTGTTGCTCTATAGTAGAGATTAGTTGGAACTAGCTCAAACGTCTGTGTGTAGAAGAATGGATAAGTAAACTACAGTGGAACAATATGTGCAGTATAAACAAAGGAACCAGATTTGTACATAGTGACATCAAGGAATTATTAAAAACAATGTTGTGGCTGGGCGCAGCGGCTCACGCCTGTAATCCCAGCACTTTGGGAGGCCGAGGCAGGCGCATCACCTGAGGTTGGGAGTTCAAGCCCAGCCTGACCAACGTGGAGAAACCCCATCTCTACTAAAAACACAAAATTAGCCGGGCGTGGTGGCACATGCCTGTAATCCCAGCTACTTGGGAGGCTGAGGCAGGAGAATCGCTTCAACCTGGGAGGCGGAGGTTGTGGTGAGCCAAGATCACGCCATTGCACTCCAGCCTGGGCAACAAGAGCAAAACTCTGTCTCAAACATAAATAAATAAATAATTAAATAATAAAAATAAAATAAAATAAAAACAATGTTGAGGCCAGGCACAGTGGCTCACTCCTGTAATCCTAGCACTTTGGGAGGCTGAGGTGGGTGAATGACCTGAGGTCAGGAGTTCAAGACCAGCCTGGCTAACATGGCAAAACCCTGTTTCTACTAAAAATGCAAAAAATTAGCTGGGCATGGTGGCAGGCACCTGTAATCCCAGCTACTCGGGAGGCTGAGGCAGAAGAATCACTTGAATCTGGGAGGCAGAGGTTGCAGTGAGCCGAGATCTTGCCATTTGCACTCCAGCCTGGGTGACAAGAGTGAAACTCTGACTCAAAAAAAAAAAAAAAAAAAAAAGTTGAGTAAAAAAAAATGCCACGTATAGTTTTATACAGTATAATACCACTTATATAAATATTCTTAAATACCAAAGCAACATTAAATATTTACAGATGTATTTCTACCTAGTAAAAGCATAAAAAGGTGATTGAGGCCGGGCGTGGTGGCTCACACCTGTAATCCCAGCTCTTTGGGAGGTGAGGCAAGCAGATCACCTGAGGTCAGGAGTTCGAGAACAGCCTGACCAACGTGGAGAAACCCCGTCTCTACTAAAAAATACAAAATTAGCTGGGCATGGTGGCGCATGCCTGTATTCCCAGCTACTCGGGAGGCTGAGACAGGAGAATCGCTAGAACCCAGGAGGCAGAGGTTGTGGTGAGCCGAGATCACACCATTGCACTCCAGCCTGGGCAACAAGAGTGAAACTCTGTCTCAAAACAAAAAGAAAAAAAAAAGTAATTGATACACACTAAATTTCTGATGGAAAGGAAATGGAGAAGGAAAGAGGAGAAGTGTTATTGTACTTTCCTATACTTTAAAAAAATTTTCCCAAAAAAAGCAGTACACGTGAAATTACAAAGGAGAGTGTCTGACTTTTATTAGATACTTGCTAAATTATAGCTATTCTTGAAGTTATCTATCAAGAACAGGTGCTAAAATGTACTTGCTTCCTGTTTCCCAACTACACCAACTGGTGGCTTCTCCTCATCCCACGTGTGCTGACAGCAGGCTCTGTGTATCACAGAACAACACGGTGTGAGCCTTGAGCCTCATGTCAAGCCGGTGCTTCTCAACCTGGGGACAATTTTCACTGCCAGGGGACACTTGGCAATGTCTGGAGGCATTTTAGTCATCACAGCTGGGGCAGAGGGCGTTGCTACTAGAATGGAGAGTGTTGAGGCCAGGGAACTGCTGAACATCATGTGATTCTCAGGACAGCCCCCACCACAAAGAATCATCTGGGCCAAATGTCAATAGTGCCGAGGTTGAGAAACCCAATGTAAGCTCATAGAAAGTAACATAAATAACCGTTGCATTAAATCTAATATACTAAATTTGACTACTTTTCTGATGAGTCCTTTTTATAAATTACCAGACAAGTGAAGCCACATCTTCTTTCTAATCTTTCTTTCTAATACTGGACACTGACTAGACCGGAGAGTGTGGGTGATAGAGCTGCTTCTGCCAAAACCATGGCCTCTAATTTCTCTTCTCTGTATCCACAGCAGGCAGAATGGCATCTGTTGGAAAGGGCATATACTCTAAAACCTTTTTTTTTTTTTTTTTTTTTGAGATGGAGTCTTGCTCTGTCACCTAGGCTGGAGTGCAGTGGTGTGATCTCTGCTCACTGCAACCTCCACCTCTCGGGTTTAAACGATTCTCCTGCCTCAGCCTCTGGACTAGCTGGGATTACAGGCATGTGCCACCGTGCCCGGCTAATTTTTGTATTTTTAGTAGAGATGGGGTTTCACCATGTTGGCCAGGCTGGTCTCGAACTCCTGACCTCAAGTGAGCCACCTGCCTCAGCCTCCCAAAGTGCTGGGATTACAGGTGTGAGCCAACGCACCTGGCCTCTATAATCATTTTAATTGGGCGAAATATTATGGAATTTTTTTCAATCATGAAAATTAATCAGGCTTGCATTCTAGTTCAGTCTAACCCTGGCTATTTCCAAAGCCAAAGGAAGCACAACACAGGTATTTCTTTTCAACCTCCCAGGAAATAGTTCAACTGATCCATGGACCAGATGTCAAACCTACACCATTAAAGCACCTTCTCCATAGTCTTAAAGTTCAATTGGCCAAATCATGCATGAAGAGGCTACCAATCATGGTTACATTCAGCTTCATAGCAGAAAACTGCAAAAGACAAAGGCATATATAAGATTAAATTTCATTTTTCTCTCAGTTAAAAGAAACCTAGAGATAAGCAGTCCAGAGCTGCTTTGGTAGCTCCATGACATCATCATGCTCCATTGCATTCTCTGTGCCCCTCATCCTCATAGTTCCAGATGCTTGCTGAAGCTCCCCCAGAACATCCCTGTTTCTAAGTTCAAATCAGCAGGAAGGAGAAGGGAAGGGCATGGCTCTACTCTTTTAAGAACACTTCCAGGCAGCTCCTTGCAACCCAACTACTTTTATCTCATTGGCCAGAATTTAATTACCTGACCATACTTAATGGTCAAGGAAGCAGGGAAATACAGATTTCTAGCTGGGCAGCAATGTGCCTGGGTAAAAATCAGGATTTCTTTGCTAAAGGAGAAGCAAAGAGTGGGTTTTGGAAGGCAGCTAGTAGTTGATGCTGTAGACTGGTCCTCTGGCAGATATACTCATGAATACTCTTCTGCCCCTGTGTAGACCCAGGCATTTCCCATCCAGTTAGTGCATCTCACTCAAAGTCCAGAATCTCTAGGTGATGTGCTCGATCATGTCTGCATGTGCCTCCTCATGGTCTGGTAATTTGGAAACCAAAAAATGTTATCTACATTTACATGCAATATAATTGCTGGCATAGGAGCAGAATAAGCAGACACACAGAAAAACTCGCATTAGAAAAGCAGGGAAAGGCTGGGTGTGGTGGCTCATGCCTGTAACCCCAACATTTTGGGATTGCTCAGATCACTTGAGCCCAGGAATTAAAGACCAGCTTGGGCAACATAGTGAAGGCTTCTCTCTACAAAAAATAAAAAATAAAAAAATTTTTAATTAGCCAGGTGTGGTGGCATGTGCCTGTAGTCCCAGCTACTTGGGAGACTGATGGTGGGAGGGTCATTTAAGCCCAGGAGGCAGAGGTTGCAGTGAGCCAAGATTGCACCACTGCACTCCAGCCTGGGTGACAAAGATCCTGTCTCAAAAAAAAAAAAAGAAAGAAAAGAAAAAGGAAGAGAGAAATATTGCAGGTGTTGGTCCATAGCAATGATCAAATCCTGCTGGAAAACAAAAGAAAAAGGAAGAGAGAAATATTGCAGGTATTGGTCCATAGCCATGATCAAATCCTGCTGGAAAAGAAAAGAAAAAGGAAGAGAGAAATATTGCAGGTATTGGTCCATAGCAATGATCAAATCCTGCTGGATAGGAATGGCAAAGACTCCCTTTGGGGGCAGAGAAGGTCATTCCTTGATTGAGCTGCTGCCTTGGAGGATCTCTCTTGTCCATTGCCCCCATGGCCTCTGGCTTTGCCCTCTCAGGGGTTCTTCCTTGTCAGTTTTCCTCTATGGCTATATCTGAGCCCTGGGCATTGGAGATAGGATCATCTTGAAGCTGCATGGTTTCCACAGCCAACTTCTTGCTTGTGCAGGTGCAGCTTCCCAGGAATTCTTTTCAGAGTTGTCTAATCAAAGTTTTTGCAGGCCAAGCTTGAGGTTTCTGTCCAAACATAGGAAGCTTCCATCCAATCTCTTTGCTTCCAGTCAATTCCAAGTGTGGGTTACTACAGCCTAACACTGCGTCCAGAAACACTTCTCACGCCCCAAGGCTCTGATCTTTTATTTAGAGCTCTTTATGCTCTGCCCATCCTTTCCCTCTCCAATTGGCCTGGCTGCCTTGAGACCATTTGAAAGAAGAAAGAAGTTGGGTGAGATGGGAACACGCTTAATCTAATCTTTGTGTCTGGGCTTGTTTCCATTGTCTGGCAAGGAACCTAGGAAGATGCTCGGAAAGTGCCTGGGGCCACAGCCTTATCTCCTGCCAAGGCTGGATGGGCTTGCACTCACTGGAAGCTGTATTTTTCATCCTACAAGACTCCCAGTTACAGGACTTATAGCTGAGTTTAGATTACAGGCAGAGTCTAATCTTTACAAAGCTATGTTTCCTTCCATCTCTGTTGGCAGGCAGGATAGCTCCAGATGAGTTTATATCTTTATCACAGCTCTTAGCTAAAAGCTGCAAGATGCAATCAATACAAACCAAAATTTTACACTTCTTACCCCTTCCCCCAGCCACATCTTCAGTTTGCATGTTGCTTGCTTTATATTATTCAGGAAATGGCAATTTTGATCAAATGTTTTGCTACAGCATAACAAGGGTCACTAATTTTCCAACTGATGATATCTGCTCACCACTGCTCCATGTCTGATCTTCTCCACTAAGCCAATGACACAATTGGATTTTATTATATATATCATCCAACTCATGGGTGTTGAATTTTATATTGATTAGGATAAGGTTTAGTTGCATAAAACAGGAAAATGCAAAATAATATGTTTAAACATAATACAAGGTGGTAACCCCACAGATGTGGCTTGTCAGATGTGTAGTATGATAAGAAACACAATTTGCTTATTAATTATAACAGTTCCTAGTAATAACTTGTACCTGAGAGTATAGGACTTAGATAAAATACCTACAGGTGAGTGTGATAACAGCTCCTTTTCCTATGTAGCTTGTGAGACTTTTCTCAAGTTGGAACAGGATTTAAGATGTAGTTTCTCATAAGGAGGGATCCAAAGATTTTACGATAATGTCGACTAATTCCTGACCCAGAAGTCTGCAGAGGCTGGTGAAGGAGGGGTGGGGAGCTGAATCACTACTGAGCAGGACGAAGGTCAGATGGGAGTTGGGAAGGAGAGTGTCGAGGGAAGCCATCAGTGGGGCCCACCAGTCCAGAATCTGACTATAAAATTGCTAAATAGCTCAGGCGCGAAGTCTCACACTGCAATCCCAGCACTCTGGGAGGCTGAGGTGGGAGGACTGCTTGAGGCCAGGAATTTAAGGCCAGCCTAGTCAGCTTAGTAAAACCCTATCCCTACAAAAAATTTTAAAAATAGCCAGACGTGTGGTGCTGCATGCCTGTAGTCCTAGCTACTCAGGAGGCTGAGGCAGGAGGATTGCTTGAGCCCAGGAGTTCAAGGCTGCAGTGAGCTATGATTGAACCCACTGCACTTCAGCCTGGACAACAGAGCAAGACCCTGTCTCAAAAAAAAAAAAAATTGCCAAATTATGAGACAAAGAGAAAGAGAGTGCATGTTGAAATCAAGGAAAAGTCCAGAGTCCTACTGCCACCGATTACTTTAAGAACCAACATTTCTTGTCACTATGTGCCAGGCAGTGTACTAAATGCTTTACATACCTTTACTAATCTCTAAAAACCTTATGAGGTAGATACTACTATGATCTTCATTTTACAGATAAGGAAACTACGGCTTAAAGAGGTTAATTTTTCCAAAGTCACAGCAAATAGCAGAGCCAAGACTTGAACTCAGGTCTCTCAGAGAGCAACGCTAATCTCTTAACCTCTATGGTAAATTGTTTGTAAAGTAGATTTGAGCTTTTTTTTTTCTTCAAAGGAATGGCTCTCAACTGTGTCAACTATTCAGCAGTAGCCAATCATTCATCACCTATGTAATCAGTCTGGTTTATGAGAAAAGATATCTCAGACATACATTTCTTTTCTTTTTAGAGACAGGCCCCTGGCTGTGTTGCCCAGGCTGGAGTGCAGTGGCATGATCATAGCTCACTGCAGCCTCAGTCTCAAACTCCTAGGCTCAAGCAATCCTCCTGCCTCAGCCTCCCGAGTAGCTAGTACTACAGCCAGGTGCCACTATACCCGACTAATTTTATTTATTGTAGACGAGGTCTCACTATGTGGCTCAGGCTGGTCTTGAATTACTGGCTTCAAGTGATCCTCCAGGCTCAGCCTCCCAAAGTGCTGGCATGACAGGCCTGAGCCACCTCGCCTGGCCTACCCCAGCCATACTTTACTAATTTGTATTATTAAGCCACATGTCATGGACTCTATGAACAAAAAGGGGGAAAGAAAGAGGTTGGCATTTAGGAAAATGAGAAAATAGACCAAGTATGATTTGAAGACCTTTTATTCCTCTCTCAGAAAACCCCCTCTTTCCCTCCCTCCTTTCTTTCATCAAACACTTAGTGTTGGCCGGGCTCGGTAGCTCACGCCTGTAATCTCAGCACTTTGGGAGGCTGAGGTGGGCAGAAAAGATCACTTGAGGTCAGGAATTCGAGACCAGCCTGGCCAACATAGTGAAACCCCATCTCTATTAAAAAAAAAAAAAAAAAGTTAAATAACACTGAGTGTCCACTCTGGTCAGGTAAAACACTGAGGAGTAGAAGTGTCACCAGGGTCAAAGCCCAGCTCTGCACTTGCAGAACAGGGTGTCCAGTGCTGTCAGTTAAGCTCAGGTGTTGTGCCTGCAATGAGAGGCAGCTGGTCTCATGGGGAAGTGAGGGTAGAAATCCTTTTGATGAGGCCCAAGCTGAGGCCTGGGAGGATAAATAGAAGCTTGCCAAGTGTGGGCAGACTGGAAGGCAATCCCAGTAGTGGAGGCAACAGTGCAAAAGCCCAGAGCAGGAGAAAGCATGTGTTCAGGGAAGTGTTGATGATAACCAGAATGTGGGAGCCATGGGTAGGGGTGTGACAGGAATCAGCCTGAAGATGCCTGGCGTGCTACACTCACCAGCATGGACTTCATCCTGGCCAGATAAATGTTAGATACAAACGGGACATCCAATTCGTGCTTTAGAAGGTTCATTCTAGCTGGCTGGGCGCGGTGGCTCACCCCTGTAATCCCAGCACTTTGGGAGGCTGAGGCAGGTGGATCGCGAGGTCAGGAGTTCTAGACCAGCCTGACCAACATGGTGAAACCCCGTCTCTACTGAAAGTACAAAAACGAGCCAGGCGTGGTGGCACACACCTGTAATCCCAGCTACTCAGGTGGCTGAGACAGGAGAATCACTTGAACCCGGGAGGCGGAGGTTGCAATGAACCAAGATTGCACCATTGCACTTCAGCCTGGGTGACAGAGCAGACTCTGTCTCAAAAAAAAAAAAAAGTTTAGTCTAGCTGCAGGGTAGAGAATGGTTTGAAAGATGACTTCAATGAAGGAAATCAATGAGTCTATCAAGGTAATGCAGTGTTGAAATGGTGAGACCCAGACCTAGGGCACAACAACAGGAATGGACAGTAATGAAGAGACCGGAATGCTGCTGAGGAGGTGGAGAGACCAGAGCTTGATGCGTGCTTAAGCCTGGTGGCTGAGAGAGGAGGCGGGGTCAGGCCCAATGTCCAGGTACCTAGCTCGGACAATTAGGCTGGTCAGTGGGTCCAAAAACACAGGGAAGAGAGAAGCAGGTTTGGAAACAGGTTCAAATCAAATAGAGCTCACAGGAGTCCAGAGTTCACAGGACAGATCTGGCCTGGAGAAGAAGCTGTGGGGTCGCTGGCATAGACTAATGGGAGCCAGGGGAAGGATGAGATTTTCCCAGAAGAGGACTGTTGGCCTCCTGCCCTGCACCCCACATAGCACACACTGGCCAGGTCTTCTCGCTGTGCCGGCCCCTCACCCCGTCTACTCTTGGGGGTCCTGCTCCATGCTGCGTTACCCCAATCCCCATCCTAAATTAGCTCTGTGTCCCTTTCTCTCAGGGTCTCTCCTAGCTACTCTGGTGAATGATTTAATGTTAAAAATTCATAGGCATTGGTCAGGCACAGTGGCTCACGCCTGTAATCCCAGCACTTTGGGAGGTCGAGGCGGGCGGATCATGAGGTCAAGAGTTCAAGACTAGCCTGGCCAACATGGTGAAACCCTGTCTCTATTGAAAATCCAAAAATTAGCCAAGAGTGGTGGCGGGCACCTGTAATCCCAGCTACTCATGAGATTGAGGCAGGAGAATTGCTTGCACCTGGGAGGCAGAGGTTGCAGTGAGCAGAGATTGTGCCACTGCACTCCAGCCTGGGTGACAGAGCATGACTTCATCTCAAAAAAAAAAAAAAAAATTCATGGGCATTAATGCATTATTACCCAGAACATTTCTGAATTTTAATCAAAGAGAATCAATAGGATTTGAATCCATAGAAGAGCTCAGAGCATTTCCTTTCTTTTATTTATTTATGTATTTGTGATAGGTGGTTATTACTGAGGTGACCTGGCCCTCATGTCCCACTCCTGCCACTAGAAATCTCATTTCCCCAACTGTGCGTTTTCCAAAAGTTGAATATTTCCTTTGCTTTTCGTGCACAGATATAAATTGCTTCCCAGGTCCTGATCCTTTTTACCTTAGAGAGCCTGTACCAGCACTTAGTGCATTTATTCATCTTTGTAATGGACAACTGCGATTGTGGCTATTTTAGCAGAGGACACAGACAAAAGGGAACTAGAACTGTTTCTCACCAGTGCAAGGCCCTTGAGTCAGAAACACCTGGCAGTGAGTGGCAAAGAAGAAACAACTGTGAAGTTAAATGCCAATACCCCAGGGAAGCTTTCCCACAGGAATCATTAGGGACTTCTTCACCATGTTCCCATGGCAGTATGGCATTTATCATACTGCACTGCAATTCTTTTGTTTTCAAGTCAGTCTTTCCTTCTATATTGTAAGTTCCAAGGAGAGAAATGTCGTACCTTCTCCATCTTTGTACTGCCTGTCCCTGTGCCTTAACGCAATGCTGCTGTAGATAGCAGGCGTTTAATAAATATCTATTGGGTGAATGAGTCTGCAGAGATATATGCCATTCACAGAGCGTGTCAGGGAGCTTCTCGACACACCAAGTCACACTGGGAGGTTTTCCAGGGAATATAAGATTCCTTTTGCTATGTTGACCTCTTGCTTCTTGACCTTCGCATGTGCTGTGCCCGTGATTTAGAGTACATCTCTCTTCATCCCTAATTAGGTAACAGCTACTTAGTCTTCTTAAAATTAATAAATATCAAGGCTGAGCACAGTGGCTCATGCAGTTTGGGAGGCCAAAGCTGGAAGACTGCCTGAGGCCAGGAGTTTAAGACCAGCCTGGGAAACACAGCATTTTTTTCCAGGTGAAAAACATCATTTTTCACCTGGAAAAAAACATAAAGGATACATACTAATAACACAGGCTATATGGCAAATGTCTAACTGGTGGAGCTTGAGAAAGAGAATTCTGAGGGAAGAAAAACAGAAACTGATAGCAAGACTTGGAATAGGAGCAAAACAGGAGTATGATGGCATTGGGAGATTCCAGGGAAGTTCGGGAAGCCAAGAGGATGAATGGACACGGTGGTAGGGGTAGGAGCGTGGGAGGTATGGGGACCAGGATAGGAAGACATACATGGTTGAATGGAGAGACTGATGGCAAAGACACACACACACACACAAACAAATTTTAGTAAAAGAAAATATAAAGAAAAGAAATCTTGGCAAACTGTAAAACTAAAGATGGAAGAAGGAGAGGTAAAAAAGGAAAATGTGCAAAAAGCCAAGAAGTAGCTTAGCTTATAATTATTCATCTCTAAAGGCTTCTATGAAATTATTCCTTCTGCTATTCAAAGCTTTCCTAAAATTCTGCTCTTCCTAGAAGTCTTTAACAGCAGAGAAGTAAACATCTTACCTCCTATAATAGAACAGTGAGACTGGAAGGGATCTTAGCAATCACCAAGCTCCTTCATTTCACACAGAGGATGGAAGTGACTCCCCTGTAGACACACTGTTAGATCGCCTTGGAGCCTGAGCCAAAGTCACAGTCTGTGTATTTCTAGAATAGTGTTTATTCCAACAGGTAATTTTTTTCTACTCCATTTTCCCAAACAAATGACCTTCTCAAAAACTGGGGGGAAAAAAGTCTGTTTTTTAAAGTAAGTCAATAAACATTTCATTGTGAAGGACTAAGCAATAGGCCTGGGAGGCAAGAGCTGGTTTTTGTACTCACAGCACCTAGCCCAGAGCCTGGCACAAAAGTAGTTTTCGATAGGGTTTTGTTGGATGGATGGATGGGTGGATGGATGGATGGATGGATAGATGGATGGATGGATGGATGGATATGAGATAGATGGATGGATGGATGAATGGATATGTGATGGATAGATGGATGGATGAATGAATGTATGATGGATGGATGGATGGATGAATGGATATGAGATGGATGGATGGATGAATGGATATGTGATGGATGGATGGATGAATGGATGGATGGATGGATATGTGATGGATGGATGGATGAATGAATGTATGATGGATGGATGGATGGATGAATGGATATGAGATGGATGGATGGATGAATGGATATGTGATGGATGGATGGATGAATGGATGGATGGATGGATATGTGATGGATGGATGGATGAATGAATGTATGATGGATGGATGGATGAATGAATGTATGATGGATGGATGGATGGATGGATGAATGGATATGAGATGGATGGATGGATGAATGGATATGTGATGGATGGATGGATGGATGAATGGATGGATGAATGAATGGAAGGATAGATGGATAAATGTGTTCTATTTAGGGCTGCCACCACTATTCAGATAGTTATTGAATAGACTGTTTCAATGTTTTCTGACTTTAAGAGGTATTTGATCTAACTTGCTTCTGCATATGGGCCAATGATCCCAGGTTGTTTTAAAGAATTCTTGGTAAATGATCTAATTAATAAATGAGATGTTTTCAAATAAGTTATAATCTCATCGGAAACCTAAGACATGGATGTAAGCAGAAATGATTAGCAATACAGGAAAACAATGTGTTAAATGCCAGGTGACTATTCTTGCAGATAAGCTGTAAGTAGAGTGATATAACTTGTTTTCTAAAGTGGGTCCCCTTCGAGAGTGAAAGAGGGCCTTATTAATACACCTACACAATAGGAACAAACAGGGCTATATGGTCCAAGTAGGGGGTTCAGATGAGAGGGCAGATTTCCCATGTACTGAGGAGGCTTCTTGAACTTTGCTTGTGCTGTGCCATAATTTGGAGCACGTCTCTCTTCATTCCTAATTAGGTAACAGCTACTTAGTCTTAAAATTAATAACTATAAAGGCCAGGCATGGTGGCTCACCCCTGTAATCTCAGCACTTTGGGAGGCTGAGGCTGGAAGACTGCTTGAGGCCAGGAGTTTAAGACAAGTCTGGGCAACAGAGCAAGACTCTGTCCTTGCAAAAAAAAGTTTTTATTTAATTTAATTTATTATTATTACTATTTTGAGACAGAGTCTTGCTCTGTTGCCCAGGCTGGAGAGCAATGGCATGATCTTGGCTCACTGCAACCTCCACCTCCCGGGTTCAAGAGATTCTCCTGCCTCAGCCTCCCATGTAGCTGGGACTACAGGTGTGCACCACCATGCCCGGCTAATTTTTGTATTTTTAAAAGAGACGGGGTTTCACCATGTTGGCCAGCTGGTCTCAAATTCCTGACCTCAACTGACCCACCTGCCTCAGCCTCCCAAAGTGCTGGGATTATAGGTGTGAGCCATCATGCCCGGCCAAAAAAAATTTTTTAATTAGCTGGGAATGGTGGCACATGTAGGTAGTCTCAGCTACTCAGGAGGCTGGGGCCAGAGGACTGCTGGAGCCTAGGAGTTCAAGTCTGCAGTAAGCTGTGATCGTGCCACTGCACAACGACAACAATCAAATTAATATATGTGATGTATTAAAAATAAGTTTGAAAAGTGTGTATGAATGACAAAGGCTAGAAAAAAAATTAAAGATTCTGTACATACTGTAAGTATATAGACAGGAGTTTGTTATCTCATTTAAAAAAAAATCACGCGTGTCTTTCTAGAGTTTTAAATTTCAGATATTTGGCTTTGAGCAAAATACTCTTTTCTTTTTTTTTTTTTTTTTTAAGATGGAGTCTTGCTCTGTCGCCCAGGCTGGAGTGCAGTGGCGTGATCTCGGCTCACTGCAAGCTCCGCCTCCTGGGTTCACGCCATTCTCCTGCCTCAGCCTCCCGAGTAGCTGGGACTACAGGCACCCGCCACCATGCCCGGCTAATTTTTTGTATATTGTTTAGTAGAGACAGGGTTTCACCATGTTAGTCAGGATGGTCTTGATCTCCTGACCTCGTGATCCGCCCGCCTCGGCCTCCCAAAGTGCTGGGATTACAGGCGTGAGCCACTGCGCCTGGCCAAAATACTCTTTTTAATGGTTTAATGAGAGTAGCATAGAGTTTATTTTTAAATGGTAGAAATGTTGCTAAGAATAGGGTAGGTTTATATACTTGCTATACAAACTGTGGTCCCTGGAGTCGCAGCATCAGCAACACTTGGGAATCCGTTAGAAATGCAGATTTTCAGGCCTCACCCAGACTTATGGAGTCAAAATCTGCCTTTTAATGAGGTGCCCAAGTCATTTGCAAGCACATTAAAGTTCAAGAAGCATTGGTCTACACAACCTTCATTCTTTCAAAAGTATGACATTTATTTAAGCATTTAAATATACCTTTCCTACTTTGCTCTTCTCCTTTGTAAAATGTATTGACAGTATGCTTCCTTTTGCTTTTAAGCCATTTAAGTGTCTAGAACTTGAATGATAATAATGAAGAGGGCTGTTGTTTACAAAGAAAACAGTAAGAATAGGATGAACACCCTAGATTCCCATAATACATCCCCCATTCAGGGGTAACGATGGACAGAGACTCAAATTCACATGATAAGCTGCTCCATTTTGGCATGAACCAGTTTTTAACTCTAGCCAGTCAATTTTGTATTTAAAACTTCTCCCAGGAGAAGAAAAAAAGTGATAGAAGAAGAAACCATACTTAGAAATGCAAACTATTCAAGGAAATCTTGACTTTCAGTCCTTGTAAATACTGAACAAAAGGCTTTATCTCTCACAAGTTGAAGGAATATTAACATGCTATGGGGGTGTCTTTCCTGCGACTGTTTTGCTGGCTCTGGGCCCGGCATGAATTTGGTAGTACTGGGCAAGGCCACAGCTGCATGCCGGCCTGCATTGCATCTCTATTTTTGCAGGCATTAAATAGCTTCTCCCATCTCCAACATGTGTTGCTGCACATGTGACCCAGTGAATCAATCCCCTGTACAATGAAGCAACAATAATGGGTCTGGGGCAATTAGCACAGGGACAGCAGGTCTTCCTAGCAGACTCTTGCCCACGTTAATATTCACAGCATATCCTGGGTGGGTGCTTCTGAGAATTCTGCTAATGCCCCATTACCATCCTCAGGGCTGGTAATTGCAAGGGTAGAGATCTGTTGCAGCTTCTGGGCAGCCGTTCCCTTCCTTCCCAAGATGAATGTTGTGAAGGGCAATGAGGGGGTTGTGAGTGCCTCCAAATAAAGGTCTTTTATAGCTCTTTAAAGCTGTAAGTCATTCAGTCATAGTTTCTTTCGCCTGCTGGCTTGACAACTTTAAAAATTTACATTTCTGAACTTGTACTTTAACAGGCTTTCATCATAACTTCGGGAAAGAAGAATTAGAATGGGGAAGATTTAGGTGCACAGATGGGGTCGAAATCAGGATAATATTGACTAAGCACCCTCCTGGGGCTCTCCTAACACAAACGATTACCCTGCCTCCTAGGATTTTGTAGTTCAAATAGAATAGGTGAGCACTAAAACAATCAAATCTGTTATCCTGAAAGGCCAAATAGGCAAAGTAGTTTCTAGTGAAAATCATGGAATATTAGCCCTCAAAGATAGTTTAAAGCCCACCCCTCCTTTTTTGGTAATTGTCTGTGAAATGAGGATCTTACAGACCCTGCCTCATCACATGGCGGCGAGGACCAAATTAGACACCCTGGGAGCTTGCAATGGAAAAGTCTTTCATGTCTGCAAAGGAAAATAATGTGTGTGTGTGTGTGTGTGTAGATAGGTAGGTAGGTAGGTATGTAGGTAGGTAGATAGATAGATAGATTTTTTTTTTAAGACGGCATCTCACTCTGTCACCCAGGCTGCAGTGCAGCAGTGTGATCTTGGCTCACCGCAGCCTCAACCTCCTGGGCTCAAGCAATCCTCCCACCTTAGCCTCCTGAGTAGCTGGGACCACAGGTGTGCACCACCATGCCCAGCTAATCCTTCTGGTAGAGACGGGGTTTTGCCATGTAGCTCGGGCTGGACTCGACTCCTGAGCTCAAGCAATCTGCCCGCCTCTGCCTCCAAGAGTGGGGGATGGAAAGCATGAGTCACGGTGCCTGGCCTAATATGTGTATTTTTAATGATCTTTATTATTTTAAGCTGAAAAAATAGACTCAAAGGAGTCAAGTGGTAACAAGACAAGAGCTCCCTTAGAGGTGCTCACCCACCTGCATGCTAAACTGTATGAGGTAGTTTTCCTCTTGGGCTGTCAGTGCTAAAGATGTGTAATAATGCAGAATACGTGTACTCTGGACTCTCACTAGAGAATACAACTTTGAACTCCCTGCTGTTCAATCCCTTAGCAAAATACTGATTTTTGAGAAATAATGTTTTTGAAGAATCGCCTGAAGGTTATGCAAATTCTCCACTCTGCTGGATATCCTAAAATTTACCTATGGATCAAACCTGATTGTCAGGGCACTGTGTATTTGGATCCCAGGTATTTGCCTCCTGGTAGTACTAACTTGACTGAACTGTGCTTACATGAAGGGGTGTGCTATCAGACCCAATTGTAAGAAATGCATTATTATATTCAACACAAGGATTTTATGGAGAACCTGATCTGATGGATTGCTAGATTCCTCTTTATGAGGACTCACAGTGATAAATTTCCTTGGGGCTGCAGCTTCAGGAGAAACCTAGCTTCTACTAAACAACTTTTTAATCTTATGATTAAAGTATCAGCCTCTTCCCTCTTTGCTCTGGCCACTAGGAAACTTGGGGCCAAATTTGTTTATCAAATGGATTCCATTGCTCTGTAACAGTCTTGGCTTTAATGTTCTTACCCCCTTTTTCCCTTTGGCAATTTGTTTTATCTATGTAGTTGCCTACCTTTTGTAAATCGACTTGTTTTTAAAAATTAATTATCCCTAGCTACTTGGGAGGCTGAGGTGGGAGGATCATTTGAGCCCAGGAGTTTGAAGCTGCAGTGAGCTATGACTGCACCACTGCACACTACAGTCTGGGCAATAGAGCAGACCCTGTCTCTTAAGAAGAAAAAAATCAATTTTGATTACTTCATAAATTTCAATTGAATTGAGTCTCTGACATCATTTTCCAGTGAAGCCTTGAATCAGTCTTTAAGCAAACTATTTTCATCAGCTGGACCTTGGAGATGACACTCAACTATGATTTTTCAGAGGCATGTGTTAAGTCATGAATGCAAACCAATCACATTTTCAAGACTCTGAAGTTGGCCGATTTTCATTTCAGAAGACATATTTAGCTTTATAAGATCTCTTAAATTTATAAACAGACATTGAAGGGTAAATAGGCACTTGATCTTTGATACATAGTTCTTGGACTCACCAACAAGCAAAACAATAAAATCTCAGTCCGTTGAGCTGTATCATTTGGGTTTTGTGACAATTTGGACAAAGAGTGGTTGAAGTTTACTCTTTGCTCTCTGAGTATATTAAACAAAAGAGTATAAATTGTAAGAAGGAATATCTGAATATTAAAGAGCTATTTCCCAACAGCTTTTATTCCTATTTGCATATTAAAATGCCAGTAGATTATCTTTATAATCTAGCACTGCTCTGATTAGTACTTTAATATGCCTATTACAGACCCTTCCTATTTGTTAAATTAATATTTGATTACTATAATTTCGAAGGAAATCCATTCTTGAATGTCATAAATATGTACTCTTGAATCATATCCTATAAATTGAAATATTTACTAATATGTGTGGTCTTGAAAATCATTCCAAATTCCTGAAATCACTCTGAAATGTAAGTAATACATGGTATGTGCCTTTTTGAAATATTTGGAAATGTGTCTGCTTACTTCTTTTTTGAAATGACCCCTTTCTTGAATTCTGGAATATTGCATCCTCTTTCTTTTAGTTCTCTCTCTGATTAAGCCTTTGTCCTGTTTGTTGTTGTTGTTGTTTTGTTTTGTTTTTTGTTTTGTTTTGTTTTGTTTTGTTTTTGAGACAGAATTTCCCTCTTGTCACCTAGGCTGGAGTGCAATGGCACAATCTTGGCTCACTGCAACCTCTGTCTCCCAGGTTCAAGCTATTCTTCTGCCTCAGCCTCCCAAAGTAGCTGGGATTACAGGTGCCCGCCACCATGCCCACCTAATTTTTTTGTGTGTGTGTATTTTTAGTTGAGACGGGGTTTCACCATGTTGGCCAGGCTGGTCTTGAACTCCTGACCTCAGGTGATCCACCTGCCTCGGCCTCCCAAAGTGCTGGGATTACAGGCATGAGCCACCACGCCTGACCACCTTTGCCTTGTTAAACATTTCTTCCTCTTCACACCCCTAATTGTGTGATTCCCCAAATTCAGCATTTCTTCTTTCATGCTGACCTAGGATAACTAAACCTTCTTAAAGTATCAACTATCATTCTTAACAGATGACTCTGGGACCTGAATATCACTTGAGTTCCAACTTCTTAGATTACCCACTGGATACTTCCACTGTCACCTCAAATTCATTGTGTCAACTATTAATCATTACTGTTCATTTCATGTTAGTGGCATCAAAAGACTTAGCAATAACAAGAAAACTTTTATCAATTATATACTACATACTACAACAGCTGCTTTAAAAACAAATCTCACTTAATCCTCTGAACCATCTTATAGGTGAGTTTTACCACCTTCACTTTACCTATTAGGAAATTGGAAATAAGAGAGGTAAAGAAAGAGACTTGCCCTGGTCTCACAGCAAGTATACTGCAAAACTTGAACTCAAGTGTCATGTTAAGTGGTCTCCCAAAAATTATATCTAAAATTAAATTATTTTATTTTCTCTGTAACAAACTTTCTTCTTGTATGCCTATTTTTGCCTATGGTACCGTAATTCTCCTTCATATGGAAACTTGAAATTGTGAAGGTTTTTCCCTCCTCCTTATTATTTCTCCTGTCAAATCCATCTGTAAGTCCTGTAATATTGCCTCTTCCTGATTTTCCTTTCTTCCTTCCTCTAGTTCACACACTTACCCATTAAGGTCTCCAATAAATCTCTGTCCTCTCTTTCTGCTTTTAGCTCCTTGCACATTCTCCTTCCCTGAATGGCCACTGAACAACCTTTCAGAAGGCAGCGGTTGCCCTGTCCTCTAGTTGACCAGAAGCCTTCAGCTGATACAATGTCTTAAGGTCCTTACCCTGACAGTCTAAGCTTTCCACAGTTCGACTCCAACCTACTTTTCCAATAGCTGATAAAATTCACTCCACTCTTTTGCTCTCTTCACACTGCTTGGAATAGGCATTTTACTTTCTGCCTTCTAAACTTTGCTCACTCAGCCTTGCCTCTCAAAATAAATATCCTCCCACCTCTTTCCCTTAAAATGTCCAACTCAAGTCTCTTGAGTTGGCTCCGTGGTTTTTACTTTCCTCTAAAGTTTACCTACTGTATTTATTATTTGTGTTACTCATTCAGCAGAAGCATATGTTGCCCTGTGTAGTAATTGTAGCAATTAAAATTATCGTGTGTGTGTGTGTGTGTGTGTGTGTGTATGTGTATCTTGCCTCCTTGGTCAGATTTTAAAATTCCTAGAGGGCAAAATGAATTACAACCATCTTCTACATCTCTCAGATGTTTGAAATGAGTTTACATGTAAATCATTCTACAAACAATATAGTATTCAAAGAAAGCAAATTGCTTTGATAGAGGCAACAGGGTATAATAAAAAGAACATGGGTTTTGAAATTAAGAATATATGAATTCCAATCCAATCAGCTGTGTGAATTCAGTCAAGTTCAAATTTTTTAATAATATGGGTTACTTTTGTCACCTTATAGCTTATTGTGATGCTCATAGCTTATTACAAGAGAATTTAGGCCAATCCCTGCCATCCATGTATACTGAAAAGCAAAACTATTGTGGTTATTTGATGACTGAAGGGTATCACTGTCTTTTCAAGTCTTGTGTGAGCATAAGTGATTGGTATGAGTCACCATTGTACCTATAACTGATTGACATGAATAAATATACAGAATATAAACTCCAACTATTTTTTAAAAGTTTGTTGGATATTTCTGTATTTAGAAATATAACTTTAGTGTTGAAATAGTTGTCATCTAAACCAATGATGCCCAAACACAGGTCTGCAAGAAAATGAGAAAAACATTATTATAATGAGTTTTTTGGTTAAACTAAATAATGCAATTTTTAGGATTATTCTGTATTTTGCAATTATGACTCTCCTACTTTTTGTGTGGGTTAACATTTCTTTGCTTTATAAAACAATGGTCATGATACATGGTAGAGGACAGTAGCTGTGGTTTTTGTTATTTCTATCATGGCTTTTCTTAACAAAACCAAGTTAGCAAACTGATGTTCATTTCCACAATAGCTTTGAAAATGTCACAGATCCATATTACCTCAAATGCTTGGAAACCATAATCTAGCCCAAGCTCTTTGTTTTAGAGTTGAGAATTATTTGACTTACAAAAGTTAAATTATTTGTCCGAGATCATGTAACTTACTACTGCAGACCCAATATGAGAATTCAACTCTATTAACTCTCAATGCAGAATATGCCTCATTATTTAAGTGAAAAACTGTCTTTTCTACAAATGAAAAGAAGACTCTATTTTTCATATAACTTTTGAAGAAAAGGCATTGTGTAAATTTTATTTGCTAAAAATAATTTTATTAAGCCAGGTGTGGTGGTTCATGCCTGTAATCCCAGCACTGTGGGAGGCCGAGGCAGGAGGATTACTTGAGCCTAGGAGTTGTAGACCAGCCTGGGCAACATAGTGAAACATCATGTCAAATAAAAATAAGTAAATAAACTTATTAAAATCCTCCCAAAAGATGGCTTTATCACTAAATGAAAGAAACTGGATGATAAACTATACATCTGTAAAAATTTTTTAAAAACAAGTTTCCTAATTTTTTAATTTCATTTTTTTCTACTTATTTTCAAACAAAATTAACTTTTATTAAAAATATCTTTGTGGCCTGGTGCAGTGGCTCACACTTGTAATCCCAGCACTTTGGGAGGCTGAGGCAGGTGGATCATTTGAGGTCAGGAGTTCGAGACCAGCCTGGCCAATATGGTGAAATCCTGTCTCTACTAAAAATACAAAAATAGTAGGATGTGGTGGCTCGTGCCTGTAGTCCCAGTTAATTGGGAGGCTGAAGTAGGAGAATCACTTGAACCCAGGAGGCAGAGGTTGCAGTGAGCTAAGATTACGCCACTGCACTCCAGCGTGGGTGACAGAACAAGACTCATGTCTTGAAAATAAATAAATAAATAAATATATATATATATATATGTATGTATATATATATATATATTATATATCTATCTTTGTGGCCAGCACGGTGGCTCACATCTGTAATCCCAGCACTTTGGGAGGCAGAGATGGGTGGATCACTTGAGGTCAGGAATTCGAGACCAGCCTGGCCAAAGTGACAAAACCCATCTCTACTAAAAATACAAAAGAAATTAGCTGAGAGTGGTGACAAACACCTGTAAACCCAGCTACTTGGGAGGCTGAGGCACGAGAATCGCTTGAACCCGTGAGGCAGAGGTTGCAGTGAGCCGAGATCATGCCACTGCACTCCAGTCTGGGCAACAGAGAGAGACTCTGTCTCAAAAAAACACTTTGTGTACCTGAAGATTCTGGAAAATATAAGAGGAAGGAATAAAAACCCTATAATTCTAGAGAAAAGTCACAATTGACACTTTAACGTAGTTCCTGCTACATATTTTTCGATGTATATTTTTGTACGGTTGAAACTATACTACATATTTCCTGATTCTTCATTTTACGTATTTATTTTAATTTCTTTAAAATATGTAATATATTTACATATTTTAAAGCTTGGAAAGAATAAACAGACATAGAGTGAAGAGGCTCTTTCTGATCTTTCTACCTCAATCACCCAGTTTTCTTTTTTTTTTTTTTTTTTTGAGACGGAGTCTCGCTCTGTCTCCCAGGCTGGAGTGCAGTGGCAGGATCTCAGCTCACTGCAAACTCTGTCTCCCCGGGTTCATGCCATTCTCCTGCCTCAGCCTCCCGAGTAGCTGGGACTGCAGGCGCCCGCCACCACACCTGGCTAATTTTTTTGTATTTTTAGTAGAGATGGGGTTTCACCGTGTTACCCAGGATGGTCTCGATCTCCTGACCTCGTGATCCATGCGCCTCAGCCTCCCATAGTGCTAGGATTACAGGCGTGAGCCGCCGCGCCCGGCCAATCACACAGTTTTCTTCCTAACCAAAATTAATACAGTTGTTAAAAGTTTTCATATGTGTATCTTTCCAAAGAGACTTTGTGCATTTTATTCAGATTCTTTACCTTAATATTAAAACAGATTCACTTTCCATCTTATTTAAAATCATATAAAATGTCAATTTTAAGGCCCACATAATATTTTATTATACAGATATACCATAATTTGCTTGGTCCTGATTATCTATCGACATTAAAATTGTTTCCAACTTTTGAGTTTTAGCAACTTTGTAGATCCTAGTGCTTAAATTAAAAGAGCCCATTGATCTTCTCATTTTAGAAATTGTAGGACTTGGCGGGTGCAGTGGCTCACACCTGTAATTCCATCACTCTGGGAGGCCGAGGTGGGTGGATCACCTGAGGTCAGGAGTTCAAGACCCGCCTGGCCATGGTGAATCCTCGTCTCTACTTAAAATGCAAAAATTAGCCGGACGTGGGGGTGTGTGCCTGTCATCCCAGCTACTCAGGAGGCTGAGGCAGGAGAATCGCTTGAACCCAGGAGGTGGAGGTTGCAGTGAGCCGAGATCATGCCATTGCACTCCAGCCTGGGCAACAAGAGAGAAACTCCATCTCAAAAAAAAAAAAAGAAGAAGAAAGAAAAGAAAAGAAAGAAAGAAAAAAGAAAAACAAAAGAAATTATAGGACTTTTACAGTAATTTTCCTTGAAGAGATTAGTTTCTTTTTACCCCTATTCTCAAAAGCAAGTCTGTTGTTTTTTTCTGCTAAGGCTAGTCCATCAACCTGGGGTTGAAACAATCCTTTATCTCCATGAACTGACCTCAGTGAGTTACAGCCACATCCTCTTATACTTTGGAAAGAACATCCCTCAGCTCAGTGTTCCATAAATATTTATAGCAGGAATGCCCCAGTCCAAAGTGGATGGCATTTTGACCTCATCATTGTTGCTGACTCCCTGTATCCTGGGAGCTTAGAGGGTCGAAGCACTGTTGTTTAAGACACCCTTTGGAGCTCCCCCTTGAAAGCAAAGAGTAGTTATGCATTCAAACATACCCAAGGAATAGCACGGCAATACAAAAAAAAAAAAAAATGATGACCCAAGTAGAAAGCATGCCCAAGAATAAATAAATGTTGATGCTGCTTTCAGAGGACTATGAGAGTTGATGGGCTTTGTGCTAAATGCTAAAGACACTGGTTCATCATGGATTGGTCAGAAAAGAGTTTGCCTCATTTAGAGGAATATTCATGCAGTTGGTGATGAATAGAGAAAGGTGAGGAAGCCTTCCCGAAGCAGAGAAGCCATGAATTTGTTGCCTAGAAAAAGGTCTATGTGAAATAGAGCTCTTCAGAGTGAGAAATCTGGACCTACGCTATGAGGAAATTGGCATAAAAGGACCAAGAAGAAGCCTGACAAGAAAGGAAAATACTTGGTTAAAACAATTGCAGTAGAAAGGGAGAAATCTGGGCTTAATATAGATAGAACTGTCAAAGATAAGAGTAACTGCCAGAAAACCAACAAACAAAACCAGATAAATCAGTGAGCCTTCTGGGATTTTTTTTTTTCTGGGATTCTCTCTCAACCAACCCAACTCCCAGCCCCATCCCAACCCCCCTAGATAAAGTCTATTGTCCTTGTCCTATTCCTTGTAGTGGAAATTTAGCATGTTCTCAATTTGATGCAAAGTGTTAGGTAACTCCAGGATCCAGCCCACTCTTCTGACTATATTTCCAACTATGTTATAATATTACTCTAAGACTCTCTTTTATAGAAATGTTCAAAGTAACTGTGGCAAAATTGTTTTTGCTCCCAACTATTGTACACACTTCATAAAAACTATTTCTACAACCTGAGAGCCAGTTGAGATAAGCTCTTGGCGGCAGATAAAGACCAAGATTGAGCACTCTCCAGTTACATATGTGTTAAACAGATCTTTAAACATATCCTTTCAAAGCTGTATCTCGAGGGATAATTTAATGTAGGAATATAAGGTACCATGAGAGGGTCAATCACAGAAATATTTTTGGTGAGAGTGACTTTCCCCATGATTTTTTTTTTCCCCAGACTGAGTCTTGCTCTGTCACCCAGGCTGGAGTGCAATGGCACAATCTCAGCTTGCTGCAAACTCCACCTCCCGGGTTCAATCTATTCTCCTGCCTCAGCCTCCTGAGTAGCTGAGATTACAGGCGTCCGCCACCACGCCCGGCTAATTTTTCTATTTTTAGTAGAGACAGGGTTTCACCATGTTGGCCAGGCTGGTCTTGAACTCTTGACCTTGTGATCCGCCTGCCTCAGCCTCCCAAAGTGCTGGGATTACAGGCATGAGCCACCACGCCCGGCCCACTTTCCCCAGAATTGTTAAAGGTGACTACTTATGTGGTAGTATTCAAATACCCAAAGACCACCTACTCTAATTAGCAAAATAAGCTGTATTTGTATTGGTCCCATTCTTTCATTATTCTCAACCTGTTTCCTCTCTGTAAGATGGAAATAATATCTGTTTTATAGAATTGTCATAAAGGTTAAATCAGATTTCCAGTAATGGCAGACTAAATAAGTGTGATTGAGCTTCCTGCTAAGGACAACTAAGAAAGCTGGGGGAAAAGCATTTTAAGAATCTGATTCAAAGCAGTAGAGAACTAATAAGATGTTTAAAAACACTGAGCTAGGGTGGGGAAGCTTGGAAGCCCATGGAGGTGAGCCCGGAGTTTCTGTATGTTTCTCCCCTGTGAGCAAGACCAGAAGGCGGAGAGAACAACATGCTGAGTTATGATTTTGAGAGCCACAAGATCTAAGGTGACAGGGGTTGGTGCTCAGTTTCCATCAAGGGATGGGAGTCCTGGTGGATGAACTCTTCTCACACTGGATTAAAACTCTGAAGGACCTTAAGGAAAAGAGTAATTCAGAAGTAAGCACCCCTAGAGACTACAGCTTAGCTTTTAATTCTTTCAAGCCATGAAATTGGTTTTAGGTGACATTTTAGTGTTTGAGCACTTAGGCAGCTGGCAGGAACAAACATATCCTCTCTGGAGAAATATAACATCATCTCAGACCTCAAATATATTTCTACATTTTGTAGATCCAATATCTGGCACATAATAAAAAATAATCAGACACACAAGGAGTAAAATAACATGAACTAATATCAATAGATACAGCAGACAATAGAAACAGACCTACAGAGGCTACAGGTGTTAGAGTTTGCACACTGACTTCAAACTAATGATCTTATTCAGGTCAAAGAGATTAAAAAAAAAATCCAACAAGATTAAGAATTTCAACCAAGAACAACAACAACAAAAACTCAATAACAAATCAAAAGGATATTCCAGATTAAAGGGTACCAAAAAAAAAAAAAAAAAAAAAAAGGTTTAAGAGCAGATGAGACACAATTGAAGCAAGAATTTGTAAACCAAAAGATAGATCAGGAGAAAGTACCCAGAATGTAGTAGAAAAGCAAAATAATAGAAAAATCAGAAATGATAATACAACACATAGGACTGTAGTGAAAAGCTGTAACATACGTTCATTGGAAACTCAGAAGGGAAGAAGAGACTGAGGTAGCAGCAATAATAAGAGATAATGGCTGACAAAATTTTGCAAACTGGTAAAATAATTCAAAGACTCTATAAATCCTAGGAAACCCAACCAGGATAAATACACAAACGAATACCTAAACACATCATAGTAAAACTGCTGAAAACCCAAGACAAAGAGAAAATGGTAAAAATAGCAAGAGAAGAAAGATAGATTACCTTCAAAGGAGCAAAAATATAGCAGATTTCTCAATGGAAACAATTGAAAGTAGGAGACTATAAAATATACTAAAAGCACTGAGCAAAAGTAAGAAAATTGCCACTGAAATTCTATACCAGCTGATATAGCCTTCCATAAAAAGGTAAAATAAATAACTTTTTAGACAAACTAAAGCAAATATTAGATGTTTTTATAGCAGAAGGAAAATGTCCAGCCTTGGAGATACAGTAAAAACAAAACAAAACAAAAAAACCGAAGGACAAAATAATGAGTTAAATATGTAGGTGACTCTAAATAAATATTGATTGCATAAGCCAATAATTATAATAATTTTTAGCAATTAAAATGAAGAATTAAAACATAAAGCAACAATAAGGATGGAATATAGAATTAGTGGTGTTGGAACATGGGTCAGTAGGACATGGAATAAATGGTGTAAAGTGTTCTAAGTTTCTTGTGTTGTCCAGGAAAAAAAATAAAAGTATTGGTATTACATTTAGTTAAGAAAAAGACACACTTAATATTTAGGGTTATTACTGTATATATTTTAAAGGAATATATGGCTTTCCAGGTAATAAGGAGAAAAATAATAGAATAATTTTTTTGTAGGGCCAGGCACGGTGGCTCACATCTGTAGTCCCAGCACTTTGGGAGGCCAACATGGGCGGATCACTTGAGATCAGGAACTCAAGACCAGCCCTGTCAACATAGTGAAACCCCATCTCTACTAAAAATACAAAAATTAGCTGGGCATGGTGGCGTGTGCCTATAGTTCCAGCTACTCAGGAGGCTGAAGCAGGAGAATCGCTTGAACCCGGGAGGCAGAGGTTGCAGTGAGCCGAGATCACGCCACTGCACTCTAGCCTGGGCAACAGAGTGAGACTCCGTCCCCCAACCCCAAAAAAGAAAAATTTGTTGTAAAGTTCTCAATCAGTCTGGAACAAATCAATGAAGGAAAGAAAAAGAAACAGAACAAGTAGGAAAAATAGAACATATTGAATAATACCTAGAATTATAGGTAGAATCAAAATTACACATACCAGTAATTACTTTAAATGTAAATGGACTAAATATCCCAATTAAAAGACAAAGATTATCAAACTGGATTAAAAAATAAAAGTGTTAATTGTAAGAGACATGTAAAACTTAAGAATCCAGAAAATTTAAAAAACACATTTGGAGAAAGATTTAGCTATCATACAAACACAAAAGAAATTTGGTTGTAGGTTTTTTTTCGTTTTTTGTTTTTTGTTTTTGAGATGGAGTCTTGCTCTGTTGCCCAGGCTGGAGTGCAATGGCATGATCTCAGCTCACTGCAGCCTCTGCCTTCCAGATTCAAAAGATTCTCCTGCCTCAGCCTCCTGAGTAGCTGGGATTACAGGCGCACACCCCCACGCCTGGCTAATTTTTGCATTTTTAGTAGAGATGGGGTGTCACCATGGTGGTCAGGCTGGTCTCAAGCTCCTGACCTCATGATCTGTCCACCTCAGCCTCCCAAAGTGCTGGGATTACAGGCATGAGCCACCGCACCCAGTCAGTTGTAGGTATCTTAATATCAAAGTAGACAATGTAAAAAGCATTATTGGTGTCTTTATAATGACAAAATGCTTCCTTCACCAGATAGATTATAACAATTTTAAACTTGTATGTACCTAGAAACATAGCTTAAAGATATTCAAAGCAAAAACTACACAGAAAGGCTTAGACAAATTCATAATCATGTTGGGATATTTTAATGCACCTGTCCCAGTAACTAATAGAATATTTGAACAACATAAACAGTAAAATACAGCAAAATTAAACACACACACATATATAATAGAGAGAAAACACTGCATAACAACTAAAAAATACATAGTCTTTTGAAGTACCACATAAAATATGTATAAAACTTAAGCAATTTTGTGACATAAGTGTTAACAAATTTTAAAGGATTGAAATTCTACAGATTATATTCTTTCACTACAATGTTATTAAGCCAGAAATTGGCTGGGTGTGGTGGCTCACGCCTGTAATCCCAGCACTTTGGGAGGTCAGGGTGGGTGGATTAACTGAGGTCAGGGGTTTGAAACCAGCCTGGCCAATGTGACGAAACCCATCTCTACTAAAGTACAGAAAATCAGCCAGGCATGGTGGTGGGCACTTGTAATCCCAGCTACTTAGGGAGGCTGAGGCATGAGAATCACTTGAACCCGGGAGGCAGAGGTTGCAGTAAGCTGAGATCGCACCACTGTACTCCAGCCTTGGTGACAGAGGGAGACTTCTTCTCAAAAAAAAAAAAAAAAAAAGACAAATAAAAAATAACTAGAAAATCCTTATTTTTTGAAATTTTAAAATATCTTTCTAATAACATGTGGCTCAAAGAAGAAACCACAATGGAAATTATAACATATTTTCAACTAAATAATAATAAAAATACAAACTATTAAGACTTGTGGGATGCAGGGGAATTTATAGGTTTTAATTCATACGTTTGAAAAGAAGACTGAAGATCAATGAACAAAGTCATCTTTTTTGTTTCCCTTTTTTTTTTTTTTTTTTTTTTTTTTTTTGATACAGAGTCTTGCTCTGTTGCCCAGGCTGGAGTGCAGTGGCACAATCTCAGCTCTCTGCAACCTCTGCCTTCCAGGTTCAAGCGATTCTCTTGCCTCGGCCTCCCATGTAGCTGGGACTACAAGTGCATGCCACCACGCCCGGCTAATTTATGTATTTTTAGCACAGATAGGGTTTTGCCATGTTGGCCAGGCTGGTCTCGAACTCCTGACCTCGGGTGATCCACCTACCTTGGCCTCCCAAAGTGCTGGGATTACAGGCATGAGCCACCATGCCTGTTGAACAAAGTCATCTTAAGAAATTAGAAAATGAATAACAAATAAAACAAAGGAAATAATAGTGATAGAAGCATAATTAAATAGAGTAGACATACCATACAAAGAACCAAAAAAGCTCAAAATTGGTATTTTCAGAAGACTAATAAATTAATATACCCATGGCAGGACTGATAAAGAACAAGGAGAGAAATGATACATATTTTCAATAATTAAAATGGGAATATTATTAGAGATCCTACAAATACTAAAATTTTATGAACAATTTTATGTTATTAACTTTGAAAATTTAGATGAAATGGACAAATTGACACGGAAAGAAATAGAAATCCTGAATGTTCCTTTTTTGTTTGTTTTTTTTTTCTTTTGAGATGGAGTTTCACTCTTGTTGCCCAGGCTGGAGTGCAATGGCATGATCTTGGCTCACTGCAACCTCCACCTCCTGGGTTCAAGTGATTCTCCTGCCTCAGCCTCCCGAGTAGCTGGGATTACAGGCATGTGCCACCATGCCTGGCTAATTTTTTGTATTTTTAGTAGAGACAGGGTTTCACCACGTTAGCCAGGATGGTCTCGATCTCCTGACCTCAGGTGATCCACCTGCCTCAGCCTCCCAAAGTTCTGGGATTACAGGTGTGAGCCATGGCGCCCGGCCCTGAATATTTCTTTATTAAAGAATTTGAATCTATAATTTAAAGTCTTCCAATAAGAATGCTCCAGACCCAGGTGGCTTTATAAGCAAATGCATACAGGTATCAAAAGAAGAAATAATGGCATTCATACACAAACTAAAAATTGGAAAAGAGGAAGTACATGACAACTTATTTTATGAGATCTCTATAACCTTGATATTAAAATCTGACAAGAGGCCGGGCACAGTGGCTCACACCTGTAATCCTAGCCTTTGGGAGGCTGAGGTTGGCAGATCATTTGAGTTCAGGAGCTCGAGACCAGCCTGGGCAATCTGGTGAAACCCTGTTCTCCACAAAAAAAAAGTTGGCCGGGCATGGTGGCGTTCACCGGTAGTCTCAGCTACTTGGGGGGAGCTGATGTGGGAAGATCACTTGAGCCCAGAAGGTTGAGGCTGCAGTACACCAAGATCTTACCACTGTACTCCAGCCTGGGTGACAAAGTGAGACCCTGTCTAAAAATAAAATTAACAAGAAATAAAAATTTCAGGTGAATCTCCCTCATGAACATAGATTCAAAATCCTAAACATATTATTAGCACACCAAATTTAGCCATTTATGAAAAGGATAATGCATAAAAACTTTATTTGGTTTATTCCAGAAAAAGAAATTTGGCTTAAAATTAAAAATAAATATGTCAATGCATTTACAAAATGAAGGAATAAAATCATTTGATCATTTCAGTAGATGACAAAATTCAATATTCATTCATGATAAAAAAAAAAAAACATTTAGAAAACTAGGATGGAGACTGGGCGCGGTGGCTCACACCTGTAACCCTAGCACTTCGGGAGGCTGAGGCAGGTGGATCACGAGCTCAGGAGTTTGAGACCAGCCTGGCCAACATGGTGAAACCCCATCACTACCAGAAATACAAAAATTAGCCAGGCGTGGTGGCGCGCGCCTATAATCCCAGCTACTTGGGAGGCTGAGGCGGGAGAATCATTTGAACCCAGGAGGTGGAGGTTGCAGTGAGCTGAGATCGTGCCACTGCACTCCAGCCTGGGTGACAGAGTAAGACACCCTCGAGAGGAGAGGAGAGGCGAGATGAGGGGAGGGGAGGGGAGGGGAGCAGAGGGAAACTAGGATGGAAAGGAACTGCCTTAATCTAATTAAATAGGACTACAAAATTCCTTCAGCAAATATCATCCCTAATGGTAAAAGCTTTCCCTCTGTAATAAAAATCAAGACCTGATATCCACTTTACTCAATGTCATATTGGAGGTCCTAAGTGCAGTGTCCCTCACTTTATAGGCATGCTGCATATGCAGTTGGCATCAGCGAAGCAGGTCCACCAAAACTTTATTTTGAAATGATTTGATATCTAAACAAAATGTAAAAACATCAAATTTAATGCAATATTGCAATAATTCCCTAACCACTCTGCTCCAACCACTTTCTCTTCATAGAGCCAAACTTTTAAAAAATATAGGTCAGATTATTGATGAAGAGACCCAGGACCTGGTCATGAGCTACCAGATTTGCCTGCCTCTCCATCCCATCTTATGTCTCCCTTCCTGTTGTCTGCATTCTGGCTTCACCAGCATTTTCAGAGTCTCAAAGGTGTCATGCAACTTCCACATCTAGGCCTTTGGAAAAAGCCCTTTCCTAAGCCTGGGACCATTTCCAATGCCCTCTTCACCTAATTCATCCTTTAGATTTTAGCTCACTAGTTGAGGGACAACCTAATCACAAATAGGGAATAGCCTCAGTCACAATGAACACATCTAACACCCAGAACTTGCTTTCTAATATGATTTTTCAAGAAAGAGGAACCAAGGCTCCTTGGAGAAATGGTTGATTCTAGGACTGGAGCAGAAAATATACAAGATGAACCTGCAGCATCTTACAATGCCAGAAAGTAAGGAAGTGATCAAAATATACACCGCCTCATGATGAGAGTATGTCAAAGACGCACAGAAGTCAACTGAAAGAGCTCCCGGTGGCCCAAGCTAGAGAATCTGATCAAGGAAATAAATAATGCATTATGGATTATAATCCAGGGTATAAAATAATCCATGAGTCTCAATTGATATAAAAAATGAATAAATTAATAAGTGGGGGAGAAGAGAGAAATCTCCTATGCAGAAGAATTCTAGATACTTTTTGTAGACACTCTGCCCTCGAGGGGAAACATAATCCTCATTTCTTAAGTGTGGGCTGCTCAAAGTGACTCCCTTCCAAACACTACAGTATGGAAAGGGACAGGGGCTGGGAGTGGAGAACCCTAAGTTTTCAGTGCAGAAATCTGACAAGCACTGTATTTGCTAGGTGATCAAGGTCAACATCAACAGTGAAGTCATGTTGATCGTAGGTATCCTTGATACAATGTGATGAGAATGGCATTTTACCTCTGTGGTCTTCCTCCCCCAAACACAAAAGCCCAGTCAAATCATATCATGAGACAAATATCAGACAAATTCCAGTTGAGGACATTCTGCAAAAGTTTCACAAAATGTACTCTTCAAAACTGTCAAGGTCATCAAAAACAAGAAAAGCCTAAGAAACTGCCATAGCCAAGAGAAGCGTAAGGAGACAGGAGAACTATTAATAGAGGTAATGCGGCATCACAGATGGGATCCCGGGGCAGAAAAAAGAAAATTAGGTAAAAACTAGGGAAATCTGAATAAAACGTGTATTTTAGTTAATAATACTGTATCAATATTGGTTCACTAATTGTGCCATGTATACCTGACTAAATGTAATGGGGAAAACTGGGTATGGGAACTCTCTACTATATTTGCAATTTTTCTATAAATCTAAATCTGTTAAAATCTAAATCTGTATGAAAAACATCAACAACTAAATAACCTCTAAATAGTGAATAGAATATGGTATACCTCCTACTTCTCATAAATTATTTAAAAGTCTGCCAAGTATTGGTCTGAATACGGAAATCATATTTTGCTTAAGCTGGGGAGTGGGTACATAGGCCTTGTTGTATTTTTCTTTATGCCTTTTTGCATATCTAGTATTTCATTTTTTAAAATGCTAAATGTAAAGCAATTGCGTAAAAGTCAAAATGTTGATCTCTCGCATGATGGCTACTTAGTTTTAAAATATCAAATTATTTGAAAATAATTTTCCAATGATTCTGCTATGCTGGTACCCAAGCATGTCCAGTGTGCCCACGGGGTGCTGGGCACTGTCTCTGGGGAAGCAGCAAACCAGACTCATCTCTAGGTGGCCTGGGCTCAACAGCTTCCTGCCATTTTTTTTGATTGGTAGTTAAGACTTTTTTGTTGTTGTTTTGTTTTTGTTTTTGTTTTTTGAGACGGAGTCTCGCTCTGTTGCCCAGGCTGGAGTGCAGTGGCGCGATCTCGGCTCACTGCAAGCTCCGCCTCCAGGGTTCACTCCATTCTCCTGCCTCAGCCTCCCAAGTAGCAGGGACTACAGGCGACTGCCACCACACCCGGCTAATTTGTGTGTGTGTGTGTGTGTGTGTGTGTGTGTGTATTTTTAGAAGAGATGGGGTTTCACCATGTTAGCCAGGATATGGTCTCAATCTCTTGACCTCGTGATCCACCAGCCTCGGCCTTCCAAAGTGCTGGGATTACAGGCGTGAGCCATGGCGCCGGGCCAACATTTTTTTTTTCCTGACAACTTAATGTCTATCTATCCTAATAGATTGCCAGCTACTTGGGAGCAGGGATGATTGTATATACATTGAGTAGCAAGGTTCCTGGCATACAATAAATGGTCAATAAGTATTTATTGAGTGACTATAACTTAATGATTCAAAAGTTAGACCCTAGTGTTACCTGGACCTGATGAAGTTTAGCTTCCCCACTTACTAGGAATGGGGTCAATAAAAATGCCCACTCCAAAAGGCGCTTTGTGGACGAATGTGCTTACTTATTACGGTTCTTTGTAAATGTTAGCTATGATTTTTATTAGGTGCTTGCTGAATTAAATAGCTTAATATTTGTAAAGTACTTAGAACAGTTCCTAGAACAGGGTAAGTGCTTCTTGTTTGTGTTTATTTATTATTTTTTTAATGTTGCTGTTGACCAAATTAAACTTCACATTCATTTTGTTTAGTCTGTTAGGGATATTCTTTGGAAAATCTTCTACATTGTGTGGAAAGATAAGGCCTAAAATGCATACTATTCTGATTCGTTCAAAATATATCACTCTGGGATATGTGTAATTCAGAAAGGAACGTGATCTGAACACTTCTGTAGTAGTTATGGAGAAGTAATGTGTACTACAAAAAAGGAATCATTAAATCATTTAAGAAAATTGCTGTGCACTACAGCAATACCATTCATAGATAATTAACAGTCCACCTTTGCAGGGGTTTGTTACCTGGTTTCAAAACATTGGCTTTCAAACTTCTTGCCCTAGCTCAAAATGTAAGAAATACATTTTACATTATGACTTAGTACACAATAATATATGTGTGTGCATATATAAGCATATATATACATGCCTAAATATTTGTGTATATGTATAATGGAAACAAAATTTTACTACACAATGGTCATTCCTAGTAAAGTGATGGATGCTCTCTAATACTGTTTCTAGTTCCAGTAGGTGAGAGGGTAAGAGAATTTGCACTTTTTTTTGGCGGGGGGGATGGAGTCTTGCTCTGCCATCCAGGCTGGAGTGCAGTGGTGCTATCTCAGGTCCTTGCAACCTCTGCCTCCTGGGTTCAAGTGATCCTCTTGCCTCAGCCTCCCGAGTGGCTGGGATTACAAGCACATGCCACCACACCCGGCTAATTTTTGTATTTTTAGTGGAGATGGGGTTTCGCCATGTTGGCCAGGCTGGTCTGGAACTCCTGAGCTCAGGTGATCCACCTGCCTTGGCCTCCTAAAGTTTTGGGATTACAGGCGTCAGCCACCACGTCCAGCTGAGAGTTTGCACTTTGAACAAGTCCCAAGGTGACGCCGTTGCTGCTAGTCTGGGGAACCACATTTTGAGAACTTCTACACTAGACAATACTAGTGATTGAAAAAAAATCAAGCCCCACTAAGTGCCTCCAAGTGCTGGTCTGGCCCCAGTCTTCCAACTCATTTACACTTTGCTTTAGATTCAACATCCACCTGCTCCTGGGATAATTCTGGGTTCCCCCACTTCTAGTGGGTCTTGTGTTTCTATTTTCCTTACCAGTCAAAATGTCCACACTCATCTCTTGCCTAGTTGTTCTCTCTCTCTCTTTCTCTCTCTGTCTAGAAATGGAAAGGTAAAGAGGATACTGGGATGGTCTGACTTGAGAGACAAATGCAATTAATCATCACAATAATTCAAGAGAAAGTTAAACAGTACTTGCTGTTTTTTTCCAGGGATCCAAAATGAGTTAGTTACTGCCTTGGCATAAAGTCAACCAAAATTATGGGAATACCTGTGCCTATTTCCTCTTTATGATTTTTGGTCTTTTTGCTTTCCAAAAATGGGGTAATGTATAAAATTATCAATGAAAAACTTCCTTCCTCTTGCTCATTACTTTAATCAAAAAAGTTCAACAAGTACATATTACAAGGATTCTCTTGGTAGAACACCATTAGCTAAATAGAAAAAGGAACCGTACTTAAACACTAAATCTAGTTGAAAAAGCAAATGATCCTTAATTGTAGATTGATGAGCTCCGGCCAGTGATGGTATCACAGCCTAAGATGAAATTGGTGAAATCAAATGTTAAGAGGTCTCAGAATTGGCATCACAAGGGCAAAGAGATGAAACAAATAGTGATATCTGGCCAAGGAGCAGCAGTGTGGCAGCTGGCTACTGGCTTCCATATGAAAGAGAGAAATGGTACCTACCTGGGACCAACATGGAGGGCGGCAGGGAGAGGCTGCCCCTCGAAATGGGGAAACTGACTATTTGGGCAGGGAAGGAAACAGTGACTGAAAAAAGGAATCAGCTGTTATTGATTGACCAGAAAAAGGTACTGGTATCCACTCTAAGCTTTTAGGGAAGGAAGAACTGGTTGGCTCCCAGTTCAGACAAGGCCCCTAACATCTGAATTAATCTTATAACTGGTTCTGTATGCTTCTTTCTTTTGGGTCTCAGGTTTAAAATGTTCTTTCTTTTGAGTGGGTGATTGAGATGGAAATTCCACCAAGTTTTCTGGAGTAGATACTCTATGACAAGAACGGCATTTAATTTCCCTTCAGCCACTGTGGGTTTAAAACAAACAAACTTAGGTCGCATCTTCATAAAAATCACAATTAAATTTTGGGTTATGGAGGAGGTAACCAGGATAGAATATGCTTTGGGGGTACAAAACTGTTGAAGGGAATCATTATCAGTAGCTTTTCACAGCTACCCAACCATAAAACGCCTTTGGCTCTGAGAATAGTAGTAGCTAGATTTTGGCTTCTTTTGTTTTTTCTGTCCCATCCCCCATCTCCCCTTGGATGCCTTTGGATTCAAATGTAGATGAAATGCAGATTCTTGGGAGAAAGGAAGACCTGCCTGGTTTGGCTGGTGATTGGGAAAAGAGGAGGATCTCAGATTTCAGGTTTTAGTTATCATTCTCCCGAGATGGGAAAAGGCTGTGATTCTTGATCTGAAGAGTCTTATCGTCGGTAGTACTTGCCATCGATGATCAATTGTTTGGATTTGAGGAGGAGAGAATTGAATTATGTTGGCCTACAACAACGGGAGCAGGTCAGGTGAGAATCGTTTATTGCTGGTAGACGTGTCTTTTAATCATGTGTGTATATCGTCTCTCTTGTTGACCACTTCTCTAATCTTTTAAGAGTCATATGTCTTACTAGTGCATGGTATTGTGCTGTATGTATTTTTGCTGCAATCTTCCCGGTGTGCTTAGGGGATGTGATTTCACTTTTATTCTTAAGCCACTGAGAAAATAATAGCACCCACACACGTGGTCATGGAAACTACAGAACTTCACTGTTTCATAAAATGTGGTGGAAATTCCAAGTCATTAAATAATCTTGGGCATATTTACTTCTGCTATGAGTGCTGGTAAAATGTTTATATAAAAAAGTGACGGAGGAAAGCAAAGTTTGCTTAAAAGTAAGACAAATTGAACGAATGAGGTTAAAATATATATGTATATATAAGCAAAATAGCATTCCATAAATCAGTGAGTTTTAAATGGAGGGCAGATGAAAGGAACAAAGTGGACAATTGAGAACTTGCTCAATTTCTCAGTAGCTAGGTGGATACCCATCTCCTTCGCCAGTGGAAGCCAACTGTCAGAGTGGAGAGGTGGTTGGAACTTAGGAGTATGGCTCACTCCTGCTTTGTTTTAGAGGCTACTGGTGGTTACTCTTAATGTTGTAGACTAAGGATAGCAGCATAAACATTCCAGATTGTCAAGATTGAAAAGCTACGTAAATTGACAAAGGTCTATGTAAATTGACATTTTTGAGTTACCTTTTTGAGGCTATAATTCTTCCCTTTTTTGTTTCCACAATGGGGAAAATCGCCTTACTAGCTCAATATCTGGATATGTTTGTTGTGGATGTCTATGTTCCTTTCTTTCCCTCTCCTGGGCAACAATGGCAGTTTTGGAGACTCCTTGGAGACCACAGTACCATTACGCACATGGTGGAGCCCCTTGTGAATGCCTAAGCTTGTGGATGTTCTGAAGGGGGCAATAATTGGAGTAATGGTCATGGCGAGAAGTGCTTGTATTTGTATTGGTCCATCATTGCATAATAGGCTTATATGTTATATGTATCTATTTCCTATTGAGGATCTCTTTTTTACAGTTGATTTTTCTTGAGGGATTTTAAACTATCACCTGCCAGTATTTGAGCGCTTGCCGAAGTGTGCACTCAATGCTTTGAGATTTCTCAAATGTATAAAGTCCTAGTCCTTGCCTTCAAGGAACTTACAACTTTTGTTGATAAATTGGTAAACCTAGAGAGAAGGCAACAATGAAATGCAGCATATAATGGAAATGCTAAGTGAGAGGAAAGAGGCGCTGTTTGGAGGAGGGAGAGGGAATTGGCTGGGCCATCAGGGAAAGAGGCAGAGCTTGAGGCGCCTTGACCAGTTGATGAAGTGGTGGCTTTAATTTGCGATTCTTGTGCAAGCATTTGATAATGGGAATTGGATGTGTAGGTATTGGGCTTTCTCGTGGACACTGAAATTCCATTCATTGAACAACACCTTATTTCCTGTATAGAGAATGGTGCTAGGGGCCAGCGTCAAATTTGAAGATGAAGTCTGATTGAAGGTCATCGTTTGGAGTTGGGGTGGGGTGAAGAGTAGACAAACCTTAAAATACAGAGACGAGTGCTGCAGTGAGCACGCGTGAGTGCTTAGGCAGCGCTTGAAGAGGGAGTTACCGATTTGGCCCTGGAAGTCAGGAAGGCTATCCTTTTAAGGTGATCCCTGAGCTGGGAGTTTGTTTCAAACGGTGGGGACCGCAGGTAGAAGCACCGCTTAAGGGGAACGGCGATTCGACTCGCAGTGACTTAAGGGTTGGCGTGGTGCTTGTTCCTGGGCGTGGGGAGGACAGGAAACCGCGGGGTCTGTGAAACGCCCCGAGGTTGTTGAAACGCTGTTGGGGGGCACAAACGAATAGGGCTTTAGGAAGAAAACTGGTGGGAGGAGCCTTGTGGCTCCAAGGTAGGTTAGGAACTGGAGCGAGATGGAGCACGGAGGAGTGAGGCGGCCCGAAGGATGCCCGGGGAGACATGGAGGAACTGGCGAGGGCTTCCCGATGCAGGGCCTGGGGGAGAAGGTGAACTAATGCCTCTGCAGTGCCCCGTGGGGAAGTTCCGCATACTCGGCCAGAGTGATCGGAGTTGGCGGCTGTCTGGGGGAGTTGGGTCAGGAAGCCCCTTCTTTCGCCACCGATGGGGCACGTCCAGGGCCCGGCAGGTGTGCCCTGGCAGTAGATCTTCCCTGGGAAGTGGAGCGCGGGCCAGCCCTCGCTGTTCTGAGCGAGGGCCTGTCGTGTAGTCCACACCGTTCCGCGAAAGGAACCACCATTGACAGCCTCGTTCGATTAGAACCCGGACCTCCCTGGAATCCAGACTCGGTCCCCTCCCAGCTGCGCTTCGGAGGAGGCGGACGCTCCAAGAGGAACCCAGAGGCCTGGCGTGGGGGGAGCTGCGGGCAGAGCGGAGGCAGCCGCGCCCTCGCGCCGCCCTCCGCCGCGCCCGGCTCCCGCCCCCCGGATCCCACCCCCGGCCTGCCGCGGAGCCAGCGTGCCAGCCGGAGCTCCCCGGGCCACCCCGCGGGGCGCGCGGCCCGGGCTCCGGGTCTTGGCGGCGGCCAGTGGGGCGGGCATGGGGTGGGTGCTCCACCTGGCCACGCCGCCGGCCCTTCGCCGGCTGGCCCGGCCCCGGACGGGCGGGCGCACGGAGGCCGCCTCTTGGGCTCCTCCTGGAGGGAGGCGCGCGGTAGACGGCGCGGCCGCTGCCGTCGGGGCGGTGGGCTCCAGACGCGGGCCGGCTCGCTCGCATGGTTCCCTGCCCCATCTCGGGTCCGTCGCTGCCCGCCCTGGTGTGCACAACCGCGCTGCGCCTCGAACCTCGAGGTCCAGGTCCCGCCTGCCCTGGGCCGGGCCGCAAGCGCCCACGTCGAGGCGGGCTGGGGGGCGGTGCCGCGAGCCAGGCCGACCCCGAAAGCGGGACTGGGGAAGTCGGAGCCCCGCCCACCACCCCGCCCCCGCGCTCGCGGCCCCGCCCCCGCTGCCCCGCTCCTCCCCTTCCTGCCGGCTCGCTCCCGGCCCCGCCGGCCGCCCGCCTCGGCCCCGAGCGGAGCCCACTGCTCCCCTCGGCTGCCCCGCCCCGCCGCCGCCCCGCCCCTCCCGCGCGGGCGGCCCGAAAACCCGGAGCGCGGGAGCGCGGCTCCGCAGGGCCGGGCGGCCGCACTGGGCATGCTCAGTAGCCGGGGCAGGTTTTTTGGTCGCAAGTAGGAAGCTTTCTGCACTACACCGGAGAGGGGAGCCGCGATCCGGCCGCGCCGCCCGCACGCCGCCGCGCCCGCCCCAGCCCGCCCGGCCCCGCGGCGGGGCGCGATGAGCCCGAGCGCGAGCCGGCCCGCCGGGGAGTGAGCGCGGGGCGCCCAGGGCGCGTTGCGCAGCTGCTCCTGCGCACAACCCCGCCGCGCCGCCGGCCCGCACTGGCCGCGGAGTGCAAGAGGCTCGTCCGTGCCCAGCGCCCGGCCGGCCGCGGGAGCAGGAAGCGCAGGCCACGCAGGACCCAACTGAAACAAAGTGTCGGCCGCCCGGCGCCGGCGCCCGCCCCGACCCTGCCCCTCCCGCCCGCAACTCCGCCGCCCACCATGGCTTCCGAGGAGCTGTACGAGGTACCTCCCCTCCCCCCGGCCTCGGGCCGCCCCCCGCCCGCCGCCCCTCCCGGCCCGGCCGCGCCGCCCGACGGCCCCGCTCGCCGCCCGCGCCCGCCGCGTCCCCTCCCCCGCCGCGGCCGCAGTTTGCTGGACGGGAAATGTGTGTGAGGGGAGCCCGAGCCTCCGTTCCGAGGGGCCCGGCCGGGGGGTCTTGAAGTTGCCGGGCGTGGGGTGGGGGGGTGGGGGTCCCAGCCGTGGGGAAGTGGTGCTGACACAAGTGACTTGCTCGGACTGAGCTCAAAGTGCTCTTGGCGTGGGTCATGGAAGTGGAGCCTCCGTTGCCGCTCGGCGGGGACCGTGGGCGGTACGGGGGGTGGGGTGGGGGGGTTTTCTTGACCATTTGATAAAGCATTTGGGAGAGGGTTTTGCCCCTGGTCGGGGGGTGGCGGGGAGAAGACCGGTGCAAACGCTTTCGACTTTGCTGTTCGCCAAAGCGATGCAAAATCTCGCACCGAAAATGCTAAACGTTGACCACATGCTTTAATTAGGTTAGCATTGTGGCCAGAGCCAGGAAATTTAAATTTAACGCTGATACACCGTCATTCATTTGCGCCGCAGCGTTGCAAATGAGAAGGGCATAGCCAGAACTGTAAGTTATGGTCGATGGGTTTAAACCAGCTTCAAGTTTGAGAGTTACCAATTTGGATCTTTAGACATGTTTTGTATGTCTCCATGTAACTTCTTTTGACGTATTTCAAAGTAGACTTCCTGGGAGTACAGAAGTTTGGAAGGCTTTCTGTTCTTCTGGATAAATGATTCTCTTGTTTCACATGTATTTATAAATAAGTTCCTAAGAGACTTAAAACTTGCGAAGACTCTCTAGACTCACCTTTATGATGCGTTTAGGGACCTGGGTGTTGAGGGACTTAAGGAAGCATCTGTAACAAGTAGAGCCCTGTGGCCGCAGGGATCCTTTCAGTTGTCTTCTCTTATGGGCGTATTATTGCTGTTGGCATAGAATAGAGCTTTGTTGTCTGCGATGTTAGTCTTCTAGCAACTTTTTTGTTGCTTTTTAAGAGCAAGTGTTTGCAGAAGTTCTCAGGAGGAAGCTGCCATCTGTAGAATTAAGGGTAAGGTTGTTGCTTCTCCTTACATTGTATGTGGTCAGTATACCTTAGCTGGTACTGAAAATGTTCCATTCTTTTCAACCGTTTTACACATTAGCTGTGCCCCGCTGTATTCAGGATACTATTTTAGGTCATTTGGGGATGTAAAAGAAGAAAAATCTCCCTGTTCTCAGGAGCTTTCCTTCTAGGAAGGAAAGTGTTGTGTGTCTGGAAGACACAGAAATGGAGGCTAGGATGTTTGAGGTTGAGGTCTTCCAGGTGAAGTCTGTACAGGGGGAAGTACATAGCATGAGGGTATGGGGGATTTTAGTTTCTACATTAGATTATTCTTTGGTTGTTTAGTCATGAGTGTTCACTCTTGGCATTTGCTTTTATGAGTATGATTACATAATCAGTTCCATCAGTGGATGAGAGTAGCACCTTATACGTAAGTTGTATCCTATGTGTGTAAGAATGATTCTGAAGACAGCACATTTCCCATTAGTATATTATGAACTAAGTTTAGTTCCTTCTGTGCTTATTCTATATCTTCAGGTTTCTATTCCTAACAGAAGTTATTAATGAGTAACATTTTGTACTAAGTTTGTGTTCATTTAACGTTTATTGAATGCTTGCCATATGGAGGTTTCATGGGGAAATATTGAGGTGTGAGAATGGTTCATGCTTTCAAGGAGTGTCTATTGGGGAGGAAGTAAGTATATTGCAAATAAATGATACATCTGCACAATTGAACTTTTGATTCTGAGTTTTATTTTAGTTTTGGAAAAAAAGGTATTATAGAAGTATAGTTCAGGTGATAAATTTAAGCATGTGTAGTAAATATGTAGTGGGCAGTATCTTTCAAGGCAAAATTTGTAACTTTTCTTTTACTTGTAGGCAACACTATGACTATGTTATCATTGAAAGTTGACATTGAAAGTTTTGCATAGCAGTTGAGAGCCTAGATTTGGAGCCAGACAACCCAGTTAGTGACTTCCAACTCTATCACCTTGGGTAAATTAGCCTTGAAAGCTCAGTTTCCTCATCTGTGAAATTGGGATCAGTGTTTCCCTTATAGAGCTATGAAGTTTACATGAGAACATATGTAAAGCCCACCCTAAAATTCCCATGGCAAGCACCCAGTAAGTGATGATGATTGTATTGTAACTGGCTTAAAATGCCTCCCTGAAACCTGGTTTTGTTTCTAAAGGTATAGAGTTGTATTGTTTTCATAAAGGCAGTATTATTTGTAGGGCAGAAGTGATACGCAATTGTAAATGAACACGATAGTCTGACAAGGCTGGGAAAGACGCTAAGATGATGTTTTGTGGCCAAGTCAAGGGTTGTTAGTTGCCTTGTTTTGTCCAGTTCTGCCTAAACTGAAATAGAAGTTTTATATTTGGCCTCAGGCTCCACAAATCAAGAGGGATGTATTGACAGGAGGAAATGTGAAGTCTTGCTTCTTTGAACTCACATGGTCTGGTAGGAGGACAGGTCTGCAGTAACTGTGGGAACTTGGGTGAGTTACCCAACTGCTGAGCCTTGGTTTTCTCGCCTAAAAGAAATGTCTCCAATACTTAGCATGGAACCTGGTATGTAGTAGTAATAGGTCTTTAGTAAATGTTTAAATGGCTATTGAAACTAGGCTTTGTGAACAAAAAATAAAGGAACAGATCCTGGAAAAGATGGGTAGAGCATGAACCTTGCGAAATTTGAAGAGTTACTATTAGTTGAAGGATAGAATAGATTTACTCCCTACTTTTCCAGCTGCTAGGATTGAGGAAAAACAGATTTTTGATGCGGCATAGGTTAGAACTTCATAGTTTTCACAAAAAGACAAGCGTCCTTTACATCACGCTTCTAATGTAAAGGGCCAGATAATACATATTTTAGACTTGTGGGTTATATTATGGTCTTTGTTGCAACCACTCAGCTCACTTCATGTAGTGCAAAAGCAGTCGTAGACCTATATGAATGTGCGCTGTGTCTCAAACTGCTTATGGATAGTAAAATTCATTTAGTATATTTCATATAATTTTATGTGTCATGAAATACACATTTGTGTTTTTTTTCCAATCACTTAAAAATGTAAAAATGATTCCTAACTTGTAGGTTCCACAAAAATAGGCAGTGGGCTGGCTTTGCCCTGTAGGTTGTTGTTTGTTAAGCCCTGCTGTAGGTGATCAACTGTCATAGTCTGTTTAGGAATCTGGGTTTACTCAAGGGTTGGGGGTGTGTGGAAGTTAGACGGTATTTCTAACTTTCATCCCAGCTCTAGACTTAGAGCTAGAAGATCTGGGTGGTACTCCTCCCTCCTTTCCTCCTTCTCTTCCTTTCTTTCTTTCTCTCTCTTTTTTTTTTTTAAGAGTCTTGCTCTATCTCCTAGGCGGATGTGCAGTGGCTTCATGTTGTCAGCTCACTACAACCTCTGCCTCCCGGGTTCAAAGCTATTCTCATGCCTCAGCCTCCTGAGTGGCTGGGATTACAGACGTGCACCACCCCCGCCTACCCTCCCCCCCGCCCCCGCCCCAGCTAATGTTTTGTATTTTTAGTAGAGACAGGGTTTCACCTTGTGGGCCAGGCTGGTCTCAAACTCCTGGTCTCAAGTGATCCGCCCACCTTGGCCTCCCAAAGTGCTGGGATTACAGGCATGAGTCACTGCACCCGGCCTTCCCTTGTTCTTAGAAGCTTGTTAAGTAACTCATCTTGTACTTGTCTTAACTATCCTAAACTTTCTCATCAGTAAAATAGGGAGGATGATAACCAAATAATTGAGGCTTAGATGGCTTTAGCATGTAAAAGCAATTCTACAAAACGTTTTCCATTTTTAAAGAGGAAAAAAAACCATCCAACTCTCAAACCATGAAACCAAACCTGTTTTTCCTTCCTCAAGATTTAGGATTTGAAAGTATTCTATAAACTGATTAGATTATATCACCAGAGAAAGCTGTGAGGTCAAGAGGACCTTAATTTATCTAGCAGTCAAGTAACCACCATGAGACTGTTCACGTGAGACTGAATAAGGAACGTATGCTGTAGTAAACTGGAATAAGCATTCTCTTTATTTGTATGTCTTAATAATTCCTTTTTTCCTCAGTAGATGTGGAGTTATTCCCTTGAGAACTCCTGTAATAGTTTAAATTTCAGTAAGCTCTCAATGATTAGTCTTGACCTTCTGAGAGAATATTTATGTTTTCATTTTCAAAAATGGAAGTAAGCTTTTAAGAATGAAATCGTATGTGGTGTGTAAAAAATTGTTTTAAAGTTGATTAGCTTGACAGGATGATCAGGATTTGCAGGGGAAGGTAGGTCTTTTGAATCTTTCTTCCTACTTTGCGATAAGATTCCTGCTCTCTCCTGTGCACCACAAGGCTTTTACTTACATTGACCAAAAGCAGTTGTGAATAAAGTCTCAATCTGTAGTTCAAATGGAAGTCACAGAGACCAGGACACCTTTCATGGATGTTGGCCAAGCTAGGTCAGCGTATGTTGTATATGGTGTAGCTGTCTGAAAAGATTGGGATCACCAAAATTAGTAAAGAAAAAGAGTTCATTTGACTTCAGGAGTTGATAGTGAGGCAGTGAGGTCAAACATGCATGTGTGTTTTGACAATAATAGCCTATCTTAAATGCTCTTTTTCCTGTGAGTTGCTGAGAATATTATTTATTCATTTGCCCCAGCAGCAGTGTGGAGACCTCTCATGTGCTCTTCCTTTGAACTACTTTCAATTCCTGTGTACCAGAATAGCGTTTTTTCATTCTTGCTGTGATATCTAAGAATCATAGACTGTTCCCTCGTGCTCTATAATGATTTTAACCACGGAGAATATTTTCATGGTATGTAGGCAACACTTTCTTCGCATTGTTCTGGTTCACAGTTTTGGATAACTGCGATTCACAAAGCCAGGCCTCAAATGAATTCTTTTGTAAATAAGGAGTGATAGTTTTTATATTGTGAGCACTCCTAGGTGGAACAGGACCAGCCTGGGGTCTTTTTTCAATTCAGATTCTTGAACCCAAACCACGAGATTGTAATTTTCAATGTTTGGATGGAGACAGGAATCTTATGTTCCGAGAAGCTTCTTTTTGGAATGCAGGTGGATTTAGGAGCCTCTGGATACGCCCTTCTGTGTTTCAGACCCTTAGGCTGTGCGTGGAGGTGGGTGGGGGTGGGTTGGGGATCTGCCTGGCGGAAGAGGAGCTCTCGGTGGACCAGACTGGTTCTTTCTGCAGGCTCCTTGACCACTGCTGGTTGTTAACTGAGTAATTCCAGGAAGGGAATATTAAAAACATCAGGTAGTTAGCTAAGGGCGTTGTAATTTCTGTTTTCTGTCTTTATTGCCTGGCATGTTTGTCCACTAGAATGTAAGTGCTTTAAAGCTCAGATTCATTTTCTGGTCATTATTTTCCACAGCTCAAAATACTGCAATCGTTGCATAATTGTTGAGTTACTTTAATGGAAGAGTGAATTACAGGAATGAATCTCCATTCCTGACTCCTTACTTACCTCGAGGTTCCTCCTCCCCTAAGCATTATGCCTCTTGCTGTTCTTTTTACTCTTAGTTCCTCATCTGCTTACATGGTTTCAACTCTAGAATGGAGAATTTCACTGTTTCCCACACAAACTTAATTCTCTTCAGCCTTTTAAGCTGGGCAAGGTTTTGGGGTTCACGTTCTCTAGGAAGTCTGGGGAGGGCCTATTACGAGTCTAGATATGACTTTAAATCCAATTATAACCTCAACTAGAATTTTATGAAAATTTAAACAAGTACATATGAGCATATTTCAGAGGGAGAGAATCAAGAGCTTTCATCTGATTCTCAGAGGGATATAGGACCCAAAGCAAGTATTAAAAACTGCATTGAGACCTTTGAACTAAGACTTATCTGTGGCTGCCCTCCACGGACCACTTTGACATTATTTTTGTTGAACTGTCCTCTGCCACAAATTACAGTAAAACCATATTAAAACCTCACTGATTGGGTTTAGAAGTCGTATGCTATTTCTAGTCTTTAAGTGGCTAATTTTGCAGCTATGCATACATGATGTCTAAAGATAGTCAGTATTTAATGGCACTTCTGACATTGTAAAGATTTTACATTCCTTGAACCCTGGTGCATTCCTGAACTCACATGCTACTGCTTTCTTATTGCCCATGAAAAAATCCCTCATCAAATAGAACATTATTATTTTATACAACCTTTCTTTAGATTCACCTCTGACTTCATAGTTTCTTCACCAGTTTCTTCAATCAGATCGTCCATCTTCTATCTCAGAACTTCCTTCTGGGATTTTTTTTTTTTCTTTTCTCAAGTGTATCCTTTAGAGATTTCTTTAGTGAGGGACTATGGATGGAAAAGTTTCTAGGTTTTTGTTTTTAATTATCTGGACATGTCTTTATTTTGCCATCATTTTTTGAAAGAGAATAGTATTTCAAATAAAACCAGTTAATTGGTTAATTTCTTTCAGCTCATTCTGAAGATGGTGCTCCATTGTCTTCTGCCTTGCCTTTGCACTATTCTTGAGACTTTTTTTTTTTTTTTTTTTTTGAGGTGGGGTTTCACTCTTGTCGCCCAGGCTGGAGTGCAGTGGCATGATCTTGGCTTACTGTAGCCTCTGCCTCACTGGTTCAAGTGATTCTCCTGCCTCAGCCTTTCAAGTAGCTGGGATTATGGGCATGCACCACCATGCCTGGCTATTTTTTGTATTTTTAGTAGAGATGGGGTTTCACTATGTTGGTCAGGCTAGTCTCGAACTCCTGACATCAAGTGATCCACCCGCCTCAGCCTCCCAGAGTGCTTGGATTACAGGTGTGAGCCACACTGCACCTGGCCAAGACTGTTGTCAGCATAGGTGCAGTCACTTTATAGGAGATCTGTCTTCTGTCTCTGGTTGTTCTTGAGATCATCTCTTTGACTTTGGTTTCCTCTTGTTTAATACGACAATGTATTTTGTGTGATTTTTTATTAGTTAGGTGGGTATATGTTGTGCTGCTTTTTGGATTTGTGCCTCATCAGCTCGAAAATGGATTTGGCCAGTTTGTCTTCAAATACTCCTTCTCTGTACTCGTCAGGAATTCCAAGTAGACATCTATCAGATCATTTCATTCTCTCTTCTTTGTCTTTTACCTTTTCATTTCCATCTCCTTGTTTGTGTTTTGTTTTCTTTTTATGTGCTGCATTTTAGCTATTTCCTTGGATCTAAACTATAGTTCACTAATGAGCTGTGTTTAATCTGCTGTTTTATTCAACCATTGAGTTTTAATTTTCAATAATTACATTTTTTACTTCGAAATATTCTGGGGAGTTTTTACCTAATCTGCAATTCGTTTTTTAAGTCTTTGGTGTTTGTCCATTTTATGATTTAGTCATTATTTTGGGTTGGGGGCAGTTACTGAGGCAGCTGGGATATTTTCCTTGTTTCCTACAATTGCTATATGGTATCACTGTTAATGAGAGTTATATTTTATTAAAGATCTAGTTAATTTGTAATGAGAGGGCCCTTTGGAGTCATGTTTGCTTTATTGCCAGAATCTGAAGAAACCTTCTTGATTTGGAATTTGTGACATGAGCAGGGATTGAGGCTTTGAACCAACACTTGAGATTTACCTGATGATATTGAAAATGCAAAACAGTAGTTTTCAAGAGGACTGTTTATGAAAATGGATTATAATAGTTATAACGCAATTGCTTCTGAAGCAAAATGTTCAATGTCTTTGTTCGGCATGCCTTGATATATAGTCTTGTACCACATAATGATACTTTGGTCTTACGATGGTGGTCCCGTAAGATTATAATACCACATTTTTACTGTACCTTTTCTATGTTTAGATACACAAGTTGATTGGTTTGGCTGTATCCTCACCCAAATCTCATTTGGAATTGTAGCTCCCATAATTCCCACGTACCATGGGAGGGACCCTGGGGGAGGTAGTTGAATCGTGGGGTGGATCTTTCCTGTGCTGTTCTCCTGATAGTGAGTCTCATGAGATCTCATGGTTTGATAAAGAGGAGTTCCCCTGCACAAGCTCTTTTGCCTGCCACCATGTAACATGTGACCTTGCTCCTCATTCACCTTCCTCCATGATTGTGAGGCCTCCCCAGCCATGTGGAACTGAGTGAATTAAACTTGTTTCCTTTATAAATTACCCGGTCTCGGGTATGTCTTTATTAGCAATGTGAGAATGGACTAATACACAAGTCCTTACTATTGTGTTAAAATTGCCTACAGTGTTCAGTACAGTAACATCTGTACAGGTCTGTAGCCTGGAAGCAATAGGCCCTACCATACAGCCTAGGTGTGTAGTAGTCTACAACATTGATGTTTGTGTAAGTTCACTCTGTGAGGTTCGCACAGCAGTGAAATTGCCTAACAACGCATTTCTGAGAACATATCACTGTAGTTAAGCAACGTGTCACTGTATAGTATACTTTCTTTTTTGTGGAGAAGTTAGCTTCAATATATTTAGAGAATGTCTTTTGTTTTATTTACTTTTTGTCTTATTTCCATTTGTAGTAGGCTTTCTGCTATGTGAAGTTTTCTTTGTTGGTAGTTTCCTAGTGTTTGTTGATAAAACCCAACAATGTTGACTGCACATCATGAATGTTCTTTGGTTAAAATGTATCAGTTTTTCACCTGTACCCATTTTTCATTAGTAGTTTACTGTTTAGGAATTCAAGGCATCACATAGTTGCACACGGAAGCTTTCCTTATTTTATTAATAGCATGTAACTAGTGTGGATATCCCAGCTCTTTAGTGTATCTGAGAACCAGGACAAAAAAAGTCATCTTAGTTTGCAAAAAGATGCACCACCCCATGCACACTAGACAACAGCTCTGGGTCTCTCTTGGAGACTGTTGACATTTCCTTTAGGCATTATGTACTTGGACTTGACTGGCACCTTTAGCATGTTAGAAACAGGTTATTTGGTAAAGGAAAAGGCTCTGCCATAGGCAGGTGAGTTGACGTTAGTAAGTTTGTTCATGAAGTTCGCTGAAGAGGGTAGCTGGTGATGGCACTCCAAGTCTTGAGGTGACAGGCTCTGTGGGGCCAGTCCTGCGCCCCTTAGAGCAAGTGAAGGGCATGCTTATGAAAGAAAAGGCATATGTTGCAAAGAGCTATCAAGAAGAGTTTTTAAAAAGTGTTGCTATGTAAGTGTAAGCGAAAAAATTAAGTCTACTTTTATGGTAAACTTAAACATAAATTTTATGGTCATTTCCACCCAAGTTCTGCAGACGGCAGAGGAGTCAGCAGGTATTCTCCTAAGGAGGTGGAGGTGGGAGGGGGGAGGAAATGGCCTTTGCAAGCCTGACCTGTTGTTTGAAATCTCAAGTTACCTTACATGTTTTGTGATATTAACCATGTAGTCCATACAATTTTTGGGATTCAATATGAAATATTTTAAACATATTTACCAGGGAACTCTTCTCCAGAGATCCTTGATTTAGGCTGATGTTTCAGGAAGCTGAGCTGTGGATTAGTGGCCCTGTGTGCCCTTGGTCTCTTGCTGTGTGTGTGTACTCCGGCTTCAGAAGCAGAGACGGACTGTGTTACCTTCCCTAATGATGCCTGGTAAAGGAGGCATTAGCTGATCTGGTGAAATGTAAATAAGATTTGAATTAAGTAGTTCCAAAAAAATTTAAAAAGTTTGTTTTAGTAATTGTTTTTAACCAATAAAGATTAAAAGTACTTGTTTTCTGTCTGCAGTCATCTTACTGCTAGGGGTTCAAGAGAAGGTGCACTAGTAGTTTTTATCTCGAGTCTCGCTGTTTATTCTCTGTACTTTAAAAAAGTGACTGTGCTGCTGCCTTGAGCTGGTTGTGGGAGCATTTGTAGGGTCCCTGTTGGAATGAGGACCAATCTGCTTCATAACTCCTCTCTGTCTGTGGGCTAGACCAAAGTACCCTTGGAAAACTCCATGTCTTCCAGGAAGGTTCCACCCTTTTTCTCCTCCCTCTTTCCCGAGTGTTATTGTCTGCATGTCCAGCTGTGTCCCTCTAACCTGATTTTCAGCCATCTGCCAGGTCCCTCGAGTTGAGGCTTCATTCCTCCTGTCCTGATTCTTGACCCTGGCTTCTGCACTTGCTGGTGGCCCTGCAGAGCTCTGGCCTGGGAAGTAGAAGAATGGCTGCCCACTTGTGTTTGTGTTACCTGGCTTTTCATCTGCACAGTCCAGAGGGAAGTTCTCAACTGTCTTACACCCCAGGCACGTGAGGTAGAGTGTAGCCAACTCTCCCAGCAGGACAGACTTCTGGGATTCTTATCCTCTAACTTCTCTCTCATATGCAGATGAGCTTTTGAACTTAAAGCAAGAGGCGAGTGATTATTTTGTTCGCACCTTTAGGGATGCAAAGAAGTAGGAGTGTGTGTTTGAGGAGAGGTGCTAACTAGACTGATTCGTTGTGCCCTTCCTTCAGAGTGCACCTAGACGAGTCAGAGTCAAGGTTTCCCCAGAATCATTTGGCACGCCATCCTGCGACACCACTGGTTTCTGCTCGTAAATAAGCTTTTTGAAAAAATCTTGATTCGGTTGATAGATACATATCTAAATGTGCATTCCTCAGTCCTTCCTAAGTAGCTCTAGATTGGGGCTGCTTAAAAATGAAGAGGCTGCAGTGTATAGAGTATGTTGAAAAGATCATGGAAATGTGGTCCTGTGGAAGTGCGTGCTTATGCCTTGGCAGAAGAAGTTCAGTGCTGAGACCAGACACATTCAGCTTGCCCAGGAACCTAACGAAAGTCAACAGAAAAGAAATCGTGGGTCTGAGCTGGGCAGCTTCATGGCAACACTGCCCCCTCACCTTTGACAGAAAGGCAGCTGGGAGAGAAGGAGACCAAAGACATGCAGGTGGAGGTGGGGACAGGCTGCTCTGAAATTCAAGTCTTTTTTTTTTTTTTTTTTTTGGGAGACAGAGTCTCGCTCTGTCGCCCAGGCTGGAGGGCAATGGCACGATCTCGGCTCACTGCAACCTCTGCCTCCCGGTTCAAGTAATTCTTCTGCCTCTGCGTCTCGAGTGGCTGGGACTACAGGTGTGCACCACCACGCCTGGCTAATTTTTGTATTTTTAGTAGAGACAAGGATTCACCATTTTGGCCAGGCTGGTCTCGAACTCCTGACCTCAACTGATCTGCCCACCTTGGCCTTGCAAAGTACTGGGATTATAGGTGTGAGCCACCGCACCTGGTCGAAATTCGAGTCTTATAGTCATAATTCCACTGAAAGGAAAGGTCAGGGTCCTTCTTTTCGGTCTCCAGTGGCTCAGTTCTGTAGCAGGAAAGGGACATGACTTGGGGTTTGGTGAACTGTTTAAAAAGGCTTTTCAGGCTGGGTGTAGTGGCTGGCGCCTGTAATCCCAGAACTTCGGGAGGCCAAGGCAGGAGGATCACTTGAGGCCAGGAGTTCAAGACCAGCCTGGCCAATATGGTAAAACCGCGTTTCTACTAAACAAAAATTTAGCCAAGTGTGGTGGTGCCTGTAGTCACAAGTACTCGGGAGGCTGAGGCAGGAGAATCACTTGAACCCAGGAGGCGGAGTTAGCAGTGAGCCGAGATCACCTCACTGCACTCCAGCCTGGGTGACAGAGTGAGACTCTGTCAAAAAAAAAAAAAAAAAGGCTTTTCAGTAGTGGAGCAGGTCTCTGTGAAGAAAAGTGCTTCCCTTAGAGTTTGAAAAGGAACCCTTGGGGCAAATAAGGACGTCAGTGTGCCCTAGGCCCTGAAGGTGGGTCAGGAACTCTCAAAGATTGAAACACCACCCCTCCCCCACCATATTCCTGAGCCCTCACTCTCCTGGGTCACTGGGGTGGGAACTGTAAGGATGGAAATTCCCATCCTTTCTGTGCTTCCCCACCACCATTCAGCAGCAGAAGTGTGTAATTCATATCTAGTGTGACCCATGTTTCTCCGGAATTTGTGGTCTGCCTGTCGAACAGCCAGCCTCCTTCCCACCCCACCTGTTAGGATCCCCGCAGGCTTTGCTCTGCTGTTCTGGGATGAAGGATGTTGCTGCTTCCTCCATTGTGCCAGGTGGACCAGCCTCTGGCCCTGTCCCTCAAGGTGAAGCTATGTGAGTTAGAGCCCTCCCTGTCTTGTAGCTACATGGCGGGCCAGGTGCTGCTCCTCCTGGCTTTACATTCTGTCCCAGGAATAGCCAAGCCATACTGCTTCATGCAGAAGCTCCTGGTTTTCCTGGTTTTTGTTTGTTTGTTTTTGAGACAGGGTCTTGCTCTGTTGCCCAGGCTGGAGTGCAGGGGCATGATCTCTGCTCACTGCAGCCTCTGTCTCCTGGGCTCAGGTGATCTGCCTACTTCAGCCTGCTGAGTAGCTGGAACCATGGGTGTGCACCACTGTGCCTGGCTAATTTTTGTATTTTTAGTAGATACGGGGTTTCGCCATGTTGGCCAGGCTGGTCTCGAGCTCCTGGGCTCAAGCAATCTGCTCCTTAGCCTCCCAAGGTGCTGAGATTGCAGACGTGACCTGCCGCGCCCGGCTGCTCCTGGGTTTCAGTTGCGCTTCTCTCCCCCAGTGGTGTCTCTGGGCACGGTGGGCCCTCCGCACCACGTCTGTCTTGCTGGGCCGGTTTTATTTCTGGTTCCCTGGCCCTGGCAGCCTCCCCGCCCAAGGCATCTCCCCCACTCCCAGTGGGCAGGAACTCCAGTGATTCAAACTTAAATGCCTGCTACCCAGTACAGTCATTGAGGAGCTCTGCAGTGCTCTGTGAGCTTTTGAGGGGCCACGTGCATCAGAAAGCACCTGCCGCTAAAAATTGTTGTAGAATCAGTTATCTGAACTCTGGGTTCAGCGTTGTTCCCAAATGACTTTGCTCTGTTTCCCTAGCTCTCCTGCCTTTGGCCCTATCTGGCTCTTTCCCACCTACTCTGGGTGTTACTCTTCTCACCTGCCCCTGGGTAGGGCCCCCGCAGCACTCCATGGAGTAATGGGGAGTTGAACCATTCAGAGAAGTGTAGTTTCCTGTTCTTAATGAAAGACATCAGGTGAACAATAAAATCCTCCTGTTCCTCTAAAACAAATCGCCTTTCAGACGACAGGAAGCTGCCCTTTATGCCTTTGTGCTCCCCCTTCCCTGTGGGTTGTTTGTCCTTGCTGGAGAATGGGTTTTCTCTCCTGCTGTACATCATTGAGGACATCATCCTGTCAGGGTTTTGCTAGGCCGGTGTTGTGTGGATATTGATAATGATAAGAAGCAACAAGCATATAGGAAGATTTGCTGTTCTCCTCAGTTATCTCTTTTGGATATATGCTGTATTAGCAAGAAGCTATTTACTCTTTCAGTAAGTGTTTGTTAAGGGTGGTGGTATTTGAAAGCCTTGAGTTTATAAAGTACTAATGAAACCTTTTAAATACGAAGACAGCTTTTTACTTAACAAATGTTTAGTGAGCAGTTAACAATGGGACTTAATACTATGTGTAAGTGACCTTTTGCATGCTGTATAAAAGCTTGTCAGAGTTCAGGAGGTGTTACTGCTGTGGTTTTGGGTTTGCTTGAGAACATTAGATGTTATTTTTCTCCAAGACATACTAGTGACCTTAACAACAACAAACTCATTTTTCTTGGTATGAGGACTAGAGTTAGGAGAATTTCTGAAGCCCTTTTGGAAAGTAGGCGGGCATTTGAGTTCCTCATCTGCCTTTTCCCCTGGTCATCGTACGTGGGATCATTAAGCAGAACACAGAGCAGACTTGACTAAAGCAATGACATTTTGTAATGTAGCTTATGGAAGTAGAATAGGAAGGCTCAGCTAATTACCTGTAATTTCAAAGGCAGCCAGTAGGTTTCCTGTGTACAGCACCTTGGAAATCTTTTGTATGGACCCAAAAAATGAGTGACTAATTGCAGAATAGAAAATGAATAAGCTTTGTACGAGGTTAAGCAGATTTGCAGGAAGAATGTATTTAATGCATCATCGTGGAAAGCAATTTTTGACTGTCATCAACGATTTCAAGTTAAGCAAGTATCTGTAATGAAGCACAAAACATTGATAAAAACAGAGAAAATATCAGAGATTGGATTTGTCCAAGTAGGCTAACTGAAAATTTGGTCCAACAAACATCAGCAAGTGCTCACTTTGGAAGAGAATTTGAGTTTTTAAAAAATTAGGCCCCAAAGGTAGGTACAAACTGATGATTTAATATCTGTTATTAGTGTTTCTTAGAGAAACAGAACAAAGTGTAACGTCTTTGGAGAATACATTAAGGGAGGAAGCTTTCCAAAACCAACATGAAGACTCATATACAGTGGCCAGCATCAACATTCCTAAGAATCAAGAAAGCATCATATGATCTTTGTCATCGATACCACTGTTCACTGTATAACCGATTCCATAGGCTCAGAGAGATGTGGAAATCAGGATGTTTTGAGAATCAGTGAGGTGGAGGGAACAAGGGCTGGGCCCTAGTGATGAAATTTTTAACGAAGACCTTTCATTTTGTGTGTGAGAAACCACTTTGGATTTACAACGTATCATCAACCTCGCTCTCTAGACTTCTAGTACTGAAGTACTTTAGTTCATGTCAAAATCTGTTTCTCAATTAGGGAGTGAAGATTTGGCACCATAGAGCATATTCAAAAAACTGTGTTGGAGGGCAGTCCTAAAAGAGAAAAAGTTCTGAGGATATTCTGTGTTGTCAACAGCTTCTTTGAACTGAGAGTTTGGCCTCTGACGTCTTGGCTTGAACTAGCTGACATCCACTTGGCAGACAGGCCCTCTGAATTTCTAGCATTTACATGGTCTCATTACCTTAGTGTGGGATGTATATAATTTAAGGGCCCTGTGCGTGTTTACTGAGCAAAGAAACATCAAAGAAAGAAAAAAAAAAGTCCCATGCCCTACCACCCTAGTCTAACTACTACGAACCACAGAAGACCATTCTGGACAGAAGAGTGGATGTATACAGTTAACAGTTATTTCATAAACACAGAATCGTATACATGGTATTTAGTAGAAGATAAATATAAGTTAATAGGAAGGAATTGTAGATTTTTTTTTTTTTTTTTTTTGAGACGGAGTCTCGCTCTGTCGCCCAGGCTGGAGTGCAGTGGCGCGATCTCAGCTCACTGCAAGCTCCACCTCCTGGGTTCACGCCATTCTCCTGCCTCAGCCTCCTGAGTAGCTGGGACTACAGGCGCCTGCCACCACACCCGGCTAATTTTTTTTTTTTTTTGTATTTTTAGTACAGATGGGGTTTCACCATGTTAGCCAGGATGGTCTCGATCTCCTGACCTCGTGATCCACCCGCCTCGGCCTCCCAAAGTGCTGGGATTACAGATGTGAGCCACTGCACCTGGCCAGGAATTGTGGAATTTTATACGAAAACATTTTACATCATTGGATCACTTTTATTTTGCCTTTTCCTTGTTGATTTGTTGGAGATCTTGGTATATAATAGATTCTAATCTTTGCTACTATATACGTTGGAAATATCTTCTGATATATGGCTTTGCCCTTTTTAAAATCAGTAATAGTTATGTTTCACTTGCCAAATTAAATCTGACATTTTAATGTAGTCAAATTTTTATTTAAAAAAAATTTTTTTTTTTTTTTGAGACAGAGTCTCACTCTGTTGCCCAGGCTGGAGTGCAGTGGCATGATCTCTGCTCACGGTAACCTCCACCTCCCTGTTAAAGTGATTCTTCTGCCTCAGCCTCCTGAGTAAAGTAGCTGGGACTACAGGCACACACTACCATGCCCGACTAATTTTTGTATTTTTAGTAGAGACAGGGTTTCACCATGTTGGCCAGGCTGGTCTGGAATTCCTATCCTCAAGTGATCTGCCCACCTTGGCCTCCCAAAGTGCTGGGATTACAGGCATGAGCCACCGCGCCTGGCTTCTCTCATTTCGTTTTTTGTTTAAGAAATCCTTCCTACCCCAAGATCATTGTCTGCTGTGTTTTCATCTAAATATTTTGCTTTCTACAGTATGAACTTTCACTTACCTATAGTTTGTTTTTACAGTGTAGCCTGAGCTTGGGGTTCAACTTATTTTTAAAATGTGGATAATCCATAGGCACTGTTTAGTAAATAGACCATCTCTCCCCATTATTTGCCACCTCTGTCATAGATGTTTCCATCCGTGTGTAGGGCAATTTCTTCTGTTCAATTGGTATTTGTCTTTCCTGATTCATACCATGCTGGCTTGAGTAGCATGGCTTTATGTAAGTCTTGGAAACTTGTCCTTCCAGGTATCTTCATTGTGTTCTTTTTTTCTGGCAAATTTCTCTCCTCTTGGTGGTGTGCTCTTCCATCTACACCCTGGAATCATCATGTTGATTACGTGAGAAACCCTGTTGAACTGGGGTTGGTACTGCATCGCGTTCATGGATTAATCTGTGGCACTGGAGATATAGCAGCGGGCATGACCGCTCAGCCACTGCGCGCCCTCCTTCAAGGAGCTTTTATTCTAGTGGTGGCAACAGTCTAGTGAGAATTGGAGTGCTAGTGGCTGGTGGGGGTGGTGTTATTTTTAGGTGAAGCAATCAGGGAGAGCTTCATTGATAGGGTAACATTTGGGACTGGGGTTGGAGTGAGGCTGGCAGGAGGCCAGTGTCTCTGGAAACCAAGGGAGAGAATGGCGGATGAGGTTGGGGGTACTTGTAGGACTTCATAAATGTGCTAAGAAGTACTTTGAGTTTTATTTGTGGTAAGATGGGAAGCCATGAAGGAATGATGTAATACAATTAAATTATTTTAAAGTTTATGCCGGATGCTATCTGGGCAACTGGAGGGAGACTTAGAAGGAAGCCGGGAGACCAACTAGGAGGCTGGCAGGATAATCCAGGCAAAGGATGATGGTGGTTTGAAACCCAGGTGGTGGTATTGGGAGGTAGTAAGGAGTGATTGCATTTCGGGGATATTTTGAAGGTATTGCTGAGCAGGATTTACCCATGGATTGGATATCGGATATGAGGGAATGAGAAGGAATAGAAGGGACCTGGAGTTTTTAGGGTTGAGTAACTAGAGTGGACTTGCCATTTACTGAGATGGGGGTTCATGTGTAGGGCGCAGCTTTGACTTTATTGCCAGGGAGGGCTGGTGGGTATTTAGGAGTTGGATTTTAGATGTGTCGAGTTTGAGATACCTTTTAACATCTAGTGGGAGCGACTGGGCAGCTGTGAACTACACAGGATTATAGTTCAGGGCAGGAGAGAATTTTAGGAGTTATCCATGTAGTACACTTGGTTCTTAGAGCCATGAGTGCATTTAATCATCCAGGAGGTGAGCAGAAGTGGAGAAGAGATGTGAAGACTGAATCCTGGGGGCACTGTGGCCGTCATCACATAGAGCTTGCGGGGAGGTAAGAGACACAGTAAAGAAGACTGAGAAGAGATGTGGCCAGAGGAGGAGGAGAACCGAGAGATAGTGGTGCACTGGAAGAAAACCTCAAGGAGGGAACGAGCCCCACTGTGTTTGGTGCTGCTGAGGACTGAGAATTGACTGTTAGATTTGGCAGCGCGGAGGCCACTTGGCAGCAGCTCTTTCGGTGGAGTATGGAGACTGGAGTCTGGCATGGGCTCATGAGAGAATGGGAAGAGAGGATTTAGAGGTGGTGATTATGGGCGACTCCTGGGAAGGGTTTCATGGAAAGAGAACTGGGAGTGCCGGGCAGGCTCCGGGGTTTGTTTGCTTAAAGACAGAGGAATGATGGTAGTTGTGTGATGATGGGAAAGAGCTCGGGAAGGGGAGGGCCAGGAGAGAGAGAGTGCAGGGACAGTGGCTGGAACGATTTCCTGAGATGGCCAGAAGGGATTGCATCAAAGAGCATGGGGTGCATGTCCCTTACTCATATCTCGTCTCTCTCAGGAATGTTTTGTTATGAACCTTTTGAAAGTTTTGCATAACCTTTCTTGATTGATTCCTAGAAACTAGAGTTTTTGTTGTTGTTGTTGTTGGTCTCGTTAATGGAAAAGCAGTTGGTTAATGCCAGTACATAGAAAGGCTGTTTATGTATATCTGATCTTATATCTAGCAGACTTGTTAAACTGTCTTCGTATTTGAAAAACTGTAATTTCTTTTAGATTTATATGTAGACAATTATATCTTGTGCAAATAGGGATAGTTTTTTTTTTCTTTTCAAACTCCTGCAGTACCTGTTATTTCTTTTACTGAATTGGCTAGGACCATCAACTACAACGTTGAATGTAAGTTGTAACAACAAGCATTTTTGTTTTATTTCTGATTCCAAAAGAGTGGATCTGTAAAATTTTACTATTAAATAAAAGCTGTGAATATTTGTTAGATGCTCTTTTTTTAAAAAAAAAAATCTGGTTAAAGTTTTATTACTAGCTTGTGAAGAGTTTTAAATCATGGTTATTGAATATGTTTCTGCATTTATTGCAGATTGTTGTTTTACCCTTATTTTTATTTTCTGATGTTGAGCCATCCTTACATTTCTGGGATAAATGTGACTCTGCTTAGTCACATGTATTATTTTGTGTATATTGCTACAGTTTTTTTCCTAATCATTGTTATAATTAGTCACGTGAAAGAGAAAGACACAACTGAATATTTTTTTCTCTTCTCAGTTTTTAGAATTTTTGGAAATTCTGTTTTTTTCTGGTTTTGGCTTTACTTGCCTAAAAAATCATCTGAGCCTCTGCTGCCTTTTAGGATGGAAGGTGAACTATTTATCCATCGAGAATTTGATCTTATTGATTTATGAGTACTATTTCTTGAATCAATTATGGTTTAATGTCTTTTATATTAGAAGATTCTTAGGATACTTAAACATCTATACAGGCTCTGTGATTCAGCATGCCTCATTCTTTTTGTACCTTTTCTCTTAGAGGTATTTCTTTTCTTTTTTTTTTTTTTAAAGAATCAGTTTTTGGCCGGGCGCGGTGGCTCACGCCTGTAATCCCAGCACTTTGGGAGGCCGAGGCGGGCGGATCACGAGGTCAGGAGATCGAGACCATCCTGGCTAACACGGTGAAACCCCGTCTCTACTAAAAATACAAAAAATTAGCCGGGCGTGGTAGCGGGCGCCTGTAGTCCCAGCTACTCGGGAGGCTGAGGCAGGAGAATGGCGTGAACCCGGGAGGCGGAGCTTGCAGTGAGCCGAGATCGCGCCACTGCACTCCAGCCTGGGCGACAGAGCGAGACTCCGTCTCAAAAAAAAAAAAAAAAAAAAAAAAAAAGAATCAATTTTTGTCTTGGTTCTTTCTATTGCATCCTTGTCTTTCATTATTTCTGGTTCTTTATTTCCTTCTGCCTTTAGGTTATTTGGTTCTTTTTATAGCTCATTGAGTTGAACATTGAGCTCGTATTGTTCTTTAGTGAACATTATCCTCTAAATGCAGCTTTTGCTGCATCCTGTAAGTTTAATTTCATTTTTTTCACTTTCAGATTTTTTTTCTGTTTATTTAAAATACATTCACTTCTTTTTCTGAGACAGAGTCTTGCTCTGTTGCCCAGGTTAGAGTGCGGTGCAGTGGCGTGATCTCAGCTCACTGCAACCTCTGCCTCCCAGGTTCAAGTGATTCTCCTGCCTCAGCCTTCTGCGTAGCTGGGACTACAGGCACGCACCACCATGCCTGGCTAATTTTTGTAGTTTTAGTAGAGACAGGGTTTCACCATGTTGGCCAGGCTGGTCTCGAACTCCTGACCTCATGTGATCCGCCTGCCTCAGCCTCACAAAGTGCTGGGATTACAGGTGTGAGCCACTGCGCCTGACCCACTTATTTTTTGAGTAGGATATTTATTCATAGGTCTAAAAGGCCAAAAAGTATAAAAAATGAAAACCAAAAAATGATTTTAGTTTGATGTGAGAACATTTACATTTCTAAGGTGAAAAGTTTTTTTCTTGTGATTTTATAAAATATTTTATATTGGGATTAGATTTAAATATTTGTTCAGGGTTCATATATATACATATATGTCAAATGTATTTTCTTTATGAAGTATTTACTATACCCTTCATTGTTTTCTGGCCCGATCTTTTAATTAACTGGCACAAATGAGTTGGTTTCCTAAGATTATAGGTTTGCCAATAAATATTTTGTATATTTTGAGCCTAGGCTTTAGATGTATACAAATTCATGATCGTTTATTGTATTAAGGTGTAGTGCCCATCACTTAATGAATTTTTCCCTTAAAATGTGTTTATGTTGCTGTAATAACTAGTTTTGGATAGTATTTACTTTTTCCTTCCCTTTTTATTTAAAAAAGTTTGGTTTTGTTTGGAATTCTGTCTTGAAAGCACCATATAACTAGATTTTAACACTTCAGTAGTATCTTTTATCAGTTTAATGTGTTTAATTTTGTTATTACTATAATGTTTGGAATTCTTAGTGTTTGCTGTTTATCATTCTTCTTGGCTTACTATTAGTGTTAGCACCTTGTTGGTATGAGAGATTTTTCTACATGGATTTGCTATTACTTTGCTGTGTTGAACTATACAGATTCTGTGTCTGACCTTGTTGCCATTAGTTTCTTTGAATTCTGCTTATCTGTTATTTTGAATAAATTATTCAGTAATTTCTCCTGGAATGTGACAAGGATATTGGCATTCTTCACCTTTTGAATGTATTCTCTCTCCTATTTGACGTGTATCTAGAATTTTTAATTCTTTTCAGTGTACCAAAAATGGAATATGTATATTACTTTAATTTATATCCATCTTTCTTGAAGACACAATAAGGAAATTCACTGATTAACTCTTCATTCTAATCTGTAATCTTAACCTCCACTAGATTAATTTTAACTTTAGAAAACACATGAATAATTTTAAAAATCACAGGTTACTTAAATTTCCCGACATTTCATTTGAGAACCTACTGTTTTCTTTATTCCTTCTCTTCTACGTGGGCTGTTTTTTCTTCCTGAATTACATCTTTTTCTTTTCTTTTCATTTTTTTTTTTTGAGATATAATTGACATACCGTAGAATTTCTCCTTTTAAAGTACGTAGTTCACTGGTTTTTAGTGTATTCACAAAGTTGTACAGCCGCCACCACTATCTAATACCAGAACATTTTTATCCTTTTGGAAAGAAACTCCATGCCCATTAGCTGTCAGTTCCCATCTTACTCTAGACCCCCGGCAACCACGAATCCACCTTTTGTGTCTATGAGTTTGTTTATCCTGTACATGTCATATAAATGGAAACATACATTTTGTGTCTGACTTCTTTCACTTAGCAGAATGTTTTCACGGTTTATGTTGCAGAATGTATGGGTGACTCATTCCTTTCTGTAGCTGATTAATACCCCATTTTGTGGATACACTGTGACTTGTTTATCCATTTGTCACTTGGTGGGACATTTGAGTTGTTTCTACTTTTTGTCTATTATGAATATGAGTATTCATGTAGAAGTTTTAGATGAACATGTATTTTCTGTTTTGTTGTTGTTGTTTTGTTGTTGTTGTTTATGATACCCAGGAGTAAACATCTTTTTTTTTCTTTTCTTCCTTTTTTTGGAGACAGGATTTCATTCTGTTGCCCAGGCTGGAATGCAGTGGCGCAGTCACAGCTCACTGCAGCCTTGATTTCCTGGACTCAGATGATCCTCTCACCTCAGCCTCCTAGGTAGCTAGGACTGTAAGTGTGTGCCACTACACCTGGCTAATTTTTGTAATTTTTGTAGAGATGGAGTTTCACCGTGTTTCCCTGGCTGGTCTTGAACTCCTGGGCTCCAGCAATCTGCCCACCTTGACCTCCCAAAGTGCTAGGATTACATGCATGAGCCACCATGCCTTGCCAGACATCTTTTAATAATTATTTTAGTGAGGATTTGGGGATAAGTTCTTGGTATTCATTTGTCTAAAGATAATTGCACTATTGTCACTAGTAATGACATTTTAGCTGGAGATAAGTTTATTGGTTTACCGTTTTTATCAGTCTTAGAGCTGACGAAAAGTCTCCTGTCCTCCTTTTCTAAGTTATCTGAGTTTCTGATAGTTTAAGATTTCTTACCTTTGATAGTTCCGTAGTTTTATTACAGTGGGTCTAAGAGTAGATATGATATACTTTTGGTCTCAGTATGAATTGATCTGAGGATGTTAACATATCTTCTAATGTCAGTGCCTTGAGGAATTGTGTCTATCTTCATAAGGTATGTCAGTCTATAATTTTCTTATTTCACATCACAGTTAATGCTGGCCTCATAAGAGGAGTTAGGAAGCACTTTCTCTGTTTCTCAAATTGAATGTATTGTACTGGTTTGGATCCTTTCATGAATATGTACTAAAATTTATCAGTGAAGCTATTGGGGACTAAGATTTTCTTTGTGATAAGTTTTTAGATTATGAATTCACAGCCTTTAATTAAACATAAGCTAACTAGACTTAACATTTCTCCTTGGGTCAGTTTTTGTGAAAGTTTTATCTTTAAAGGAATTTACCTCATCTAAAGTGTTGCATTCATTAGCAGCTACTTGCTTCTGCTCTTTATTATTATTACCTTTACTTTCAGTTTAATTTGCTTTTTCTGTTTTGGTTTCTTAAGGTGGAAGTTTAGGCCATTGCTGTATTGTCTTACATGAGCATATAGTGCTGTACATTTGCTTGCAGCTCTGCTTCAGTCTATCAAAATTTGATATGCTTTCATTAGAATCCAGTTCAAAATATTTTCTGGGTTGCTTTGTGATTTCTTCTTTGACCCCTGGGTTTAGAATTAGGTTAAATTGTGGATATTTGAGGTTTTTCTAAATGTTTTATTGTTGATTTTGAATTCCATTGTAGTCAAAGCACATTTCCTATAAGATTTCAGTTTTTTGGAATCCATTCAGAATTGTTTTATGGCCCAGTATATGGTCTGTCTTGGTGAATGTTCTGTGTGTATTTGAAAAGATTATATAATTCTCTGGTTGTTGATGGAGCTTTTCATAAATACCAGCTAAATTACAGTTGGTATGGTCACATAGGTCTCTCATTTATTTTTTTATTTTTTTATTTTTTAGGCAAGGTCTCACTCACCCAGGTTGGAGTGCAGTGGCGTGATCATGGCTCAGCATAGCTTCGACTTCTCAGGCTCAGATGATCCTCTCACCTCAGCCTCCCAAGTAGCTGGGACTATAGGTGTGTGCCACCACACCCAGCTAGTTTTTGTAGAGATGGGGTTTCATAATATGCCCAGGCTGATCTTGAACTCCTGAGCTAGGCGATCTGCCTGCCTTGCTCGGCTCCCAAAGTGGTGAGATTACAGAGCATGAGCCATTGCGCCCAGCCAAGATCTCTCATCTCTTTGTTTTATTGTTTTTTGGTCCAATTTTATCAGTTACTGAGAAATATGTTAGAATTTCCAAATATGATTGTGCATTGGTTGTTTCTGTTTCTGTTTCACGTATTTTGAAGCTGTCATTAGATGGATGTATATTTATAATATTGTTTTATTTTCCTTTTAAAATCACTATGAAATGTCTTTTTTGTTTCTAGTAATACTTTTCGAAGTCTACTTTGTTTTACATTAATGTATCCATTCTAGCTTTGGTATATCTTTTTCCAGCCTGGTACTTTTAGTTTGTTTCTGTCTTTATATTTAAAATGGTTCTTTAGAAACCAGAATATAGTCAGTTCTTGCCTTTTTAAAATAATCTGATAGTCTATGCTTTTTAATTGAAATTAATCCATTTACATTTAAGGTAATTATTAATATGGTTATATTAGGTCTATCATTTTTTGCTTTTCTTAGGGAAGGGATTTTATTTGCTTTTGTTCCTCTTTTGCTGATTTTGTGTTAACCAAAATTTCTTATTCATTTTAATTCTTCTGTTGGTTTTCTAGCTATATGCATCTTAGCTTTTTCTTTAATATTGAATCACTTTGGATAAGACATATAATTTTTTCAATGATGTGTTTCCAGTTCCACTACTTATCCTTAGTATTATTGTCACAGTTGTTGCATTTATATACTTTGTAAACCCATCAGTAGTGTTGTATTTTTTGCTTTATGCTGTCATCTTTTATAGAAAACTAAGATATTACATATATCCACATAATTACCATTTCTGGCTGTCTTCATTTCTTCCTGTAGCTCTAAGTTGCCATCTAGTGTAGTTTCCATTTGGACTAGAGATCTTTCTTTAGCATTTCTTGTTATAGATCTACCAATGACAAATAGTTTATTTGAAAATGCCCTTATTTTACCTTCATTTTTAAAGGAAACTTCTTCTGAATAGTAGAATTCTTGGTTGACTGGTTTTCTTCCTTTTCTTTCTTCAGTAATTTGAATATGTGGTCCCAGTGTCTTCAGACTTAAAAGTTTCTAAGGAGAAGTCTTTGTTCTTATCGTTATTGTTGCCGTTGTTTTCCTGTTTATGACATGTCATTTTCTCTGGCTGCTTTCAAGATTTTGTTTATCTTTGGCTTTCTACCATTTGACTAAGGTGTGTCTAGAAGAAGTTTTGTTTGTGTTATTCTGTTTGAGGTTTATTGAGCTTTTGGGAGATATTTCAGTTGTTGTGTCTTCAGATGTCTTTTCCTCCTTTCCTCTCTCTAGAGTCCAATTAATGTACTGCTTCCTGTTGTCACATTTTTGGGAATTCTACTTATTTTTCATTCATCTCTTTCTCTTTATGTTCTTCAGATTATTCTGTATTCAGGTTCATTGCAGATGGCAGAACCAAGCATCAATCCGTTGCTTAGCCAGTCTAATGCATTTATTTTAGTAAATGTTTTGTTCAGATCTAGGCTTTTAGTTTTTCTGGTTTCATTTTTCTCCCTTGAGATTGCCGTATCTGTTCACTTATTGATACCATATTTTCCTTCATTTCTTTGGGCATGTTTTTCAGACGTTTTGAAATATTTATGATAAATGTTTGAAGTCTGTTAAATCCAACATTTCGGCTCACTAGGAATCAGTTTCTGTTGACTATCATTTTACCTGCAGAGGGTCAAGATTTCCTATTTTTTTCTTGTCTAGTGGAAAGTTGGACATATGCTGTAGTGAGTCTGAACTCTTGTGTTCTTCTGAGGATTATTGTGTTTTTATTGTAGCAGACTGTTAATAAACTGCTTGGTCAAACTACACACTTTGTTTTTCCTGTGATATGCAGCCGCTTGTAGCTCTCCTCTGCTCTTATGTCTTTGCACTGGTGGTGGTTTTAGTCTGGCACCCTGTGAGTCTCCCCTGTGTCTGCAAAATTTGAAAGTTGGCTAAGGATCTGAGTAGAGATGGACTTTTCTCTGTGGTTGTCTTTCTTCTGGGGATTCCCCTAGTTTCTAGCACTCCACCAGCTTTGAGCTCTGTACTCTGACATTTCAAGCTTTATGCCGCCCTAGCTTGAGCACAGTTGGGAAAGAGCATCATATTCACAGATTTGGCTCCATGTTACTCTTTTTTAAAAATATTGCTTTCTGGTTTCTGACTGCTTTTTCACCATGCTGCTTGTGGTTTCCTCAGCACATATGTAGTATGTAGTTCAGCTGTCAGCTAGGGATTTCAGCATCTTACGCTCTGAATTTGAGTGTCACCTCTATATTCTAGTGCTGTCAGAGTGCTTTAAATTTCTAGCTGCTTCCCCAATTCCAGATTCTGATATCTGGCACCTTTAGCTGGTGAGGAACTGGCTTTTGTTTGCCCCCATGTTTTGCAGCAATAGCTGTGGGAGTTGAGCAGTGCCTTGAGCCAAGATGCCACAAACTCACAATTCTTAACCCTTCTAGTTACAGTTTTTGAGATTTAACTCTCTTCCTGGCTTTTGCAAATACTACCTTTAGATCATTGAAAAAAAAAAATCACTAATTAGCTTGGCATGGTGGTACACACCTGTAATTCCAGCACTTTGAGAGGATGAGGCATGAGTCTCACCTGAGGCCAGGAGTTCGAGACAAGCCTGGGCAACATAGTGAGACCCCATCTTTACTAAAAATAAAAAAAACTTAGCTGAGTGTGATGGCAGTGTGTGTAGTCCCAGCTACTTGGGAGGTTGAGGTGGAAGGATCACCTGATCCCAGGAGGTTGAGGCTGCAGTGAGCTATGATTGCACCACTGTATTCCAGCCTGGGTGACAGAGTGAGACCCTACCTCAAAAAAACAAAAAACAGTTATTATAAATGTTATCTGTGAGTGTTTGTGTGACCTCTTCACCCTTCCTGCCATTACAGAAAGTTGATATTTTTAGTTTTGAAATACTAGGGTGAGTATAGCTTGTCTGTTTCATGAGCGTGTCTTTCTGTTGTGCTTTCATTGCTTTTAGGGTCATTATTCAGTTTATTTTTTTCTTTTTTTTTCCCTTGAGATAAGTTTGTATGAGAGTCAGCCACCATCCTTTTTCTGTTCTTCTTTTTATTTGAAATTAGGCTGTGTGCACTTGTGCAGGGAGGGTGGGCGGGAGAGGTTTTCAGAGGCCACAGGATTCTCTCTTCTGGCATCTCACTAAGTACTTGACAGTGTGGCCTGGTACCTTTTGAGCTCAAGGGCTGTCCTCCCATTCCTCTCCTTCCCCATCCATCTGGGCTAGACCTTCTCTTTCCATTGCGTCCCCCACCCCACACTATCCCTTTCCTGCTCCATTGCTGTTCTGTTCCCACCAGTTTTTCTTAGTAGAAGGAGGCTTTGGCTGGCTAGTTTCAAGAGCCCTTCAGCCTTAGACTGCTGCAGTCCCTTTGGACCTGGCTGTGATCACTTGTATCCACCTATAGATGGAAGTGTGCAAAGACCCTTCTAGTTTTGGCTGCTATTCTCAGCTGGCTCCCTGAGTTTTCCTGTGAGGTGCCTATTGACAGTGTCAGGGTTCTTCTGCTCCCATCCATAAGACACCCTGTTGCTGTCCTCTGCTTCCTCTGCACAGATCCTCATCCACCTGGTCCTGCAGCTTTTGCCCATTTATCATCCCTTTCCAGTCATATTTTGTGGCTTGTGGGGTACTTAGTTTTCTCTTGGCTATTATCTCAAGATTTGAGGGATTGGGCAATTTCTGCACCTCCTCTGCTGTCCCCATTCTCCTCCATCTGCCTTGAAGTGAAACAGATTTTCTCCTGCTCTGAAGCCTGGGGCGTGGATGAGAATTCTTTCAGGATTCTCTCACCAACTTTCTCCCGTAACAGGATTGACAGACGATAGGCAGGTTTCCTGTGGGCTCTGTTCCCTGGTTGCCGTTTCACTTGAGAGTGTAGCCCCTGACCTTGCCTGTCTGCGTGGGCTCTAATCTGATCTTACAGCCCCGTCACTGTGGCTCTGTGTCCCTGTCCAGCATCAGCGCGTGGCCTCAGGATATCTCCTGGCTTCAGACTTGGCTCACTTTCCTGATATTTTTTTTCTTCTTTTTAGTTTTCATCTTTATTTTCCTGATGACTTCTCTTCATTCTAGCTTGTAAATGATGTATTTTTAAAAGTAGTTAAAAGATATTTTATCCAACTCTGTGTGTGTATGTGTGTTTTTTGTACTAGGAGGAATTTTGGGGGTAACTTTGTCCTTATATTGGTGGTGTAAATTATATTTTTTAAAACTTTTCTTTTTAAAAATAGCTTATGTGTCTCATGGCCTAGCATGCTTTTTTTTGCTCTCCTAAGTCTTTTTGATTTTTAAAATACTTTGTTTGCCGTGCATGTTTTAAGAGTTTGCTCTCTTTAGGAAACCAGTCAAGGTCCATAATTTTATAAAACTTGGGCTGTCAGTTATTTACAGACTAACCAGTGTGGACAGAAGTAAGAGGAAAAGTGTAACACTTGTGTTATGAGGTCTGGGAGAGCTGAGGCCACTCCCCCTGTTTTACCGGAGGAAGGTCCTAAGCAGTGGCCTCGCCCAGTCAGCCAACCTCCAGTTTCACCCACGAGAATGGTGGGCCTGAGACCAAGAGAAGGCCATTATTCAGTCATGTTGAAGTGTGGGGCGCTGCCTAAGAACCTAGCTCCTAGGCTCCCCACATCACTGCAGGGCAGGCATTAGTCACCACTTTTAGAGCTGAAGAGAATGAGTCTTTGGTTAAGTGTTGAAATAGAAGTACAGTTCAGATCTCAAAATAAAGACCTTTGTCTTACGACCGCATCTCCAGGCCAGTGGCCTGGGAGCCAGAGAGAGCTTGTTCTCTGATGCCCAGGGCCCTGCTCTTCCTCCCCATCAGTAGGAAACGATGGCCTTGGAGGCTTATTTTGCTCATCACTCTCGCCCCACTGCTGTAAATAACAGAATGGCCCTCGCTCTGCGGTTTCTAGACCCTGGCACTATTTTTCAAACTTGACTGTCATAGAGACCGCTGCTAAAAGGAACTGTCTGCACGTCCATTTGGGTCCATTCTCCTACTCATGACCAGTGGTGGAAATTTTAGATTGTTTGAAAAAATGTCTTTTAATGGCAAATTAACATTCAAGAAGAGTAATTAGACTTAAGGGACCAGTAAGGGGGGAAATAGAATGATCAGTACTGCGGCGGGCAGACCTAGAATTGTGGGGTCAATGAATGAAGCGAATAGATTTTCGTTCATTTTGGTTCTCAGGGTTTATTGTAGTTTTTTATTTTTATAGGTTTTGGTGAGGGAGGTAGATGGTAATTTGTATTTAATATTTTTAGCTGGGTGATGAGAAATAGCGTAAGGAGTATTGGGGCAGTTATAACTGGAAGGTTTTTTTAGTCCATCACTTAAAACACAAACGTGGAAAATGTCACAGAACTCTTGGCCCATGTAGCGCATGCGTCTGTCCCATTTCTATACTTTATCTGTGTGTTCCAGGTTACACTTGTTTTAAATAAGAGAAAAGAAAGAGGGAGAAATTGTTCATAGTAGCTGCATGGTTAACGGTGTTAGCTAGTTTGAATCGGATTTCTAAATTAGACCAAAAAAATCCCCAAAAACAAAAACCCAGAAAACAGACTAGATGGTGCTTTTGAATAGGAATAATATATAAACCATTGATCTCAAAACACTAAAAACTAGTATATGCTCATCAGTGAGTGAATTAGCTTTTTACTCTAAACTTAAGAGTAAGTTTTGCTTTACTTTTAGAAACTTTTAGAACCAAACATGGGAACTCATGTAATCTAAGTAACTTAGTAGTGAAACTCTATTCTGCTTCCCATCGGGGGGAAAAAAAGCATATGCTTGGTAGAAAGAATGTTAGAACTTGAAAGTAGAAAGAAATGTTAGAACTCGAATCAGGCAAGGTGTCATCAGGGCTCAGAGCCACACTGGTAATTCGAATGGCGGAAATTTCATAGAATTGTTGGAGAGGTGTTTAGGATCCTCCAGAGAAACGAACCCATAGGTTAGAGAGAGATATATAGAACCAGATTTATTATAGGGATTTGTTTATGCAATGATGGAGGCCTAGAAGTCCCATGATCTGCTTTCTGCAAGCTGGAGGCCCTGGAAAGTGGTAGTGGAGTTCCAGCCCAAACCCGAAGTCCTGAGAGCCAGGGGAGCCAGTGGCGTAAAGTCCCAGTGGGAGACTGAAGGCCCAGGAACCAGGGGCAGTGACGTGTGAGGGCAAGAGAAATGGATCCTGGCTCATAAAGAGGGAAAGGGGATTTGCCCTTCCTCTGTCTACCTCTTTGTTCTCTCCAGGCTCTAAGTGGATTGGATGATGCCTAAGAGGCTTAAGAGGGCGGCTCTTCTTTCCTTAGTTCACTGATTCAAATGCCAGTGTCTTCCAGAAACACCCCCACAGACAAACCCAGAAATAATGTTTTACTAGCTACCCATCTGGGCATCCCTTCAGCAGTCAAGTGGACATGTAAAACTCACCAGAGGGGCTGAAAGAAGATGTGTACAGAGGGGCAGCTGCAGCAAGCCGCTGGCGCAGGAGCATGAGGAAGGAGCTGAGAGCAGCGCAGCCTGCCTGCTGCTGAGATTCGACCGCAGGGAGCGGGTGTACATGCTGCAGGGACGCAAGACCTGCCAGTGCTGGACAGAGTGGCCATCCACAAAGTCCTCTGAGGTCAGCAGGAGGGGCCCTGCATGCCGACCCACCGGCTGTGCCACCTGGAAAACCACATGCTGGAGAAGAAAAGGAATCCTTGCAGTCCCTCCAGCACCCTCTGTTGGCAAAGCCTGGCATCAAGCGTCACCCAGGATTTCAGAGCAGGGCAGGGCTCGGTCTGCATCTGAGAAGCAGCACCTTCACACCACCTCCACGCTGCTGCCAGAGCCATCTTTCCAAAATGTGAAATTCATTCTGGCATCCCCCTACCAGAGGATCTTCATGGCTGTCAAACAGAAAGTGTTTCAACTTTTTATTTTGCAGTAGTTTTAGAGTTTCGCAGCAAAGTTGTAAAAATGATACAGCATTCTCAAATACCACTCCTCCAACTTCCTGAGTGTTAACATCTTCTGTAACATTGTAGCACAGTTATCAAAACAGGGAAAGTCTTTGGGAGGAGGTATGCAGGCTGTATTCACACTGCGCGTTTTCCCATGAATGCCCTTTTTCTGTTCCAGGACCAGCATTGCATTCAGAGTCCTGTCTCTTTAGGCTCCTTCCTTCTGCGACAGGTCCTCAGTCTTTCCTTCGATGATCTGGACACTTTCAAAGAGTACCTTTAAGTTCTTTTGTAAAATGTTCCTAAATTCCGGTTTTCTGTCAGGTTAGTACATTTTTGGCAAGAATTCCATAGACGCAACACTGTGTCTTTCTGTCTTAGTCTCCTTGGGCAGCCGTAATAAAATACACAAACCAAGTGGCTCAGGCAACAGACATTTGTTTCCTCACTGTTTCTGAGGGTGCATCCAAGATCAAGGTGCGGGCAGGATGGGTTTCTCCCGAGGGCGTCCTTCCCTCAGAGGCTTGTGGATGACATCTCTCTGCCGTGTCCTCACACGCTCTTTCCTCTGTGCGTGCGTGCCCCGGTGTCTGTGTGTGTCCACATTTCTTCGTATGAGGACACCAGTCATGTTAGATTAGGGCTCACCCTCTAGATCTCATGTTAACTCAGTCACCCCACTAAAGGCTCTTGTCTTCAAATGTGGTCACATTCTGAGGTTATAATGGTTAGGGCTTCAATATAGGAGTTTTAGGGGACTGCAGCTCAGCCCATACATTTCAGTGGGTCGCTTATAGATGGGGTATATGATGTTGTCTAATTACTGGTGATATTAACTTTGATCACTTGGTTACGGGGATGTCTGCCAAGTTTTTCCACCATAAAGTAACTACGTTTCACTTTGTAATTAATACGTATCTTGGGGGCGATAACTTTGAGACTGTGAAAATAGGGCATTTCTCCTTGAACTTTCACCCATCTTTAGCATTCATTCCATTGGCCTGCAGCAGTTCTGTGGTGCTTACCTAATGGTGATTGTCTGTTCCTTTGTTTCTTCCACATTTGCTAATTGGAGTTGTTTTGCAAGGAGAAGCTATTCCTTCTCTGTATATCATTCATTCATGTCTTTTTTTTTTTTTTTTTTTTTTTGGAGATAGGCTCTTGCACTGTCATCCAGGCTGGAGTGCAGTGGTGTGAATGTGGCTCACTGCAGCCTCTACCTCCTGGGCTCAGGCAATCCTCCTGCCTCAGCCTCCTGAGTAGCTGGGACTACAGGCATGTGCCACCACACCTGGCTAATTTTTAATTTTTTTTTGTAGAGATAGGGTCTTGCTATGTTGCCCGTGCTGGTCTTGAACTCCTTGGGGTCAAGCGATCCACTTGCCTCCACCTCCTAAAATGCTGGGATTACAGGCATGAGCCACCGCGCCGGGCTCATTTATGTCTTTATGCACTTAGATTTTTTTTTAACTCTATGTATTATAATCCAGTATTCTTATTCTATTACTCAGATTGTCGTAGCTTTGGTCATTGGAAGCTCCTGCAGTTTGGGTCCTATGTCCTTTCATCATGTTTTCCCAATTTCTTATTTTCAGCTACCACAGGACACTCAGGGTGCATCTTGTATTTTCTTTGCTCCAGCTCTGGAGTCAGGCACTTGAGGGAGCACTGTTTCATTTTATTGGCGAACGGCATTTAGAAATGCACATGCGGGGCAACGCGTGCTTGTTGCTGTTGCCTCTCGAACCTCTAGGAGGACAAAGCTTGGAAGTGCATGCCTGTATCTTAGCCCACACAAACCTGCACATCTATATATGGATCTCTCTGCATATGCAGTTAAAAATGAGTTCCTATTGATGAATTCCATTTCCAGTTTAACACCATAGCATTCATTCTAACCTTCTTCTTTTCCTTAATTGTTAACTCCTTTCTCCAGCAGTGAGAAATCCGTACTCCACTGTCTGTAATACATTTACTCATTTGCTCAACTCTAGTATAACATCAAAGTAGTTTCAAATTTGCTAACCCAAATCCCTCTGAGAAGCAGCTTTATTAACTAGAACACGTGCCAGTGAACTATAGCCCATGGGTTCAATCTGGCCCGCTTGATGTTTTTGTAAATAAAGTTTTATTGGAACACAGCCCCGCCTATTTGTTTATATATCACGCATGGTTGTGAGAGAGACCATATGGCCTCCAAAGCTGAAAAGCTTTACTGTCTGACCCTTTATGGACGTGGTTTGCTGACTCTTAAAGTCCAAGAATATAGATTTTGTGTACGGCTCTTTTTGTCTTTAGCTTTATGGTGTCCCAGTCAAAATACTGTTTTCCAAGATTGCTTTTTCTTTTCACCTCCTTCAATGTGGTTATTTTATTCATTTGTAATTGAGTTAGATCAATTTGTTACTGCTTGGATTCCATTTTTTTGTTCCCCATACACACATCCTGGTTGATTGTCATTGTGTGTTTTGGATGTGTGAAATATTGATGTGGCTCCCAAGCCTGAGAGCTGTGCACCAGGGTATACACTCTGAAAAGCCTCCTCGTTCCAGCTTTCCCATTCCCATTCTGTACGCCCTCCACTCCTTTTCTACCCACCCTCTGTGGGTGACCAGTCTCTTTAGTTTCTAGTTTGTCTTTCATGTATGTTTTGTGCAAATCAACAGATACATATGTATTTTATTGCATTATCTTTCTTAAAGAGCAGGTAGTATGGTATAAGATACTCTTCTGCACTTGACTTTTTTCACTTATCAATATGTCTTGGAAATCACTCACATCAGCTCTTAAAGATCATCTTCATTTTAAAAAATAGCCACTCCTTCGTGTGGATGTACCATAGTTTATTCAACCACTCTCCTATGTATGGCATTTAGAATGTTTCTGGTGTTTGTAATTATAAACGGTGTTGCAATGAATAAACTCGTGGATGTGTAGTTTTATACTGTTGGAGGCCTGCCTTCAGGATAGTTTCTTAGATGTGGGATTGCCAGTTTTTAAGAGTACTTTGTATGATAGGGATATTATATTAGTCCTTGGTGATACTTTGTATGGTAGGGGTATTATATTAGTCCTTGGTGATATTTTGTATAGTAGGGGTATTATATTAGTCCTTGGTGATACTTTGTATGGTAGGGGTATTATATTAGTCCTTGGCGATACTTTGTATGGTAGGGGTATTATATTAGTCCTTGGCGATATTTTGTATGGTAGGGGTATTATATTAGTCCTTGGCGATATTTTGTATGGTAGGGGTATTATATTAGTCCTTGGCGATATTTTGTATGGTAGGGGTATTATATTAGTCCTTGGCGATACTTTGTATGGTAGGGGTATTATATTAGTCCTTGGCGATACTTCGTATGGTAGAGGTGTTATATTAGTCCTTGGTGATATTTTTTATGGTAGGGGTATTATATTAGTCCTTGGTGATATTTTGTATGGTAGGGGTATTATATTAGTCCTTGGTGATATTTTGTATGGTAGGGGTATTATATTAGTCCTTGGCGATATTTTGTATGGTAGGGGTATTATATTAGTCCTTGGTGATACTTTGTATGGTAGGGGTATTATATTAGTCCTTGGTGATACTTTGTATGGTAGGGGTGTTATATTAGTCCTTGGTGATATTTTGTGTGGTAGGGGTATTATATTAGTCCTTGGTGATATTTTGTATAGTAGCGGTATTATATTAGTCCTTGGTGATATTTTGTATAGTAGGGGTATTATATTAGTCCTTGGTGATATTTTGTATGGTAGGGGTATTATATTAGTCCTTGGTGATATTTTGTATGGTAGGGGTATTATATTAGTCCTTGGTGATGTTTCTTGGACATACTTTCTCCCCGTTGGCTTTTGACTTTGATCTTGGTGTATGTGTGTGTGTTTATTTTTGCCTTTATGACTCGCCCTTGCCTACAGGATAATGACATAATACATAGTTGTCTAAGTGTGTGATGGGTTACCTTTTGCCGTTTGTTGTTTGCATTGTACTTCCTAACTCCTACTTCACAAGATTTCAGTTCAGGCTTCAGTTCCGAAATGATTTCTCAACTAGCATGAGTTAAAGAAAGAGATTATGTTCTGCCTTCTCAGAGGGTGCTACTTTTAAAAGTTGTTTGATCCTCATGGTACCCTTTAATGACTCCCTGTGATTATGTGTCTAGTACCAGTTAACTATGTCAGAGTTTCTTTCAGATTTTATCAGTTGTTGTGACTGTATGGGATGACTCATTGTTGGACCTGAGACTTTGCCTCCAATTTTAATATATTTCATGAATCCATTTCCACTAAAATCTTTTTTGTTTTAGTATATAATAAAATCTACACATCTCAGTTTTGACTTGCCTGGTGTCATAGTCCATTTGGAGAGCTGTAACAAAATACTATAAACTGGGAAGCGTACAAATAACATAAATGTATGCTCATAGTCCTGGGGGCCCAGAAGTCCAAGGTCAAGGCACCCAGCAGATTGGTGCCTGGCGAGGGCTGCTCTCTGCCCTTCTCACAGTGTCCTCACATGGTGGAAGGGACTAGCCAGGTCTCTGTTATCAGGGCACCAATCCCATTCATGAGGGCAGAGCCTTGTGACCTAGTTATTTCTCAAAAGTCTAACCTTCTAGTACCATCATACTAGGGATTGGGTTTCAACATAGGAAATTTTGGGGGACACAAATATTCAGACCATAGCAAGTGGCCATTTGTGTCTATTCAGTTATTGCAGGCAGTTCCTTCAGTAAATAGAGAAAGAGCTTGTCAATGCATATCATCTTGTGTCAGATCAGCCGTACAGAGGTCCATTTACTGGGAGCTAATGAAGCTTCAGTTTCAGGTCTGACAGAAGTTTTTGATAGTTGGCGTTATAGAGGGGACATTTTTGCATGCTCATTAATTCTTTAGTAGTTAAGAAGGATTTCCTCTGGAAGCATTAATTAACAAGAATATGAAGTAAAAATAAAACATAGTAGACCATGTAAAAACTTCCTGAACTATGTTGCATAGATAATACTAAAGATAGAACTAGCAGTTGTTTATTTTTAATAAGCTCTCTAGACTTAAACTATTTTAAATAAAAACAGAGCACCTGACTTAAAATAGCATTTTAAAAAGTACCTCTTCAGTAGTAATAGGCTGTCCCTGCTAGCTTATTGGTTATTTTCCCTCAGCTCTTGCTCTCTTCTGGTCAGTTATGGATTCTTGTTTGAGGAGAGGAGCTGGCAACACTAGTTGGCCCTCTCTGTGTACTTAACATCATGAGGCTCCTAGAATTTAGTAAGGAGATACTCAAAAGTAGTCTATATGGGTTTTTTAAAACTAGCTTTTAATTACACAAGTACTCAATGACATTATTCTTTTTTTTTTTTTTTTTTTTTTGAGACAGGGTCTCTGTCATCCAGGCCATAATGCAGTGGTGCCATTATAGCTCACTGCAGCCTCAAACTCTTGGCCTCGAGTGATCTTCCTGCCCTGCCTTTCCAAAGCTCTGGGATTACAGGCATGAGCCACCACCCCTGGCCTCTCTCTTCTTTAACAAATACTAAATTAATTTATTTAGTTTAGAGATGGGTCTCACTGTTACCCAGGCTGGTCTGGAACATCATAAAGACTCCTGTTGGCCATCTCACTTGACGGTTGTCTTCCACCCTCTTCTCCATTCATCAGCTCTTAGTGTTGGTCTCCCCTGGAACCTTCCACATCATCTCCTGTGCCTTTGCTGTCTGCAGGGTGGTCCATGGACTGGCAGCAGCATCAAGCTTGCTGGAGTTGGTTGGAAATGCAGACTCTGAGGCACCGCCCCAATCCAGTTGAATTGGAATCTGCATCTTAACAAGATCTTTGGTGATTTGTAGGGACATGGTTTTGTATACATGTTTTCTATAGTGAACATAGAAAGTCCTGCCAATGTGTGTTTAGAAGGTACACAAACGATATGATGTAACTTTTTCCATCAACAAGATGCCCTAGATACCTCTAAAGATCACTCTGTGTGGTGTGTGTAGACCTGTCTCATTCTTTCTTAGTTGCTTCCTAACTTTACTTCTGCAGTGTTAAATGATTAGTCACTTTCCCATTGAAGGACATTAAGGTTGTCTGCAGCTTTTGTTTTTTTGAGATGTCCGGTGTGGCGGTGAACTCACTCTAGGGCACGTCTTGTGTACATGTGCCCGGAAAGTAGCTGGATAGAAGAGTGTGAACATTTTTAACTTAAACATCCTGCTAAATTGCCCTCCAAACTGGTTGTATCAATCTGACTCTTATTTTGTTTCAGTGATCAATTTACATAGTCTTTATTCTTTATAACATTGTTTTAATGGCCATAGCATTATAATGTTTTCATATCAAGTTGCCTTTCCCTCCCCTTTGCTGTAATTCTTCAAAATTATATTGGCTTTTAAAGAAATTCCACAGTCTTCTATAGGAAATTTAAAATCAGCCTGTCAAGTTCTGTGAAAAATTCTAGTAGGGTTTTTTTTTTTTCATGGCTGTAGATTGTATTGAATTTCTAGATTAATTTGGGTTGGAGACTAGGTATGTGAAGTGTTGACCTTCTGATACTCATCTCTGAACATGGTATTTCTCCCAATTTACTTGTCTTCTTCTGTCCTTGAGTAAAGTTTTATAGCTGAATGTATAGGTATATGTGCATTTGTATGTGTGTGTTGTGTATTGTAGTTTTGTCTGTTTTCTTTTAGATTTATTCTTAGGTTGTTTTTCTAGCTATTACGAATAGGATTTTCAAAAAGACTGATTTCTAATTGATTGCCGTTGTATAGGAAAATCACAAAGTTTTCATACGTTTACCTTGTTCCTTTGCTAGACACTGTTTTAATGGTCAGTTAGAGCTCTAGGATTTTGGAGTTGGCAGTCTTCTACCTTAGAATTAATTATAGTTCGTACTTGCTTTTCCTTGTGTTTATGCATCCATTTCATTTTCTCATCTAGTGTAGGCTGGGAACTTCCAGGACCATTTTGAGTAGTAACATGGTAGAGAACACTGCCGTCGTCATCTTCGCCTACCGGAGTGCTTCTAGTGTTTCACCATTGAAGTATGAGCATTCCCAAAAATGTCTAGTTGTAGATGTTCTATCCAGATTTGCTGGCGAAGAGGTCTTTGTTACTTTTTAAAATCATGAGTGGGTTTTAATTTGATGGTGTGCTTTTGCAGCATCCGCTGATATTCTTAGGTTTTCTCCTGTATCTAATGATGGTAGTGACAGATTTTCTAGGACTGAATTACCCTGTTATTTCAGGGACTTACTCTACTGGGTTATCATTTATTCTTCTGCCACTGATGGATTCATTTTGCTAAATTATGTGTTTAGGATGTGTAAATATCTGCTGTGAGATTGACGGATCCATTTGTGCATGTGTGTGTATATGTGCACATGCTGTTCTGGTTTTATTTTATCCGATTGTTATTAGAAGCTAATTACTTGTTTCTTGATGTTTTGGTGGAATTTGCCTCAAGTTTCTATCTCAGACCTGTAAACAGAATTGTTGGTGCAATTTGTTTTTTCGTTTTTCTGTTTTTTTTTCAAGACAGGATCTTGCTCTGTAGCCCAGGCTGGAAGTGCTGTGGTGCGATTATGGCTCACTGCAGCCACAGCCTCCCAGGCTCAAACGATCCTTCCACCTCAGCCTCCCGGCTGGAACTACAGAAGTGTGCCACCATGCCTGGCTAATTTTTTTTTTTTTTGTAGAAACAGGATTTTACCACATTGCCCAGGTTGGTCTTGAACTCCAGCTTGAACTCAAGTGATCCACCCACCTTGGCCTCTCAAAGCATTGGGATTACAGGATAAGCCACTGCACCTGGCCAAGTATTTTTTATTTCTAATAACAATGAACTTTTGGTGCATCTGGATAGGTAGCATTCCCATTATTTTCATTTCCACATTGAGTTAAAATTATTTTTGGCAAACTTTTGGGAACAAAACATTTTCTTAAAATGTTGAAGTAAGTTTTCTTAAACTTTGTGTAAGCAGCTATTTTTATATTAGTTAATTATTTTAGAGTTGAAATCATGAGAGGGGAAAATTTACAACCTTTAAGTAATTGACTTGAACCTATTAGAAAGTGCAACTGAACAGGTATTTTACTGTTCATGGAGCATATGCAGAGTCAACCTAAGAGGTCAAAGGAATTTAACTTATAACAAGAGGAAGTTCTGCTTCAGTTCACTGTGAGGACTTAATATTAGAAAAGTAGAGTTCACAGACAAATTTAGTATTTTGTTGTTGTTGTTTTGGAGACAGGGTCTTGTTCTGTTGCCCAGGCTGGAGTGCAGTGGTGCAGTCCTGGCTCACTGCAGCCTCCACCTCCAAGGTTCAAGCAATTCTCGTGCCCCAGCCTCCCTGGTAGCTAGGATTACAGCCGGCTACCATGCCTGGCTAATTTTTGTATTTTTAGTAGAGATGGGGTTTTACTATGTTGGCCAGGCTGCTCTCGAACTCCTTGCCTCAAATGATCTGCCAGCCTCAGCCTCCCAAAGTGCTGGAATTACAGGTGGGAGCCACCCCACCCAGCCCAAATTTAGGATTGAGAATAGATTCTACAGATGTGCCATGTGGGATTCATGTCAGCTTGTTGTAGGGTTTTGATGGAATCCATTCAAAGAAGAGGGAGAGGATGAAGAGAGCCAGCCAGATTAAGGGGCAGTGTTGTAGGGTCTGCCAGTCCCTTGGTAACAGATCTCTTATTCAGAAATATTCTCATTTTTCCTGGTTTGTGACCCTTAGTTTGCCTTCTCTTCAATCCCAAAGTCAGATTTTTAAAGCTGCCAGTAGGAACTTGAGCTTTAATAGTACATGCTTATGCTTTTATACCAGTAATAACAAATACTTACAGATGGAAATAGGATGTGTCTGTGTTCTCACCCTCCCTCAACCCTAACCTTCCAGAATATGCCTGAATATGTATGTATGTGTATATATGCATATGTTTATGTATATATCGTGTATCACATAAATAGATTTTTAAATATGCACCAGAGGTTTGTATAAATATAGCTATAAGGCTTTTAATTTTGGAACTTAAGAATATTTTGTATGTCACTATGTAGTCAGTTACCACATATCAACCTTCTCTACTTAAGAGCCTCATAGTTTTATTCCTTAGTATGGAAGACTGTCATTTAGCCATTTCTCTGTTGATTTTTAGGTTGTTTACAGTTTTTTCCAATAGACTTACTATGTCAGAAGGAACACACATTTAAAAAATCTGTATAACCAGATTGCCTTCCAGTGTATTTGTTCATACTCACAGATTGAGTGCCTGTCTTCCTGCATGTGTATCAATACTGGTTATTATCAGTCTTTAATTTTTGCTAATCTAATGGACAGAAATTGGCATGTGATTGTTTTAATAGTGAGATTTCACTTTTTTTTTTTTCCCTTGTCCAAGGTGTGCTTATTTAATGTTCTTCCATCAGGCAGTTGGCACTTTCCATATTATATTCAGTGGTCCCGTGTCAGCATTTTCTCCTAATTTGCTGCCTGTTTTGGCTTTTAAAAATATATGTATTTTTTGCTCTACAGAATGTGTTTATCGTCAACTCTTTATGACAGCTGGCTTGTGTGTCTTGGTGAAAAAGTCGTTTTCTTTATCAACATTATAAACACCCTCCTATATTTTCTTTGAGTATTTTTATAGGTTTTTTTTTTTTTTTGACGTTATCCTGTTGGAGGATATTATTGTTTATGTTTGGGAACATAGAGATTGAGCTTTAAATTTTTTCCACGTGAGATAACCAGTTGCCCCAATAGTTCATTGAATTTCATGTTTTAAAAATGCTACCCATTGGCATACACTAAATTTCTGTATATTTCTGAAGTTTCTGTTCAGCTTCATATTCAGCAGCAGTGGCAGAGCTGTCGTTATCCCAGCTGTAGAGGACGCACTGAGCATCAAGCACGCAAATCTCTCGTGTCCCTGTTTTTTTTGTTTTGTTTTGTTTTTTTGTCAAAATTCTCTTGATTATTTTTGTGTGTGTAGGTTGACTTTAAGAGTTTTATTTTGGATTTTGTAAGTAGTAAAGGGGTTGCATTTTACAAAGCCAAAAATACAAATAGCCCCAAGAAACTACTACTATGAAGATTTATTTTTATTTCCCATCTGCTGGGTATTGTTTTAAGTACTTTGCAGATATTGTTCCAGAAGAAGCAGTTATACTTTGATTTATTTTTCTTTCTTTCTTTTTTTTTTTATTTTTAATGGAGTCTCACTCTGTCACCAAGGCTAGAGTGCACAGTAGCACAGTCTTGGCTCACTGCAATCTCCGCCTCCCAGGCTCAGGCAGTCCTTCCACCTCAGCCTCCTGAGTTGCTGGGACTACCACCATGCCTGGCTAATTTTTGTATTTTTAGTAGAGACGGGGTTTTGCGATGTTGCCCAGGCTTGTCTTGAACTCCTGAGCTCAAGTGATCTGTCCATCTCAGCCTCCCAAAGTGCTGGGATTACAGGCATGAGCCATTGTGCCCAGCCTATATTTTGATTTCATAGTGAGCAAAAAATTGGTCTGATTGCATGACTGTAGTGGGGAAATGATAATAAGTTGACACCTATGTGTTTTAGCTGAGACAGTATAAAATTGTGTCTAGTATAGATTTGAGGTGTACTGAGGTTCCACTTGCCCCTCAAGGGACACCCCCAATTCTCATATACCCACATTGAACACAGTTAACAGTGTTTGTGTCCTGCTTTTTATAAGTCATGAGCATTTCCTGATATCATCAAAATGCTTTTAGAAATACAACTAATAAATATATCATGTCTTGCCTGTTGTATTGTTGCGAAATCTAGTTATTCCTACAGGCATTGTATTTTTTTGGTGGTATCTTTCTTTTGCAGTTGTGTTGTATGTGAAAGAGTATGTCACCTGTGAGGTATGGAGCCTCCTAAAGAGACCTGGGAGCCAGCTAACTTCAGCCAGAGCCTATCTAATACTCATGCATTGGACTGTGTGCTCTTTCCCTCAGGCCTTTAATTACAGGTACACAGTTACAAGTAATACTGTGACCTACTCTTCAATCACCCTTTCCTTTTTAAGAGAGAATTAAAAAAAAAAAAAAAAACAGTGAAATTCCTGGATCAGAAGCCATGGCTTTTGTCAGAGCCAGCTGCTCACTCCCACCAGCAGTACCTGAGTGACCATCTGAACATTCCCTTACCAGCCACCACTAGACAGTACATTCAAAACTTAGCTCATTTGATAGAAAAGTGTTATCTTTTAATTTGCATTTCTTAGCTCACTAGAAGCTAAGCGATTTGGAAATTTTTGTTAAAGTTAGTATTTTTATCATTTTAAACTTTTAAGTCTATAATTTACATATCTGGACTTTATTTTGCCCAGTGTTGTGTCTTGAGGGCCTAAATCTCATAATCAATTAGCCAACATTTTTGTATTATTTATGACTTATCATGACTTCCAAAGTTTAAACTTCTGTGTGTACTAGGGTTTGTTTTGGGCTGGTTGCTGCATCAGAATTAGATGAATTTGTCTGTAGTCTCATTGCTTGAGACAAAATATCCTCTAAAGAAACTTTGAAATAACATCTTTTTCATATTAAAAACGTTTAGGCATTGGTACTTCTTGTTTTGTGGCTACAACTAAAGTTGTATTTTGTCAGCCTTTAAATGCTTAAGTAAGATAGTAGCTATTTACATTTAATATGGAAAAGAGGCCAGGTACAGTGGCTCACGCCTGTAATCCCAGAACTTTGGGAGGCTGAGGCGGGCAGATTGCTTGAGCCCAGGGTTCAAGACCAGCCTTGGCAACATGGCAGAACCACTTCTCTACAAAAAATACAAAAATCGGCTGGGTATGGTGGCACACACAGGTAGTCCTAGCTACTTGGGAGGCTGAGATGGGAGGATCACTTGAGCCTGGAGGTCGAGGCTGCAGTGAGTGGAGATTGTGCCACTGCATTCTAGCCTGGGTGATAAAGTGAGCCCCTGTCTCAAAAAATAAAATAAAAAATAAAATAAAATAAAATGGAAAACACCAAGAAAAGGAGTGTGGGCAATATAAATGGTATTGATATTGTTAAACCTTTCTAAGAAAGATTGTTTCTATGAAAGGGAGATTTTCTAAGCCTTTTGAAGGCATTTTGATACCTCCCTGTGTTAATGTGGCGTGAGGTATGTACAGTGAACAGCTGAATTAGTCAGCAGTCTTTGCCCTTAGTTGATTGTGTGGACCTTGGGGATGTTATAATTTTCTTCAGTGTGAGTCTGAGATTGGAGATGTATTCATTAGATGCATAGAGTTTATTGACTTTTGGGCCACAATTTGATTGTCTTCCATGAGCAAATGGACATTTCTCTTGTGGGTGCCTTGTTTTCCTACTCATATTATGCTTATCCTGCTTTGTCTGGGCATTTTTATCACCAGATTAATTTTCCTTCTTCAGGAGGGAGGCACAGTTGTATTCCGTAGTAGAGACGCTAAATGGGTAAGGTGTGAAAGCTGACTCTGACCACAATTGCTTAGCATGAAAACTGTGGATGTAAAAATCATGTTAACTTGAGTGTAACTGTATTACCAGGTGACTGAGCAGAGAGGCACGAGGGCTTATTTATTCAGTTACTTTTTCTTTTTCCAGGGATTGATCCCTTCCTGCCTTTAAGACCACAGGTCTGTTGTAAAAGTTAATGCAGGTGCGGTGTCACTGGTATCCTCTCTGTAGGTCCCTGTGAATTGGGAGTGCTTCCCTGGTACCCCACAGAGGTGAGCACTGGGAGTCTGAGTATTGTCCGTAAATCCAACTGTTTTTATACCTTGATAATGGAAATGCTACCTGGCTCTTTTTCTTTTTAGGTTCGTTCTCTCTCTCTCTCTGTGTGTGTGTGTGTGTGTGTGTGTGTATATGTGTGTGTGTGTGTGTGTGTGTGTGTGTGTAGCTCTTCACCAGTTTTTCATTTTTCGTGAATGGGGATGTTATTTATGTGCATTGGATTTAATGCTTTCATTATAAATCATTAAAATCTCACTTGTATGTTGAAATTTGGGGATACTTTATTCATACTCAATTCATAGAAGTAAAGAATTACTACTTACGTGTGTCAATCATTGGTTCTCAAGCTTCCTTTGTTAAGATGTTCCCACTCCCTCATTGGACAGGTGGCTGAGGGGTTTGCCCAGACTTAAAAATTTGTCATGTCTACCAGATAGTGGTGGCTTCTGCCCTTTTTCTTTCTGGTCTGTTGACAACCTTCATGTATTGGGAACTTGCTGTTTTTGGGGTCCAGCTCATTGCTTTAAAGGTATCATCATGACAACATCTTGAGGCTCAGGTATCTGCAATTTTGTAGTTAAGAACTTCAGGTCAGAGAGGTTACTAGTGATGCCATCTTCCTTGATCTCTGCTTATTTCTTCTCTGATCTCATAATCTGATATCAGGTGTTTATGACAGTGGTTTTCAGAGGGGAAGGTAGATCACATTCACCCTCAAGGGACATTTGGCAATGTCTGGAGACATTTTGTGATGGTCACAGCCAGGTTGGGGTTGAGGGGCTGTGCTCCTGGCATCTTGTGGGTAGAGGCCAGGGATTCTGCTGAACATCCTGCCATGCATAGGATGGCCCCACAACCAAGAGTCACCTGGCCCCAGATGCCAGTAGTGCTGAAGTCGAGAAACCCTGTGTTATGAGAATGTACCAGATACTGGTGGTGGAGTGGAAGGTCTGGTGGTGACTTCAGCAGGACAAGAGTCGTTAAGGGAGGCTGAGTAGCCAGAGAAATGAGGAGAGGGACCATCCTAAGCCGTGGTGGGGAATGCAGGCTGATTCCTAATCCATCTCCCTCTGTGTTCTCTGTGGTGATTCATCCCGTGGCCACACAGATGCACAGAGAGCTCTTAGAGCCGCAGATGCCAGCACAGAGATCTAGATTTTCTCCAAAAGTGCATAAATGCACCCAACAGGTAGATTTTAAAGTGTGGTTTTTCAGCAGTTGTAGCATTTCCCTGTTATTTCATCAGGGCCCTGAATATACCTCTGTGACTTGAAAGTGGTCGTGAAAAATACCTGATTTACTCTGTGGTGAGACAACAGATGTTAAAGACAGTTTCCCTGATGTTTGGCTATAAAGCTAGGCTTTTCTCCCTCCTCACAGCAAAGTTTAACATATCAGGTTCAACTTTCTGAACCCACTTGTACCACGGTAAAGAGATGGGTTCCTCTGAGGGTTGGATTCTGCTATTTTCCTCTCTCTCTCTCTGGCAGCATCGGACCTTTGGGGTCCTGAGGTTTGGCTCTTGGACCTTCGGGAGGCATCCCAGTGAGGGAATCGAGGGACTTTGATCTTCACCACAGCCCTCTCACTAGTGGATGTTATGTTCTCCCCCACCAGATTGTATTTAAGAAGAGGCTGCATAGACAGGAAAACTTTGAGGAGCTATATGAAGGAAAACAGGACCAAATTAAACCAGTTCCCTCGTGAGTGCACTGGGAAGTGATTGGAAGTGATGCCCACAAGATGACTGAGATACCTTAATTGCAGGTGTGGAAACAGTCCTGCAAAATGCCTGTGAAAATAGAAATATAGTGGACACTAAGGCAGAGCGGCAGCCTGCAGCGTGCAGAAACACGGGAATCATGAGACATCTTGAAATCTGTAAAACATCCACAGGCCTTGCCTCACATCCGGAATGTGACATCCACAACCAGAATTGTCTTACATCTTACTCAGTTCTTGGCACAGAATAGGTTTCAGTATTAATAGCAGTGGGAGCCATCTTTACATTTTCTAACCTGGCTTTTGATTGTATTCATCTCATTAATGATGTCATGTAGAATCTCATTTTACCTTTATCATTATTCATTTCTTTCTTGCCTTTTCATCTTTGTGGTTCTAGTGCCTTTATGGTCCAAGTGAAAGTTGAGGTATACAAAATGTAAATCTTAAGAGAACAGCGCTCTCAAGAGAAAAGCAAAACAAAATGTAAATCAGAGGAGAGGTGATTATCATGGTCATATGGGAATTCTTTTTTTTTTTTTTTTTGAGACGGAGTCTCACTCTCACTCTGTCGCCCAGGCTGGAGTGCAGTGGTGTGATCTCGGCTTACTGCAACCTCTACCTCCCGGGTTCAAGTGATTCTCCTGCCTCAGCCACCCCACGCCCAGTCGGTCATATGGGAATTCTTCATATAAAAGCATTCCTTGTGGCCCGGCGTGGTGGCTCATGCCTGTAATCCCGGCACTTTGGGGGGCTGAAGCGGGCGGATCACTTGAGCTCAGGAGTTTGAGGCCATCCTGGCCAACATGGTGAAACCCCATCTCTACTAATAATACAAAAATTGGCTGGGCATGGTGGCATGCACCTGTAATCCCAGCTATTCAGGAGGCTGAGGCATGAGAATCACTTGAATAACCTGGGAGGTGGAGGTTGCAGTGAACTGAGACCACACCACTGTACTCCAGCCTGGGCTATATAGAGTAAGACTGTATCTCAGGGGGAAAAAAAAAAAAAAAGCGATCCTTGGATTTCCATGTGTTCCTAATATTTGTGGCTTACCAGATTTAAAGCATGCTCCTTTCAGAGTACATAGATTAAAATATGCACCTACATTGTCCATTTGAGGTAATTGTAGCCATATAATAATTTTCCAAATTTTAGTTGTTCTTGGTGGTTGTTGCAATAACGTATGTACCAGCCAAATGGTTACTTTTTTCTTTAAGTTAATCAGCTTTTTATTTATTTATTTTTTTGAGATAGGGTTTTGCTCTGTCACCGAGGCTGGAGTGCAGTGGTGTCAATGGCTCACTACAACCTTGACCTCGTGGGCTCAAACGATCCTCCCAACTCAGCTTCCTGAGTAGCTAGGACTACAGGTGCACACCACAATGCCTGGCAAATTTTTCTTTTCTTTATTTATTTTTTTCTTTCTGTAGAGATGGAGTTGGCGGGGGGCATCTCACTGTGTCACCCAGGCTGGTCTTGAACTCCTGGGCTCAGGTGATTCACCCACCTCAGCCTCCCAAAGTGTTGGGATTGTAGATGTGAGCCACTGTGCCCGGCAAAATCAGCTTCTTAACAGCCTTTTCTTTTAAACGTAAATATTATTTTGCCATAAATGGAGTATCATTCAGCTTAAATAGAAATATAAAAAGCATTAACAAAGCTACAAATTTAATCTGGGGGGAAAAATCAATGGTACCATTCATCTGTTAATAGTTTTGGAATAACCAGCCTGAGAGTCAATTCACATGTGTACACTTGTAAAGTATAAAAACTATTTTACCATTTTCTTTATTTTGGTTGAATACCAAGAATTTCTAATACTGGCAATGAAGGCGGCTTGGGTCTCCAGGAGCCACCAGCAGCCATTCTCTGGAATCTATCTGAATGTGTCAAAGTATGTGTGTAGTATCCAGACAGTGGGATAAGAGGGCCCTTTGCCACACATTGCTGCCATCTGGTATGGAAAATGAAACCCTATTTCATGTGTTTTCAGTTCTCTTCATAATGTGCAAAATATTTTCAGTGAGTTTTCAGATTAATATTTGTCTCAGTCATGTAGACAACAACAAAACCGTCCTGTATTTTGTTATTCAGATGTGACCCCACAGGTCTACTTCTGTGCTCACAAGGGAATTTCTCTCTTCTTGCATGTCCAGTACCACCTTGTAAGGATAAATTCAGGTGCTTTAAATGAACAAATACCTTAGCAGAATACACTGATTCCTGAAGCCTGCCCAATTCCTTCTATGCTCTGACGTAGACATGGCTGTGCATTGTCGTAAGAAGTCGACACCACCTATCTCTATAGAAAGCAGAGGGGAAGAGTGCAGGATTCAGCAGCTTTTCTTAACAAATTGTAACGTTTTGAGTTTGCTTCCATATATAAACAAGGAGTAGATAAGTTTATTTTAGCATTTTAGCAAAAACACTTAGTAATTTAGTATATTTCCGTGACATTTACCTTTAAGACTCTTTAATTACCTAATTGATCTTATCCATGATGGGTTCAACACAAAGAACAAATATTCAGAGAACAGTCCCAATTCCATTTCCAAATTATGTATACTTAAACATAACGTATCTACTAAAATATTGCTGGCTTCTAGGGGTGACTTTTGGTCTGTCACTGGTAAGAGTGCATAGATACACATGGAAAGTCAATGTTCAGAAATCTTGATTGGCATTCATGCATGCCTTCCATACTATCTGTAGTCCTTTTCTCTTGTAATAAAATACATGTAACCTAACATTTGCCATTATAACAATTTTAAGTATATAATTCCCTGACGTTAATCACAATGTTGTGTTTGTATCTCCAAAACTTTTAAATTCCCCCAAACAGAAACTTAGTAACCGTAAAATGTATGTAACCTAACATTTGCCATTATAACCATTTTAAGTATACAATTCCATGATGTTAATCCAACGTTGTATTTGTATCTCCAAAACTTTTAAATTCCCCCAAACAGAAGCTTTGTAACCGGTAAAATATATGTAACCTAACATTTGCCATTATAACAATTTTAAATGTACAATTCCATGACATTAATCACAATGTTATATTTATATTTGTATTTTATTTGTCTCTCCAAAACTCTTTAATTTCCCCAATCAGAAACTCTGTAAGCATTATGTAAAAACTCCCCATTCGCTTCCCCCAGTCCCTGGAAATCTCTATTCTACTTTCTGCCTCAGTGAATTTGCCTATTCTAGATATTTGATATAAGGGAGATCTTGTAGTATTTGTCCTTTTGTGTCTGGCTTCCTTCACTTAGCATAATGTTTTCAAGGTTCATCCGTGTTCCAGCATGTATCAGCACTTTATTCCTGTTTATGACTGAATAATACTCTTACATAGATACACCACATTTTATGTATCCATTCATCTTAGTGGACATATGCGTTATTTCCATATTTTGGCTACTGTGAATGCTACCATGTACCTTGATAATTCGAGTATATAATTGAGTCCCTGTTTTCAGGTGTTTGGTATATATGTCTAGGAGTGGGTCCTGTGGGTTGCATGGTGGATCATTGTTGGGTCATATGGTAATTCGATGTTTAACTTTTTGAGGAGCTGTCAAACTATTTTACACAATGACCACACCATTTTACATTTCCACCAGCAGCGCTTGGCAGCACTTATTTTCCATTTTTAAAATTATAGTCATCCTCATAGATTTAAAGTAGTATTTCATTGTGATTTTGATTTGCATTTTCCTAATGAGTACGATGAGCATCACTTGATATGCTTATTAGCTATTTGTATATCTTCTTTGGAGAAATATACAAATAACCCATTTTTCATTGGGTTATTTGTCATTGTTGTTGAGTTTTGTTGAGTTCTTTATATATTCTGGTTATTAAGCCCTTACCAGATATGATTTGCAAATATTTTTATGTTGTCTTTTCACTTGCTTGATAATGTCCTTTGAAACACACAGGTTTTTAATTGGTTAAAGTTCAGTTTACCTATTTTTTTTTCTTTTGCTGTTCATCCTTTGGGTGACATATCCAACTGTTTCTTTCTCAAGATTGTTTTGACTTTCTGGGACCTTTTGCAAGTCCATATGAATTTGAGTACAAGCTTTTCCGTTTCTGCAAAAAAAGCTGTTGGATTTTTTTTTTTCTTTGAAACAGAGTCTCACTCTGTTGCCCAGGCTGGAGTGCGGTGGCATGATCTCGGCTCACTGCAACCTCCGTCTCCTGGGTTCAAGCAATTTTTGTGCCTCAGTCTCCTGAGTAGCTGAGATTACAGGTGCCCGCCACCAAGCCCAGCTAATTTTTGTATTTTTAGTAGAGACAGGGTTTTACCATGTTGGTCAGGCTGTTCTCGAACTCCTGACCTCAGGTGATCCGCCAGCCTCGGCCTCCCAAAGTGCTGGAATTTCAGGCATGAACCACCATGCCCCACCAGCTGTTGGAATTTTGATAGGGATTGCATGAACCTATCACTTTTGGTTAGCATGCATTGCTAGTATATAGAAACACTCTGAGTTTTGTGTGTTATCCTGCAACTTTGCTGAATTTATTAGCTTTAGTAGCATTCCTGTGGATTCTTCGGGATTTTCTATATATAGGATCGTGTCCTATATATAGAATTGTGAATGAATAGTGATAGTTTTACTTCTTTTCAATTTGGATGCCGTTTGTTTTTTGTCTAATTACTCTGGCTATAATTTCCAGTTATACACTTCACAATTGAGTGTATTAGCTGTGAGTTTTTCATAAATGTCCTTATCATGTTGAGGAAGTTCTCTTCTATTCCCAGTGTGTTGAATGTTTTAATCATGAGTTAGATTTTATCAGTGCCTTTTCTGCATTGATTGAGGTGATCCTGTGGTTTTCCTTTCTTTGATTTTTCTAATGTAATATATTACATTGATTGATGTTCTCATATTAAACCACCCTTGCATTCCTGGGATAAATCCCATTTGGTTATAATCCTTTTAGATGTTAGATTTGGTTTGCTCGAACAGCCAGTCCTCATTATTCATGGATTCCATATTTGCCCATTTGCTAAAATTTATTTGTAACCCAAAAATTAATAATGCAGTGGTTTCATGGTCATTTATACGTACACCTAGAATGGCAAAAAAAAAAAAAAAAAAAAAAAGAGAGTCACCTGACACACACCTTCCTAGCTGAGATTGCCCATAACAACACACTGCCTTGTTTCAGCTGTGAGACCACCAGAGGGTGGAAGTGATGGGGGTAATGCAGTGTAGTACCAAAACCTTTGGCCTCAGAGCCACTTGAAGTGGTTTAAATCTCAACTCTGGCACCTGTTAGTGTGACGGTCTCAGGCAAGTCACTTAACATTTTTGAGTTTCATTTTCTCCATTCTGTAAAATAGAATTGACTAGGATCAGTTGTTTGTAGGATTATAATCTATGTGAGATATGTGTGTGTATATTTACCTTATGAGCAGGTGGTTTAGTATCCATTGATTCAATGGTCCTCACCTTTATTTCTAATTTTAGTTATTTGTGTCTTTTCTTTTTTTCTCTGTCCAGCTAATGGTTTCTCAATTTTTATTGAGTTTTTCAAATAACCAACTCTTAATTTCATTGATTTTTCTTTTCTTCTGTTCTCTATGTATCTTACCCGTAATCTTTATTATTTTTATCCCTCTGGTACCTTTGGGTTTACTTTGCTCTTCTTTTTCTAGCTCCTTAAGGTGTAAAGTTAGGCTGCTGATATGAGATCTTTTTTTCTTTTTTAATGTAACCTTTACATCTATAAATTTTCCTCTGACCACTGCCTTCACTACATTGCATACTTTTTCTGTGTTGTGATTTTGTTTTCATGTGTCCCTAAGTGTCTTCTACTTTCCCTTGTGATTTCTTTTTTGACCCATGGTTGTTGAAGGAGGGTGTTGTTTTAATTTCCACATATTTGTGAATTTTCCCGTTTTTCTTTTTGTGTTAATTTCTAGCTTCATTCCACAAGATAACTTTGTAAGATTTCAATTTCTTAAAATGTGAGACTTGTTATGAGGTCTGACATTTGGTCTGTTCTGGAAAATGATTCATATGCACTTAAGAAGGTATATGAAGGTATATGGTGAACTGTTAGGTCTAGTTGGTTTATAGTGTTGTGCAAGTCCTGTTTTGATCTTCTAGATATTCTGTCCTGTACTGAAAATGTAGTGTATTGAATTCTCCTACTGTTATTGTAAAGCTATCTTTTTCCCTTCAGCTTTGTCAATATTTGCTTCATGTATTTTGGAGCACTGTTGTTTGGTGCTTATATGTTTATAATTGTTATATTTTCTTGTTGAACTGGCCTTTATGTCACCATCTTTTGTGTCTTGTTACAGTTTTTGACTTAGTCTATTTTGTCTGATATTAGTGTAGCCACCTCCAGTTTTCTCTTGCTTACTATTTACATTTAATATATTTTTTACTACTTTCCCTTTCAACCTTTTTGTTTTTGAATCTTGAGTTTCTTGTAGATAACATATAGTTATATAATGTTTTTATATCCATTCTGCCAGTCTCTGCCTTCTGTCAGAAAAGTTTAATTTACATTTCAAGTTACTACTGACAAGCACTTCTTCCATGTTGCTATTTGTTTTCTGCCTTATACTTTTGTTCCTCATTGCCTTAATTACTACCTTTTGTGATTAGTTGATCTTTTTTCTTTTTAATAATGGATTGTTTGGATTCCCTTCTCATTTCCTTTTGAATATATAGCTTTTAGATATTTTCTTTGTGGTTATCATGGGAATTATATGTAATATCCACAATTGATGTTGTTGTTTAAGTCAATATCAGCTTCAGTAGCATACAAATGTCTGTCTATACAGCTCCATCTGCTCCCTTTATGTTCTTACCAAGTACATATTTTATGCATTGTGTGCTCAATAACATGGATTGATAATTATTTTTCATGCATTTGTCCTTTTTTTTCTTTTTGAGACAGAGCCTCACTCTGTCACCCAGGCTGGAGCGCAGTGGCATGATCTCGGCTCACTGAAACCCTCTGCTTCCCAGGGTCAAGTGATCTCCTGCCTCAGCCTCCCGAGTAGCTGGGATTACAGGCGTGTGCCACCACGCCTAGCTAATTTTTGTATTTTAAGTAGAGATGGGGTTTCACCATGTTGACTACGCTGGTCTCAAACTCCTGGCCTTAAGTGATCTGCCCACCTCATCCTCCCAAAATGTTGGAATTACAGGCGTGAGCCATCGCACCCAGCCTGTGTATTTCTCTTAAGTCATGTGTGAAAGAAAAAGTACATTCAAAATTCCTAAATACAGTACTACTGGCTTTTATATTTGCTCATGTATTTACCATTACCAGAGAGCTTTATTTCTTTTTCAGCTTTGAGTTACTGTTTAGCATGCTTTCACTTGAAGCATTTCTTTCAGGGAAAGTCTAGTGGTGATGAACTTCCTCAGCTTTTATTTATCTGGGAATGTCTTACTTTCCCCCTCAGTTTCAACAGTTAGTTTGCTGGATATAGGACTTTTGTTTAACAGGTTTTTTTTTTTAACTTTCAGCTTTTTTTTTTTTTTTAAGAGATTGGATCTTGCTCTGTTGCCCAGGCTGGAGTGCGGTGGCATGATCATAGCTCACTGTAAGCCTCAAACTCCTGGGCTCAAGTGATCTCCTGCCTCAGCCTCCCAAGTAGCTGGGACTCCAGGCGCACACCACCATGCCTGGCTTCAGCATTTTAAATGTGTTGTTCCATTGATTTCTACCTTCCATGATTTCTGTTGAGAAATCAGCTATTAATCTTATTAAGGATACCTTGTGCTTGTCAAGTCACCTCCTGCTGCTTTTAGGATTTTCTTTTTGTCTTTTGCTTCCAATAGTTTGATTATGATGTGTCTCAGTGTGGATCTTTTTGAGCTTATTCTGCTTGGAATTGATTGGCTTTGGATAAGTAAATCATGTCTTTCTTCAGATTTAGGAAGCTTTGTCCATTATTTATTTAGATAATCACTTTGTCCCTTTCTTTTCTCCCAAGTCTTCCATAATTTATTTGTTGGTATGCATGATGGTGTCCTGCTAGCCTACTGGGCTCTGTTCATTTTTTCTTTATTTTCTTTACTTTCTACTTTTCAGATTCAGTAATTTTAATTGTGCTATCTTCAAGTTCGTTGATTAATTTTTTTCTGTTTGTTAAAAACTTTCCGAGCCTCTCTAGTGAATTTTTTATTTCAATTATGTACGTTTCAGCTCCAGAATGTTTGCTTGGTTCCTTTATAAAATGTGTTTCTTTATTTTGTTTATAAATTGTTCTTCTGATTTCCTTCAGTTCTTCATATCTTTCTTTTGCTTTTTGAGCTTATTTAAGACAGTCTGCCTGGGTTTCCTTCTGGCTGATTTCTGTCCATTATTTTATTATTTTGAATGAATTGTACTTCCCTATTTCTTTATATGCTTTGTGGGGTTTTTGTTGTTGTTACTGTTGAAAACTGAACATTTGACATTATAATGTAATTCTGGAAATCAGATTTTCTTCCATGTTTTGCTGGGATTTTTTTGTTGTTGTTGTTGAAGGCTAGAATTGGCTGTTTAGTGACATTTCCACACTATTGTGTAGAGACTGTATTCCTTATTGTTTGTGGTCACTGAAGCCTCTGTTCCTCAGATTGTGTTCCACTGTGTTTTGGCAGAGATTTCTTTGGAAGCCTGGAGCTAAGCAAACAAAACAAAACAGAGCACTTCTCCTAGTTTTTGCATTTAACTCTGTGACTCCAGGTTTGCATTGAGCCAGGTGATCATTCTGAGGTGTAAGCCGAGAAACTTCTCAGGTCTTTCTGAGCGTGCATCTTGCCCTGGGCTTGTGCATGGCTGTCTTTCCCCTTACACCCACATGCTTTAGAATGTCCTGATCTTCCAAAGAAACTCTCCTGCAGCTTTTCTGGGGGTGCCTGTGGACTTGTTTGTATATCTCAACTTGATCATTTAGCCTAGGTGTTTGTGGGTGTTAGTTTGTGAACAATCTCCCCCATTTTTCTGGCTTAAGGGCCCAAGTTCAGATGTCGTGCCATGGTCTTCTAGATAGCCTTCAGTCAGGTTAGAACATACCTACACAATAATTTGTGAATAAGGTTGGCTGTGCTCCCTCTAGAACCAGGAACCAGGGACTTTCCCACTGGGAATGCAGGCTGTCAGGCCAGGGAGGTACGGCAAGTACAAGTAAAAATACCACAAACCTTACCTGTAATTTTGAAGTTGCTAGCTTCTTGATTCAATGTTCACTTGTCTGCTGCCAATCTTTGACTTATTTCCAGAGTCCTGATAATGTTGGTTGTAACAATAATTGCTGTTTTTTGGAAATGTTTCCGTATGAGAAGTCAGAGCTTCCTACTCTACCAAGTCTGCCCCTGTCTGTACATCTGAATGGTTGTGGTGGAAAGTCACTGACAATTTTCAATATTCAAGGTGTGCGTAAGCACCATCCTTGCAACTGTGAGTCTGTGTAAAAGGGCTTATCACCACACTACCCATTTAAACAATTGGCGCTGGCTTATGGTTCTTCTAATTATATAATAAACAGTGTTAATAAATCTAAATATTCATCCTTATGCCATCTAGAAGTCATCTGGTGGACCACTAGGAGGATGTACATCATGCTTTGGGAAACTCTCTTCTGCCATAAGTACAGATCTTGGCTGGCATTGATAGTTTTCCTTCCCCAGCCCCCTGCTATATTCTAGATCAGGCTACCCCATTGTGTCTGTGGTCACAGCCACATTTACTGGCAGGCACTCCACAACTCAGGAATAGTTTGTGTTCTGAAGCTTTTTGTTATTTTTAAATTGGTGCTTGATCTGGAAACTTTGAAATATGTTATTCATAAGGCTTAGGTTTCTTTTATTTATTTATTTTTATTTATTTTTTATTATACTTTAAGTTTTAGGGTACATGTGCACAATGTGCAGGTTAGTGACATATGTATACATGTGACATGCTGGTGCACTGCACACTCGTCATCTAGCATTAGGTATATCTCCCAATGCTATCCCTCCCCCCTCCCCCCACCCCACAACAGTCCCCAGAGTGTGATGTTCCCCTTCCTGTGTCCATGTGTTTTCATTGTTCAGTTCCCACCTATGAGTGAGAATATGCGGTGTTTGGTTTTTTGTTCTTGCGATAGTTTACTGAGAATGATGATTTGCAGTTTCATCCATGTCCCTACAAAGGACCTGAGCTCATCACTTTTTATGGCTGCATAGTATTCCGTGGTGTATATGTGCCACATTTTCTTAATCCAGTCTATCATTGTTGGACATTTGGGTTGGTTCCAAGTCTTTGCTATTGTGAATAGTGCCGCAATAAACATACTTGTGCATGTGTCTTTATAGCAGCATGATTTATAGTCCTTTGGGTATATACCCAGTAATGGGATGGCTGGGTCAAATGTTATTTCTAGTTCTAGATCCCTGAGGAATTAATGCCTAGGTTTTCTTCTAGGGTTTTTATGGTTTTAGGTCTAACGTTTAAGTCTTTAATCCATCTTGAATTGATTTTTGTATAAGGTGTAAGGAAGGGATCCAGTTTCAGCTTTCTACATATGGCTAGCCAGTTTTCCCTGCACCATTTATTAAATAGGGAATCCTTTCCCCATTGCTTGTTTTTCTCAGGTTTGTCAAAGATCAGATAGTTGTAGATATGCGGCATTATTTCTGAGGGCTCTGTTCTGTTCCATTGATCTATATCTCTGTTTTGGTACCAGTACCATGCTGTTTTGGTTACTGTAGCCTTGTAGTATAGTTTGACGTCAGGTGGCGTGATGCCTCCAGCTTTGTTCTTTTGGCTTAGGATTGACTTGGCGATACGGGCTCTTTTTTGGTTCCATATGAACTTCAAAGTAGTTTTTTCCAATTCTGTGAAGAAAGTCATTGGTAGCTTGATGGGGATGGCATTGAATCTATAAATTACCTTGGGCAGTATGGCCATTTTCACGATATTGATTCTTCCTACCCATGGGCATGGAATGTTCTTCCATTTGTTTGTATCCTGTTTAATTTCATTGAGCAGTGGTTTGTAGTTCTCCTTGAAGAGGCCCTTCACGTCCCTTGTAAGGTGGATTCCTAAGTGTTTTATTCTCTTTGTAGCAATTGTGAATAGGAGTTCACTCATGATTTGGCTCTCTGTTTGTCTGTTATTGGTGTATAAGAATGCTTGTGATTTTTGTACATTGATTTTGTATCCTGAGACTTTGCTGAAGTTGCTTATCAGCTTAAGGAGATTTTGGGCTGAGATGATGGGGTTTTCTAGATATACAATCATGTCATCTGCAAACAGGGACAATTTGACTTCCTCTTTTCCTAATTGAATACCCTTTATTTCCTTCTCCTGCCTAATTGCCCTGGCCAGAACTTCCAACACTATGTTGAATAGGAGTGGTGAGAGAGGGCATCCCTGTCTTGTGCCCGTTTTCAAAGGGAATGCTTCCAGTTTTTGTCCATTCAGTATGTTATTGGCTGTGGGTTTGTCATAGATAGCTCTTATTATTTTGAGATAAGTCCCATCAATACCTAATTTATTGAGAGTTTTTAGCATGAAGCATTGTTGAATTTTGTCAAAGGCCTTTTCTGCATCTATTGAGATAATCATGCAGTTTTTGTCTTTGGTTCTGTTTACATGCTGGATTACATTTATTGATTTGCGTATATTGAACCAGCCTTGCATCCCAGGGATGAAGCCCACTTGATCATGGTGAATAAGCTTTTTGATGTGCTGCTGGATTCGGTTTGCCAGTATTTTATTGAGGATTTTTGCATCAATGTTCATCAAGGATATTGGTCTAAAATTCTCTTTTTTGGTTGTGTCTCTGCCTGGCTTTGGTATCAGAATGATGCTGGCCTCATAAAATGAGTTAGGGAGGATTCCCTCTTTTTCTGCTGATTGGAATAGTTTCAGAAGGCATGGTACCAGTTTCTCCTTGTACCTCTGCTAGAATTCGGCTGTGAATCCATCTGGTCCTAGACTCTTTTTGGTTGGTAAGCTATTGATTATTGCCACAATTTCAGCTCCTGTTATTGGTCTATTCAGAGATTCAACTTCTTCCTGGTTTAGTCTTGGGAGAGTGTATGTGTCGAGGAATTTATCCATTTCTTCTAGATTTTCTAGTTTATTTGCGTAGTGGTGTTTGTAGTATTCTCTGATGGTAGTTTGTATTTCTGTGGGATCGGTGGTGATATCCCCTTTATCATTTTTTATTGCGTCTATTTGATTCTTCTTTTTTTCTTTATTAGTCTTGGTAGCAGTCTATCAATTTTGTTGATCCTTTCAAAAAACCAGCTCCTGGATTCATTAATTTTTTGAAGGGTTTTTTGTGTCTCTATTTCCTTCAGTTCTGCTCTGATTTTAGTTATTTCTTGCCTTCTGCTAGCTTTTGAATGTGTTTGCTCTTGCTTTTCTGGTTCTTTTAATTGTGATGTTAGGGTGTCAATTTTGGATCTTTCCTGCTTTCTCTTGTGGGCATTTAGTGCTATAAATTTCCCTCTACACACTGCTTTGAATGTGTCCCGGAGATTCTGGTATGTTGTGTCTTTGTTCTCGTTGGTTTCAAAGAACATCTTTATTTCTGCCGTCCTTTCATTATGTCCCCAGTAGTCATTCAGGAGCAGGTTGTTCAGTTTCCATGTAGTTGAGTGGTTTTGAGTGAGTTTCTTAATCCTGAGTTCTAGTTTGATTGCACTGTGGTCTGAGAGATAGTTTGTTATAATTTCTGTTCTTTTACATTTGCTGAGGAGAGCTTTACTTCCAAGTATGTGGTCAATTTTGGAATAGGTGTGGTGTGGTGCTGAAAAAAATGTATATTCTGTTGATTTGGGGTCGAGAGTTCTGTAGATGTCTATTAGGTCTGCTTGGTGCAGAGCTGAGTTCAATTCCTGGGTATCCTTGTTGACTTTCTGTCTCGTTGATCTGTCTAATGTTGACAGTGGGGTGTTAAAGTCTCCCATTATTATTGTGTGGGAGTCTTAAGTCTCTTTGTAGATCACTCAGGACTTGCTTTATGAATCTTGGTGCTCCTGTATTGGGTGCATATATATTTAGGATAGTTAGCTCTTCTTGTTGAATTGATCCCTTTACCATTATGTAATGGCCTTCTTTGTCTCTTTTGATCTTTGTTGGTTTAAAGTCTGTTTTATCAGAGACTAGGATTGCAACCCCTGCCTTTTTTTGTTTTCCATTTGCTTGGTAGATCTTCCTCCATCCTTTTATTTTGGGCCTATGTGTGTCTCTGCATGTGAGATGGGTTTCCTGAATACAACACACTGATGGGTCTTGACTCTTTATCCAATTTGCCAGTCTGTGTCTTTTAATTGGAGCATTTAGTCCATTTACATTTAAAGTTAATATTGTTATATGTGAATTTGAACCTGTCATTATGATGTTAGCTGGTTATTTTGCTCGTTAGTTGATGCAGTTTCTTCCTAGTCTCGATGGTCTTTACATTTTGGCATGATTTTGCAGCGGCTGGTACCAGTTGTTCCTTTCCATGTTTAGTGCTTCCTTCAGGAGCTCTTGTAGGGCAGGCCTGGTGGTGACAAAATCTCTCAGCATTTGCTTGTCTGTAAAGTATTTTATTTCTCCTTCACTTATGAAGCTTAGTTTGGCTGGATATGAAATTCTGGGTTGAAAATTCTTTTCTTTAAGAATGTTGAATACTGGCCCCCACTCTGTTCTGGCTTGTAGAGTTTCTGCCAAGAGATCTGCTGTTAGTCTGATGGGCTTCCCTTTGTGGGTAACCCGACCTTCCTCTCTGGCTGCCCTTAACATTTTTTCCTTCATTTCAACTTTGATGAATCTGACAATTATGTGTCTTGGAGTTGCTCTTCTCGAGGAGTATCTTTGTGGCGTTCTCTGTATTTCCTGAATCTGAATGTTGGCCTGCCTTGCTAGATTGGGGAAGTTCTCCTGGATAATATCCTGCAGAGTGTTTTCCAACTTGGTTCCATTCTCCCTGTCACTTTCAGGTACACCAGTCAGACGTAGATTTGGTCTTTTCACATAGTCCCATATTTCTTGGAGGCTTTGTTCATTTCTTTTTATTCTTTTTTCTCTAAACTTCCTTTCTCGCTTCATTTCATTCATTTCATCTTCCATCGCTGATACCCTTTCTTCCAGTTGATCGCATCGGCTCCTGAGGCTTCTGCATTCTTCACGTAGTTCTCGAGCCTTGGCTTTCAGCTCCATCAGCTCCTTTAAGCACTTCTCTGTATTGGTTATTCTAGTTATACATTCGTCTAAATTTTTTTTGAAGTTTTTAACTTCTTTGCCTTTGGTTTGAATTTCCTCCTGTAGCTCGTAGTTTGATCGTCTGAAGCCTTCTTCTCTCAACTTGTCAAAGTCATTCTCCGTCCACCTTTGTTCCGTTGCTGGTGAGGAACTGCGATCCTTTGGAGGAGGAGAGGTGCTCTGCTTTTTAGAGTTTCTAGTTTTTCTGTTCTGTTTTTTCCCCATCTTTGTGGTTTTATCTACTTTTGGACTTTGATGATGGTGATATACAGATGGGTTTTTGGTGTGGATGTCCTTTCTGTTTGTTAGTTTTCTTTCTAACAGACAGGACCCTCAGCTGCAGGTCTGTTGGAGTTTGCTAGAGGTCCACTCCAGACCCTGTTTGCCTGGGTATCAGCAGTGGTGTCTGCAGAACAGTGGTTTATCGTGAACCACGAATGCTGCTGTCTGATCGTTCCCCTGGAAGTTTTGTCTCAGAGGAGTACCCGGCCGTGTGAGGTGTCAGTCCGCCCCTACTGGGGAGTGCCTCCCAGTTAGGCTGCTCAGGGGTCAGGGGTCAGGGACCCACTTGAGGAGGCAGTCTGCCAGTTCTCAGATCTCCAGCTGCGTGCTGGGAGAACCACTGCTCTCTTCAAAGCTGTCAGACAGGGACATTTAAGTCTGCAGAGCTTACTGCTGTCTTTGTTTGTCTGTGCCCTGCCCCCAGAGGTGGAGCCTACAGAGGCAGGCAGGCAGGCCTCTTGAGCTGTGGTGGGCTCCACCCAGTTGGAGCTTCGCGGCTGCTTTGTTTACCTAAGCAAGCCTGGGCACTGGCCGGCGCCCCTCTCCCAGCCTCGTTGCCGCCTTGCAGTTTGATCTCAGACTGCTGTGCTAGCGATCAGCGAGACTTCGTGGGCGTAGGACCCTCCGAGCCAGGTGCGGGATATAATCTCCTGGTGTGCCGTTTTTTAAGCCCGTCGGAAAAGCGCAGTATTTGGGTGGGAGTGACCCAATTTTCCAGGTGCCATCTGTCACCCCTTTCTTTGACTAGGAAAGGGAACTCCCTGACCCCTTGCGCTTCCTGAGTGAGGCAATGCCTCACCCTGCTTCAGCTTGCGCACGGTGCGCTGCACCCACTGACCTGTGCCCACTGTCTGGCACTCCCTAGTGAGATGAACCTGGTACCTCAGATGGAAATGCAGAAATCACCTGTCTTCTGCGTCGCTCACGCTGGGAGCTGTAGACCGGAGCTGTTCCTATTCGGCCATCTTGGCTCCTCCCCAAGGCTTAGGTTTCTAAGTCAGCCACAAATGCTACCCAAAACTACATAAAGAAGAAAAAAGTTGCATAGAACCAAAAAGTGAGTTTTAATTATTTATGTGTGCTTTCAGAATTCCAACCCCCTAGAGGAGTTGGGATTTTAAACCAGTGTGATACATTTTCTGTTTGCTTCAGTTTACTTTTTATTTTTTTCCTTTCCCTTATGGGTTCTGGGAATTGAGACTTCGGCTTTCCTTCCTGTGATACCACTTGCCATTGTGTGTCCATTCGAGAGCATGGCTCTCACCAGCCTCTCCCCTCTCCTGTTTTTGCAGTAAGTACTTTGTCCTTCTAAAGTCCTTTAAAAGATTGCTGATTAGAATATTTTTAAAATCTGTTAGCAATAGATAATTACAGCCTTATTTCTATGCTGACCACCATGCAGCAAGGAAAAATGTGCAAAGGAAAAGAGGCAGAAAAGAACTGTTTATATTGAATTTAGGGGCTGTTTCAGGCCTTGGTATGCTGGTCTCTAGTGTGGCTGAAGGAAAAAATGCTGGGACTGAGTGCGAGGAAGGGGAGTGAGTACATTTCTGATTCTGGCACCTTGATGGAGATGGTCCTGTCACTTGTAGACCTTGCCCCTGGATACAGAATTGGGGATACAGAAGTTTGATGGAACAAAATGGAATTATGTGAGTGCCCTGGAATGGAGTGATGTGTGTGGGTGCGGGTATGTGTGTCTGCTCCCACCTCTGCTGGGTGGAAGTCTCTCTCATGAGAGTGAGGGCAGCAGTGGTGTTCACCTGTATATCCCCAGTACCTCGTACAGTGCCTTATACATAGCAGACACTCTCTTGCTGAATAAATGAGGATCCAGATAAGATAGATCAATCATTGTTAAAGGCATAGACCTGAGTCAGTGGGTGTTACATGTTCAGGGATATGAATTGGCAATTTGTTTTATTTTACTAATTTGCTTCTGTGTACATTCCTCACAGTGTTACAACTTGAGTGACAATATAATTTATCATTCAAATGGAGGCACATGGAAGCAAAAGGAGGACTGAAAATTGTTATACAATCTTTTGGAATTTTTTTTGACCAATACATTTGTTGTAGTGATAGACATAAAGTAGTTTTATTCAAAAAAATTTTCAAAAAATTATGAAGTAAACGTCAGTGCGTTACAATAAAGGGATCACCAGTACATTACAAAAATTAGTAAATACTCTTTTTTTTGTTGTCGTTGTTTTTTTTTTTTGGAGACAGAGTCTTGCTCTGTCGCCCAGGCTGGAGTGCAGTGGCACGATCTTGGCTCAGTACAACCTCCACCTCCCGGGTTCAAGCGATTCTCCTGCCTCAGCCTCATGAGTTTCTGGGATTACAGGCGAGTGTTACCATGCCTGGCTAATTTTTGTATTTTTAGTAGAGACGAGGTTTCATCATGTTGGTCAGGCTGCTCTCGAACTCCTGACCTCATGATCCACCCACCTCAGCCTCCCAAAGTGCTGGGCTTACAGGCACATGAGCCACCGTGCCCGGCCTCTTATTTTTTCTTTTCCCGTTGGTTTAAGACAGAGTCTTGCTCTGTCGCCCAGGCTGGAGTGCAGTGGCATGCACATGGCTCACTGCAGCCTCTGCCTCCCAGGCTCAAGTGATCCCAATACCTCATCCTCTCCAGTATCTAGGACTACAGGCGTGCACCAACAAACCCAGCTAATTTTTTTTTTTTTTTTTTAAATAGAGATGGGGTTTTGCCATGTTACCCAGGCTCATCTCGAACTCCTGGGCTCAAGCAATCCGCTTTCCTCATCCTTCGAAAGTGCTGAGATTACACTTGTGAGCTATCACACCAGGCTGTAAATATTCTTGATACATTTTTATCATGTATCTATTGTAATGCCTTGTGAGTCTTTAAAAATTTTTCGGTATGTCTTTTTATTTTTTTATTTTAATAGGTTTTTTGGGAACAGGTGGTGTTTGGTTACATGAATAAGTTCCTTAGTGGTGATTTCTGAGATTTTGGTGCACCCATCACCCGAGCAGTGTACACTGTACTCAATGTGTAGTCTTTTATCCCTCACCCCACTCCCACCCTTTCCCCCAAGCCTCAAAGTCCATTGTATCATTATGCCTTTGCATCTTCATAGCTTAGCTCCCAGTTATGAGTGAGAACTTAGGATGTTTGGTTTTCCATTCCTGAGTTACTTCATTTAGAATAATGATCTCCAGTTCCATCCAGGTTGCTGCAAATGCCATTATTTCATTTCTTTTTATGGTTGAGAGTATTCTATGGTATATATACACCGCAGTTTCTTTATATACTTGTTGACTGATAAGTATTTGGCTGGTTCCATGTTTTTGCAATTGCAAATATAAACGTGTGTGCAAGTGTCTTTTTCATATAATGACTTCTTTTCCTCTGGGAAGATACCCAGTAGTGGGATTGCTGGATCAGATGGTAGTTTTAGTTCTTTTTTTTTTTTGAGACAGAGTCTCCCTCTGTCACCCAGGCTGGGGTGCAGTGGTGCCATCTCAGCTCAATGCAGCCTCCACCTCCCGGGTTCAAGCGATTCTCCTGCCTCAGCCTCGTGAGTTTCTGGGATTACAGGTGAGTGTTACCACACCTGGCTAATTTTTGTATTTTTAGTAGAGACGGGGTTTCACCATGTTGGCCAGGCTGGTCTTGAACTCCTGACCTCATGATCCACCCGCCTCGGCCTTGGGATTACAGGCGTGAGCCACCACTCCCGGCCTTACTTTTAGTTCTTTAAGGAATCCTCACACTATTTTCCACAGCAGCTGTACTAGTTCACATTCCTGCCAGCAGTGTGTTTCCTTTTTTTACCACATCCACACCAACATCTATTATTTTTTGATTTTTCGATTATGATCATCTTGCAGGAGTGAGGTGGTATCGCATTGTGGTTTTGATTTGTATTTCCCTGATCATTAGTGATGTTGAGCATTTTTTCATGTTTGTTGGCCATTTGTATATCTTCTTTTGAGAATTGTCTGTTCATGTCCTTAGTCCCACTTTTTGATGTGATTGTTTTTTTCTTGCTGATTTGTCTGAGTCATTTGTAGATTCTGAATATTAGTTATTTGTCAGATGTATAGATTGCGAAGATTTTCTCCCACTCTGTGGGTTGTCTGTTTACTCTGCTGATTGTTTATTTTGCTTTACAGAAGCTTTTTAGTTGAATTAAGTCCCATCTATTTATCTTTGTTTTTGTTGCATTTGCTTTTGGGTTCTTGGTCATGAAGTCTTTGTGTAAGCCATTGTCTCAAAGGGTTTTTCTGATGTTATCTTCTAGAATTTTTATGGTTTCAGTCTTAGATTTAAGTGTTTGATCCATCTTGAGTTGATTTTTGTTTAAGATGAGAGATGAGGATCCAGTTTCATTCTCCTACATGTGGCTTGCCAATTAACCCAGCACCATTTGTTAAATGAGGTGTCCTTTCCCCACTTTATCTTTTTGTTTGCTTTGTTGAAGATCAGTTGGCTGTAAGTATTTGACTTTATTTTTGGGTTCTTTATTCTGTTCCATTGGTCTATGTGCTTATTTTTATACCAGTACCATGCTGTTTTGGTGACTATGGCCTGATAGTATAGTTTGAAGTAGGGTAATGTGATGCCTCCAGATTTGTTCTTTTTGCTTAGTCTTGCTTTGGTTATGTGGGCAGTTTTTTGGTTCCATATGAATTTTAGGATTTTTTTTCTAGTTCTGTGAAGAATGATGGTGGTGTTTTGATGGGAATTGCATTGAATTTGTAGATTGTTTTCGACAGTATGGCCATTTTCACAATATTGATTCTACCTCTCCATGGGCATGGGATGTGTTTCCATTTGATTGTGTCATCTATGATTTCTTTCAGCAGTGTTTTGTAGTTTTTCTTGTAGAGGTCTTTCACCTCCTTAGATCCATTCCTAAGCATTTTTTTTTTTTTTTGCAACTCTTTTTAAAGGGGTTGAGTTCTTGATTTGATTCTCAGCTTGGTTGTTGTTGGTGTATAGCAGAGCTACTGATTTGTGTACATTAGCTTTGTATCCTGGAACTTTGCTGAATTTATCAGTTCTAGGAGCTTTTTGGAAGAATCTTTAGGGATTTCTTGGTATATGATCATGTCATCAGCAAACGGTGACGGTTTGACTTCCTCTTTACTGATTTGGATGGCCTTTATTTCTTTCTTTTGTTTGATTGCTCTGGCTGTGACTTGCAGTATGTTGAATAGAAATAGTGAGAGTGGGCATCCTCGTCTTATTCCAGTTCTCAGGGGAATGCTTTCAACTTTTCCCCATTCAGTGTTATGTTGGCTTTGGGTATATCATAGATGGCTTTTATTATCTTAAGTTATGTCCCTTCTATGCTGATTTTGCTGAGGGTTTTAATCATAAAGGGGTGCTGGATTTTGTCAAATGCTTTTTCTGCTCTATTGAGATGATCATGTGATTTTTATATTTTTAATTGTGTTTATGTGATGACAACATTGACTTGCGTATTTTAAACCATCCCTGCATCCTGGTATGAAACCCACTTGATCATGATGGGTTATCTTTTTGATGTGTTGTTGGATTCAGTTTGCTAGTATTTTGTTAAGGATTTTTGCATCTATATTCATCAGCGATTTTTTTGTTTTGTTATGTTTTTGTTTTTTGTTTTGTTTTTTTGTTACATCCTTTCCTGGTTTTGGTATTAGAGTGACACTGGCTTCATAGAATGATTTAGGAAGGATTCCCTCTTTCTCTATCTTGTGGAATAGTGTCAATAGGATTGGTACCAATTTTTCCTTAAATGTCTGATAAAATTCAGCTGTGAATCCATCAGGTCCTGGACTTTTTTTTGTTGGCAACTTTTAAATTACCATTTCAGTGTCACTGTTTGTTATTGGTCTGTTCAGAGTTTCTGTTTCTTCCTGGTTTAGTCTAGGCGGGTTGTATATTTCCAGGAATGTGTCCATTTCCTCTAGGTTTTTTAGTTTATGTGCATAACGGTGTTCATAGTTGGCTTGAATAAACTTTTGTATTTCTGTGGTATCAGTTGTGGTATCTCCTGTGTGAATTCTAGTTGAGCGTTTTGGATCTTCTTGTCTTGGTTAATTTCACTAATTTTATTTATCTTTTCAAAGAACCAGCTTTTTGTTTCATTTACCTTTTGTATTTATTTTTTGTTGGAATTTCATTTAGTTCTGTTTTGATCTTCGTTATTTCTTCTGCTGGGTTTGGGTTTGGTTTGTTCTTGTTTTTATAATTCCTTGAGATGTGACCTTAGATTGTCTATTTGTTCTCTTTCAGACTTTTCAGTGTTAGGCATTTAAGCATGTGAACTTTCCACTTAGCACTGCCTTTGCTGTATCCCAGAAGTTTTGCTAGGTTGTGTCACTATTATCGTTCAGTTCAAAGAATTTTAAAATTTCCATCTTGATTTCATTGTTGCCTGAGTGATCATTCAGGAGCAGGTTATTTAATTTTTATGTTTTTGCCTGGTTTTGAGGCTTCCTTTTTGGAGTTGATTTCCAATTTTATTCCACTGTGGTCTGAAAGAGTACCTGACATAGTTTAGATTTTCTTAAATTTACTGAACCTTGTTTTGTGGCCTATCATATGGGCTGTCTTGGAGAATGTTCCATGTGCTGATTAATAGAATGTATATTCTGCAGTTGTTGGATAGAATGTTCTATAAATATCTGTTAAATCCTTTTGTTATAAGTTATAGTTTAAGTCCATTGTTTCTTTGTTGACTTTATATTAATATTATATTAATAATAATAATAAATTATTAATATAAATTATTTATATTTGTATTATTTGTAATATATAATGTATTTTATATTAATATTCATATTTATTTATATATAATTATATATTATTTATATCATTTATATTATTTATATATAAACTTATTAATATACAATTATGTTACTTATATATTATAAATATATATTATATATTATATAATAAATCATTAATATTAATAATATAATTATATGTAATTATATATAAATAATACTAATATTCATATAAATAAAAATAAATATAAATATCTGTTAAGTCTTTTTGTTATAAGTTAAAGTCCATTGTTTCTTTGTTGACTTTCTGTCTTGATGACCTGTCTAGTGCTGTCAGCAGAGTATTAAAGTCCCCCACTATATATTATTATTGTGTTGCTATCTCATTTCTTAGGTCTAGTAGTAATTGTTTTATATGTTTAGGAGCTGTGGTGTTAGGTGCGTATATATTTAGGATTGTGATATTTTTCTGTTGGACTAGTCCTTTTATCATTATATAATGCCCCTCTTTGTCTTCTTTATCTACTGTTGCTTTAACATTTGTTTTTTCTGATATAAGAATAGCTACTCCTGCTTGCTTTTTGTGTCCTCTTGCAGGGAATATCTGTTTCACCCGTTTACCTTAAGTTTATGTGAGTACTTACGTGTTAGGTGAGCCTCTTCACAACAGATACTAGGTGAATTCTTATCCATTCTGCCATTCTGTTCTCTTTCCAGTGGAGGTATTTCAGTTAGTATTGAGATGCTAGGTATTATTCTATTCATTGTGCTATGAATACACAACATGGGAACGAATATGAAAACCCTTGTGGGTTTTTTTTTCCATTATGTTATTGCTATATAGTTCCTGTGAGATTTATGCTTTAAGGAGGTTCTATTTTGGTGTATGTCAAGGATTTGTTTCAAGATTTATATCTCCTTTTAGCAGTTTTTGTTTCAAGATTTATATCTCCTTTTAGCAGTTATTGTAGCGCTGGCTTGGTATTGGCAGATTCTCTCAGTATTTGTCTTAAAAAGACGGTATCTTTTCATCATTTATGAAGTTTAGTTTTGCTGGATATAAACTTCTTGGCTTATAATTGTTTTGTTTAAGGAGGCTAAGGATAGCCCTCCCCACCCCAACCCCTAGTCCCTTCTAGCTTGTAGGGTTTCTGCTGAGAAATCTGCTGTTAATCTGTTAGGTTTTCCTTTATAGGTTACCTGGTGCTTTTGCCTCACAGCTCTTAAGATTCTTTTCCTTCATCTTAACTTTAGATAACCTGATGACAGCGTGCCTAAGTGATGATCTTTTTGCAATAAATTTCCCAGGTGTTCTTTGAGCTTCTTGTATTTGGATGTCTAGATCTCTGTCTAGCAAGGCCAGGGAAGTTTTCCTCAATTATTCCCTCAATATGTTTTTCAAACTTTTAGATTTCTCTTCTTCCTCAGCAACACCAATTATTCTTAGGATTGGCCATTTAACATAATCCCCAACTTCTCAGAGGCTTTTTCTTTTTCTTTCTTTCTTTTTTTTTTTTAATTCTTTTTTTGTCTTTGTTGGATTGGGTTAATTAGAAAGCCTTGTCTTTAAGCTCTGAAGTTCTTTATTCTACTTGTTTGATTCTGTTGCTTAGACTTTTGAGAGTATTTTGCATTTCTCTAAGTGTGTTTTTCATTTCCATAAGTCATGATTATTTTTTATTTATGCTATTTATTTCACTGAAGATTTTCTCCTTCCTATCTTATATCATTTTTATGGTTTTATTAAGTTGGACTTTACCATTCTCTGGTACCTCCTTGATTAGCTTAATAATCGACCTGCTGAATTCTTTTTGTGGCAATTCAGAGATTTCTTCTTGTTTTGAATCCATTGCTGTTGAGGTAATGTGATCTTTTGGTGTTGTTAAAGAACCTTGTTTTGTCGTATGACCCAGAATTGTTTTTCTGGTTCTTTCTCATTTGGGTATACTATGTCAGAGGGAAGATCTGGGGCCCAAAGGCTGCTATTCAGATTCTTTTGTCCCATGGGGTGCTCCCTTGATGTGATACTCTCTCCCTTCCCCTGGGGATGTGGCTTTCTGAGAGCCAAACCATGGTGATTGTTTTTTCTCTTCCGGATCTAGTCACCCTGCAGAGATACCGGGCTCTGGGCTGGTACTGGGGAGTATCTGCACAGAGTCCTGCGATGTGAACCATCTTCAGGTCTCTCAACTGTAGATACCAGCACCTGAGCGTGCTTAATTGTGGTTTTGTTCATTGTTACTAGTTTTGTGTTGGTTGGTCTCCAGCCAGTAGGTGGCGCTGTCAAGAGAGCATCAACTGTGGTAGTGTAGGGAGGATCAGGTGGTGTGGGGGCCCAAGAGCTCCCAGGAGATTATGTCCTTTGTCTTTGGAGTTTTTCGGCTGTCCCCTGGGGCCTGCAGCAGCAATCCGCTTCCTTCAGAGGGTTTGTGGATTCTCTTGGCTTTCCTGGTACGTTCCTGCAGTAGTTCTTGGAGCAAAAGTTCAGGAGGTGAGTCCCCACACGCTGCTCTGTCCGTCCGAGTGGGAGCTGCAAGTTAGTCCTGTCTTCCTGTCTGCCATTTTCCTTGTGACTCTGAAGAATATTTTTCCCCCAACATGGGTTTGTTTCTGAGATTCTCATAAAAGTACATACTTCTTAAAAGTTGCATTTTCAGTTAGTATATTTGAGATTGTTGACATTTGGATTTTATTCTTCTGTAAGCCATCATTTTATTATTGAAAAAGTTTATTTGTGCTGAGGTAAGGTAGCTTATGAGTTCAGAGCAACTAGTGCTAAAGGAAGGATATTTTGTTGTTTTTTTAATGAGATGTGAAGTATTATAGCTCAAATATTTTCATAAGAACTGTCTAAACCTCTATTTAGAATACCTATATTCAACAAATAATTTTGCAAGACAAAAAAGTTGTCAAATAAATTGCCTTTTTCATTCTTTTGAATCTTTTGCTAAATTTAGATGCTGTAAAATGTTGTTTTTATCCAATTAAAAATAGAAGCGCCATGAAATTATTCTTTCTACAATTTGAGATACTCCAAAGTGCACTTACTGAATTTCAAAATTATTGTACATTGCTCTATATATTCCATTTTTGTCTGTCACTTGATTTTTTTAGAGGTTAATTTCACTGTATGCTTACTTGCAAAGTTTGATTTCAACAACTGCAGTTTGCCAAAAGATTCAAAAGCTGACTTTTCAAAAGACAGTTCTGTTTGTTGAAAGTTTTGATCAAAATTTCCAGCTGATTTTGAACAAAAGGTAACCCAATCTTAGAGGTCTCACCAAAACAAAACAAAACAAAACAAAAGGTTCCAAGTCATTTTGCGATGCCTAGATTGGTTTTCAAAGTAGTTTTTTGAAGGCTAAATGAGTTGAGTGCCGAAGAGAATGGGTACTGCCATGATGAAGTATTCTTAACTTTAGTTTAATTTGTTCTTCGTTATTGTGTATATGAAAACCTGTATTTGTATTAAAATCAGAATAACAAATAGTGTTCCTCATTGAGCTTTTACGATATTATTAACAGTAGTGTTTAACCTTTTAAGGCAGGATTCAGCAAACCTTTTCTGTAAGGGGTCAGACAATAAATATTTTATGCTTTCTTGGCCACAGCTATCTATTGCAACTCACTTCTGCCTTGGTAGCCTTAAAGTAGCTATAGACAGTATGCAAACAAATGAGTGTGGCTATATACCAACACAACTTTATTTATGGAGACTGAAATATGAATTTTGTATACTTTTCATATATCACAAAGCATCAACTTTTGATCTTTTTCCAACCACTGAAAACGTAAAAACCATTCTTACTTTGCAGGCCATGCCGAAACAGGTGGCAGGGTGGATTTGGCCCGCAGACCAGTTTGTTGATCCTTGTTCCACGAGTTGGATGAAAAAAATAGAACTACTAACGGAACTGATCTCCTATTTGAAAACTGGCACAATCTAATTGCCTGTAAAGTTCTTCCAAGCTAAAGGAGCCAATATTTAACTGCTATTATGTATCTGTTTAATGTTCAGGAGAACATTTAGGGGAAAAATTGGCTTAATTATGTTAGAACAGTCATTTGATCTAAATGAACAGTCATGCTTTAGAAAGAAATGTGAATACTACAATTTTATAAATGCAAATTCTGTGATTGCACCTAAGAATTAGTTGTCTTTGGGTACTGCCTTCTTAAAAAAAAAAAAAAAAAGGTGGATGTGGCTATTTTTTCAGATATTGTCTGGTTTTCATGTGCCCACTGATAGCACCCCAACCCCACAGGGTGCATGGCAAATGTGGAGACATGTGCAAATTACTATTTACTATTAACTTTCTTGAGAAATGGAAATGTAGTACTTATTAAATCTGCATTTTTATTTTTTAGTTCATTGCTCCTAGAATGGCTTGTAAATTACAAACAAAACAATAAAATAGTTGTGGATTTACACTATACATGACAAAATCATTATAATACAAGCTGTCAGACTAATATTCTATGTAATTGCTTCCCATGTGATGCCAGCATGCTTTCTTCCGTCAGAGTGCCGGAGAGGGAGCTGTTAGTTACCTTGGACCTGGAAAGGGCCCAGAAAATAGGTGTTATTCCTGGTTGACTTTCAGAGTTAACAACACACTGAAGTGTGAACTCTATTCGCTGTATGTGTGTCTTGCATGCTACTAGATGAGATGGTGACAGAAGCAAGACATACAAAAAAGAGGTTATTTATTAAACTCAAACTGGCTTATTTTAATGCAATAGTGAATCATAATATTTAATTAAAAATGAAAAATACAAAGACAAAACCAGATTGGACATTGAGACAGCAGTTGTAAGCCAAGACTGTTTTAGGCAAACCAAGACATATGGTTGTCCTATTTAAATCCATAAAATTAAACTTTTCTGTAATTTGGGTAGTTCTACTCTTTCCTTTTCCCATTTTGGTCAGCAAAGTTGCCCCCTATTGGGTTTCTGCAGTAGTCTCAGATCCACTTAGATCTGTGATCCCGCCATTCTTATTCTGCACACTACGTTTACACAGCCCTGCTGTGTGAACTAATGAGACCCAGTTACAGTCATGTCTATCTGCTGCTTAAAACCCAGCATGGACCACCCAGGAATGCCACCAATGGCCCTCTAACTATTGCGTGCACCAAAATCATCAGTGTGTGAGGGTAGTTGCAAATTTCTGGTTCCCTCCTAGAGATTGGTATTCAGTAAGTCTTGGGAAAGCCCTGGTGCATCAAAGTTGAGTCTCTGTCCATCTCATTACTTTGTCACTTGCCGTCCCTATCCGTCCCTGTCTCATGGTCCACCCAGCTGTTGTAGGTCCCCAATGTCCTGTTTAGTGGACCTGTCTGTCTTTTTCCCCACATTCTTTCAGCAGCTAAGAAGCTGCTGTTGTACATCTTTCTGTCGAAATTAAATTTATTGCTCTTTGATTCCATTTTTCTCTAGCTGAGCATCTTGTGTGATAGCAGGGTCTAGGTCTCAGATCATCTGTATTCTTAACCTGATGCCTGAAACTTGTAGTTACTGTGGAGTGATGGTATAAGATTCAAGTTAACAGTCTTTCCATTGTTTCTCTTGTCATGAACTGAAAGTTCAGTGAATTAAAGTAGGATTTGTATAGTCACTTCATTGTATGTATCAAGTTCTGCCTTTAAAACTTCCATTTTCTCCAGGATCAGTCAGTGTGGTAATTTTAAATTTCATACTTTAAAAATTGAGCTTTAGAACGGGCAAAAATGCCTCCTAAACATTTACAACTTCTGCTGTCTTTTGAATTAAAATAAAAACTGTGTCTCCCTACAGCCAAGCTAGGGCTCAACAAACGAAAGCTGAAAGGTGCTGGAAGCCTCCTGCACTTTGGGAATATACAGTCAGGAACAATTGTCAGGAGTTCTGTAGTTGATTCTGTAGGTTAGGATTGCCATAAGGTTGGTTAGAAAAAAGATGTGCGAAAGCTTTCCTGAGGGTTTTTGCCCTTGCTTTCACATGTCCCATCATTGAAATTAAGAACTGCTGGCAACTGGTTAGTGACCAGTGTTGAAATGGGAAAATATTACTGGCTTATGCTTTTGCTTATAGATATTGAAATTTAATAAAATTTAACCATAGTTACATATGATTCTATGAAATTAGGTAGGCTCTTCAAGAAAAATGTGAGCAATGTAAGGCAGGGTATTTTTGGGAGGGGGGTGCTTTATTGTATAGGCAAGCTCTCGAACAGTGTCTGATAAATAGTAGTGTCTGACAATATTTGCTGAATGAGTGAACTCATGGTAACATAACTCCAGTATGGCAGATTGATTCTTGGTGCTTTTTTTCCAGTGGCAAACTTTTATAGAAATTGGAGAGTTTCGTAAAGACTTTTAAAAAGTTGTCAGAATTACCTATGATGTCCTTTCCTAGATAATCAATTTGGAAATAATTGCTGGTACCTTAACCCCGATGTATGCCTCCTATTATAGTGTTGAAAATGTTCTTTTGACAAATGCATCAATGACCAGGCACGTGAGAACAGTGCACAGCTGTAGAAAAACAACAATGAAGGTCTTCGACACAGGAGAGAGTCTGCACTGCATCACAGCTGATCCGAAAGTTAAATTCAATGAAAAGGCAAATATTCTGGTCAGAAGAGGAATTCTTCCTAGGGAGTATTAGCACAGTGTATTTTTAGTTGTGTGGCTATTTATAGCTGCCCGATGGCTTGCATCTGAGTCTTTATTTGGTTTTTAGGACATGCTAAGGATTGAGGGTCGTGGGCCTTAATTGTATAGAAGATGCAGTTGCATTTGGTTGCCTGGAGGCTTCTCTGTGAAGCCTGGTGGGACACCTGCTGGCCAGTTTGGCCCTTCTTAGTGAAGGTGATAGAGACAAGGGCAGAAGGTCATTGTATTTATAGGATGTGTGAAGCTTATCTTGTTTACTTTGTTAATAATACTTGAGTCATTTTTCTAAACATTCTTCTTTGCATAACAGCAAAGATTAAAAAGATAAGTAATGTAATATATTAGGCCCTAGTTGTCATTCACCTGTTCTTGTAGAGCCAATACTTTTTTCTTGATCAAATTTTAGGTTTAATCATATTTAGCTTAGAAGAGTGGTCTGTCTTAAGAGTATTCTGATTATTTAGGAACATCTAGATGAAACTTCTTTGCCTTACTCCATCGTTTCTCCTTTGAATTCCTAAAGGCAGGAATGAGTGTTTCTTAAAACCAACATGTATAAAGCAATATTTTAGGCAAACTGGGATGAGGAAAAACAACTTGAAGGGGGCTTCATAATGGTGTTGGAGCCTGTTAAAAATGTGGAATGAAAAGCCGATCATGAAAACAGATTGTACTGACTTTTGGCAAAATGAGTCTTTATGAAAACATACCTTAATGATTATCTGACAAGTGCAAGTGCTTTTTGAGGTTAACAGAATTATAAACAGGAGACTGCAGACACTAAGGTCAGTACTGAGCAGCACGATAATTCGTGTGGTGTGTTCTTTTTAAAGATTAACAATCTTAAGTCTTTTGTATGTTATGTTGCTAAGTTATTTGGGGGAAAGTGTTAAAATAAGTGCTCTTACTTTCTTTCTCCACTGCTTTTGCACAAAAACTTTACCGTTCAAAGAATATTGTCCATTCAGTTTACTTTTTATTTTTAAGATGAAGTGTCCCCCAAACTGGTCATGCCAGGAAAAAAAAAAAAGTCTCTTCCTTCCAAATTTAAACATGTCAGAAAATTCTTACTTCTTTTGCACCTGTTAAGTGCCAGGCACTTAAAAGTTCAAGGGACATAGCAGGAAACAGTACTAATGAACTGCCTTCATGAAGCTCACATGTAGACCACAAACACAGAAATAAAACGCAGTGTGTTTGATGGTGAGATGGTGTGACGTGCTCAGGAGAAAACAGGAGGCAGGGAAGGGGCTAGAATTAGGGGGAAAGGGTGGGGAGGGAGGGGGGCAGTTCCAGCCCTACCACTAACTAGAATGGATTAGCTGGGTGACTTCATTTAACTCTGGAACCTGTTTTCTCATGACTGGATTGGCAAAAATAATACGTGTTCAACCTACTTCATAGAGTTTTGTGGGTAAGAGGAATATTATTAGTAGTAACAAGGGCCTTATAACTGCACATAGGATAACTGTATTTGCTTACTGAATCTTCATAGTAATGCTTCACACTAATTGCCAGTATCACAATTCATTCTCTGATTAATTCAGCAAATACTTGTTGAGTGTCTGCTAGGCGCGAGGGATATAGCTAGATTTTAGATACACAAAACTCTGTTCTCATTCTGGTTGAGCTATGACTGAAGAGATGTAGTGTCTTATACCTTTCACCATTGCTGTGTATTTTATCTTTAAATGCTCAGTTTGGTGACTTTTGTCAATTAACTAGAAAAGTCGATGTTTTAGCGAAAAAGTTTATAATTTTAATAGACCTTGTGGTAGGGAACTCACAGTAGTTTTATTTTCCTATTACTTACTCTTGGGACTATTTAAATTAGTAATTTTGTTTATTCTATAAGTTTCTTAATTTTAAAAGTATTCATAGAGTTCTTTTCCTTGTAAGAATGCTACTGTATAGCCCTAAAATTTATAATGGTTCAGGAGAACTTTGGATGTAATACATTTTGTGATAACAGTGTGGATCAAGAAGTAGAAATGAAATATGCCATTTGATAATTGAAAGCATATAGTTAGATCGTGAAAGCCACACACTAGAATTTGTCTAAGTTGATGAAATGCTGACTGGTGAATAAGGTGAATCTTTCTTCATTTGGGCCAGTAGAATGGAGAGATCCATATAATTTGGATACTTAACAAAAATTTTCAAGTGTTAAAAAATTATTTGAAAAAATGTATAATTTGCATTAGCCAGTACAGAGTTCTTAACTAACAAGCAGAAAATCCAGGAGTACTGCTCATTTTTTAAAAGTTTTTGATTACCAGGGGAAATATAATGGCACCGAGGCACATGGCAATGACTAATTAAAACTGAGCACTAGGGTCTGTGGCTCTCGACTGACTAGTATTTGTGATTTAATCATACTGCCCTAAAGATTTGGGCGCTTACTTGGGTGGGCATAGTTATTACAGATTGGCCTACACGTTCCCTTTCAGAGCCAGAGGACATGGACGTCTTATTTAGTAGAAAGTAGTAATCTGGGTCTTCCAACTTTGAGCTCTGTGCTAGTTCTGTAACCTGGGCCAAAGTTACCTTTGGTTTTCCCATCTGTAAAGTGGACATAACAGCAGGGTGGTGAGAATCAAATGAGTTAATTGATAGTAAAGACTTAACCTAGTGCCTGGCATGTAGATATACTAGGTACTTGATTATTATTATCTATCATACAAAGCTGAAGGATTGTCAGAAAAGAATCATGAGTGCTTCACCATGTTGGAGAGCTTCTGGGCTGGCAAATGTTTAACTTTCCCTATAGGTGGTTAGGGGTGAGCTTTTGAGGTCGTCATTGTGGCAGGCGACATCTGGGACAGCTCCTCTCTTGTGGGTGTAGGAAGCTGGAGTCTGGGGGCTCTCTCTGTTTAAAGATCTTTCATGAGTAGAAACAGACGATTTGCTCGGCCGTTTGTGAGGGGATTTTCAGGTGGGCACGAGGACCTGGCTGGAAAGGAACCACCGTTTAATTCTTCACTGCATTCGCAGACGCATTGCATCCACCAGCACCTTGGTAAAAAGTCTTAACGCAACAATCCCTGATCATGGCTGTGCACGTAGTCATTCAGGCTTTGTCAGCCTCATGTTAGAAGATGCACATGGCTGTCATTCTTCATGTTTAAACCTGAGAAACTGAACAGTCAAATTTGGGGAATGGTCCAGGACTGAGGAGTGCTGAATCTACCAGCCCCCAGTTGAGGTTCAAATAAGTGGGGGTGATAATGATACTAACCAAAAACAGTGTGGCATTTTACACCCTTTTCTATGTCAGTCCCCTACTTTTATTTATTTCTATAGTGACTTTTTGAAGTAACCAGGCCAGTTGCTTCTTGGTGGTGTGTGTAATTTATTTCTCTTTCCCTTGCTCTTCTGTAAAGCGATGGCTTCCCCTTTGCTCTTAGCAGATAACCTGTTGGGTGACATCTAGGCACCAGGCAGAAATCCCATTTCCCGTTAATGTTTCAACATGTGGATTTAGCATCTACTGATGATCCTTGCTGAATCTTCAGTGGGTGTTACAATTGGAAGATTTTCTAGTCCTGTCGTTCCTTCTGTGGTTACCAGGTGGAACTGTTTTGCAAGGAAGAGCTGTCACCAACTGGGGCAAACGATGATTCCTCCTAAAAAGGCAGGGCCAGTCTTCCTTCCTTCCTTCCTCCTTCCTTCCTTCCTTCCCTCCTTCCTTCCCTCCTTCCTTCCTTCCTCCTTCCTTCCTTCCTTCCTTCCTTCCTTCCTCCTTCCCTCCTTCCTCCCCTCCTTCCTTCCCTCCTTCCTTCCCTCCTTCCTTCCCTCCTTCCTTCCCTCCTTCCTTCCCTCCTTCCTTCCCTCCTTCCTCCTTCCTTCCTCCTTCCTTCCTTCCTTCCCTCCTTCCTTCCAATCTTCCTTCCTTCCTCCTTCCTTCCTTCCAATCTTCCTTCCTTCCTTCCTCCTTCCTTCCAATCTTCCTTCCTCCTTCCTTCCTTCCTCCTTCCTTCCTTCCTCCTTCCTTCCTTCCTTCCTCCTTCCTTCCTTCCAGTCTTCCTTCCTCCTTCCTTCCTTCCTCCTTCCTTCCAATCTTCCTTCCTCCTTCCTTCCTTCCAATCTTCCTTCCTCCTTCCTTCCTTCCTTCCAATCTTCCTTCCTCCTTCCTTCCTTCCAATCTTCCTTCCCTCCTTCCTTCCTTCCTCCTTCCTTCCTTCCAATCTTCCTTCCTCTTTCCTTCCAATCTTCCTTCCTCCTTCCTTCCTTCCAGTCTTCCTTCCCTCCTTCCTCCTTCCTTCCTTCCTTCCAATCTTCCTTCCTTCCAATCTTCCTTCCCTCCTTCCTCCTTCCTTCCTTCTTTCCAATCTTCCTTCCTCCTTCCTTCCTTCCTCCTTCCTTCCTTCCTCCTTCCTTCCTTCCTTCCAATCTTCCTTCCTTCCTTCCTGTTTAGATTTAAACCAAGTTTACATTTGGTGTAAAATCATTGATTATAAGCAAAGATTTAACATTTTTGTGTGTGTATCATTGTGGGTTTGTGATTTTTATTTGATGATTCAAATACATTATTTTTGTTTGAGTTGTACAATTTTTAGCCAGTGGGAACCCTTTCTCATGGGTTTCTTTGTTCTTTTTTTTTTTTTTTTTTTTTTTTGAGACAGGGTCTGTCTCTGTCACCCAGGCTGGAGTGCAGTGGCTTAATCACAGCTCACTGCAGCCTCGAGCTCCTGGGTACAGGTAATCCTCCTGCCTCCGTCATTTGAGTAGCTGGGACCAGCTACCATGCCCAGCTAATATTTTAATTCTTTGTAGAGAAGAAGTCTTGCCTTGTTGCCCAGGCTGGTCTTGAACTCCTGGCCTCAAGTGGTCCTCCTCTTGGGCCTCCCAAAGTGCTGGGATTATAGGCATGAGTCACGGTGCCTGGCTCCTTTGTTCTTTTGACATCTGCCCATACTCCCTCATTAGTCTTTTCCTGCTTTTTGACACAGTAAGGTGGCCAAGGCTCACCTTGTACTTCCCCGTGCAGTTGATGACAGTAATTCCGTAGCCATTACTGAGCATGTACATTTGTCAGGTACTGGTTTGTACTTTAAAAGAATTACCACATTCAGTTCTCATAACAACCGCGAGGGTAGATATTTTTATTTTTCCCGGTAAAATAGAGGACATCAAAGTTCAGAGAGCTGAAGAAGGTAACATAACTTATCCAAAGCTAAGCTGCCGGATGGCAGAGCCTGCATCTGAATCCAGGACTTCCAACTGCGGAACCTCCAAACCGTTGTTCCTAATCACGGCCAGTTTTGGCAGACCTCTTCCTTCTCTTCCTCCTTCTCCTTCTCACTCCCCTCCTCCTCCCTTCCTCTCCCATTTTTAGTACCACGGATAGCTCTTAAAGCATCTCTTGAGTCTCTTCTCAGCTTCACTGCTGTCTTGCTTCAGGTGCTGGTTTTTCTTTTAGATTACTGCATCGCGTCCCTGTCTCCTGCCTTTCTTCTCCCAATATCCACATTCCTGTCAGGAATATCTTTTAAAAAGGAAAACAAAACAAAACACCAGGCAGCTGTCACCTTTGCGTACAGGATAGAGCCCGTCACCGTTTGTGTGGCACACCGGCTCCTCACACCTGTCCCCACACCTGCCCCAGCTTCTCCTGCCATGCCACAGCACACCTGCATGTGCAGAACAGCATGGCAGGCACCTCTTAGCTGGCCTCGTGTGCTCCCGTGCCTTCGCACACCTTGTTTCTTCTTCTTGGGATCCTCCTCCCACTTTGTAAAATTTTGTTTTCCCGAAATTCAGCACAGATGGGCTTCTGTGAAGGTGTTGTCCTGATTCTCTGTGCAGAGGTGAGCTCCTGCTCGTGGTGAGTCCCCTTGAAGTGTGTGTACTTTGCACACGTGTCCCTGGGGGTGTAGTTCACTGTGCACACACGGCCTCCTCCGGCAGGGCAGTGACAAAGCTGGGCCTGACTCATCTTCGTAGGCTAGTTCTTTCAGTCAGCAGATAAGGTAGTGTTAACCCTCGAGACCTGTGCGAGCACACCAGTGTCTGGCTCTCCTCACTGGAATTGTCGCTTAGATTCTTACGTAATCTGAGTGATGCCGTCTTGCAGGCATGGCTCAGATCCTCTTTAAGATGTTTCCTCAAAACTCAGCATCCGCAGTTCACATCACCCTGTTTATGTTACGCAGTTTCATACTAGTCATGTATTTACCCCATCAGATCACCAAGTTTGCACTTGAGGTTTCTCCCCAGCACAAAGGACTGTGTACACCCCGCAGGCTCCCAGTGAGTCATTTTGGTTGGTGAAGTGGTGGAGGCGCTTGGTCACCTGGGAGCTCTATGTGTGTTCCTTTTAGTGGTGTCTAGAGAGAGGATAAAGACGCCAAGTCTTCTACTATGGCAGGTGTTTTCAAATGGCAAAATGCTACGCCACCTGGAATAAAATAACCTCATGACACTACACAAGGAGAAACAAGGTTCCAAGGCTTGGGGGGAAGCATGTGCCGTTGAGGGCACACACACCTAGCAGGTAAGTTGTCACACATCAGTGGCAGCACAAGGAGTGCTGGGTTCCAGGAGTCTGTCAGCCCCCAGGGTGACGTCGAAACAAAAACCAGCCACCCCAGGGGTGTACATGAAGCACCACACACCGATTTAGGTTTGGCCTGTCCTCTTTTGGCCACTTGCCTTAGAAGTGTAAAGAGTTAGGTAAGATTAAAGGAAGAAGTCTACGGAGGCCCCTGATAATTGTCAGTCAAGACTCATGTTGAGAGTCAGGGCTAAGGTCGGAGTTCAACCCGAACCGGTTGTAATTATGAAATATATGAATAGGGTCAATATGAGCTTCCTTATCAAGTGTTGGAATTCTAGAAATAGTCTATGTCTAGACAAGGTTGCTTTGGGATAAAAGGAGAGAAATAATTATTTCCTGGATAATATGCTTAGGATTTTAGATTGATTATATAGATAGATTGGAGGATGGTTTATTTAAATTAATAGATCTGCAATGGATTCTAAAAAGAGAACCAATGAAAGCCCAGTATTTAACCCTTTGAAGTAAAGTGAAAGATAATTGACCCTTTTCTCTATTAATATCCTCCCATCAAACAGTTTAAAATTTTAATTTTTTTAGAGATGAGGTCTTGCTCTGTCACCCAGGCTAGAGTGCAGTGTTGTGATCAGAGTGTCATGATCAGAGCTCACTGCAGCCTCGAACTCCTGGGCTCAAGGGACCCTCCCACCTCATCCTCTGGAGTAGCCGGGATTACAGGTGCATGCCACCACCCAGCTAATTTTTATCAGCAGTTTTTAACCTATTAAAGCCCAGGGTCCCTTCTGGAATGTGCCAAGAAGGCATAGATTCTCAACCTAGAAAGTTGCACACATGCACCCACGATTTTTCACACAGTTTTTTTCCATTTGGTGGAAGGACCAGGGGAATCACAAATTCATCTGAAAGTTATTTGTGGATCTTTTATCTCAAAAAGTTTTCTTGACCGTAGCCCACAGTTGAAAATGTAGTTTACATCACAATCTACACGTAAGCATATAAGATGAAAAGCTTCATAGAATACTAACCTGACTATGGGCAACACACACTGTTCTGTTCTGGCTCGTTTTATGAAATGATTTTATGACACACTAAGGGGTCTCCACCTGCAGTTAGAAAAATGTAGCTCTCACCATGCAGAGTGGGTAGACTTTAGAACCCTTGCCTTGTCACGGCCAAGCTCAGTACTGGGCATCTCATGCTCGGACGTAGTTCTTATGCTCATTGTCCATTTGTTGCCAAGGTTGATTCTGGCTAAATGCATACCCCAGGCAGTTAGAAAAGAAGAATTGCAAATCAACTTCTGACACATTAAAAGTGTTATGATCTGGCCCACATTCATATAGATTATAGAGATCTCACATGCTCAGCAAATGTGCCTCCTTTGTGGTCACAGCACAGGTATCTAAAAACACCAGGGTATAGCAGTGAACAAAACAAACAAAAGTTCCAGCCTTCTAGTAGAGGAGAGGGGCATCAAATGAGATCATAAAATATGTCAGACTGTGATAAATCATAAGGAGAAAAAATAAAGCAGAGAGTGGGGTATGAAGAATTGGGATAAGGTTTGAAATTTTAGCTTGGATCGCTGGGTTGTTAGTGTCACTGAAAAAGCGACCTTTCCTGAGTGAAGTGAAGAGGTCGGCCGGATAGATAATTGCAGACAGGACTTTGTAGGCAGAGGCCATGGAAGTGCACAGTCCCTGAATGAGACAGAGCCCAGTCGTGTCTGGCGAGGAGGGAAGGGGACAAGGGGCCAGAAGGGCAGTCCACACATGTCCATGGGACCTTTTGGTTGTGCCAGGCAGCCTGAGGGTGGCAGGGTAGAAGCAGGGGAACAGCTGTGAGGACGCTGTTGCGACAGTCGGGGCCAGAACAATGGTGGTGTGGTCCTGAGGGATGGCAGCGGGAAGAGCGAGAAATGCATGAATTCTGGAAAGACTGAACCTGGGTGGGAAAGAAAGAAGAGAGCCCAGGATGGCCCCAGCCCAGAACTCTGATGGGGAAGACTGAGATGGAGTAGCTTGGGGCCTGGGGGGAACTTCAGGATCTCAACTTGGGGCAGGTAGAACTTTGTGAAGCCTTTTACACCTCGTTGGAAAAGTCAAGAAGATAATAGAATCATTAATTAACAATTTTTGCACATTTCCTCACTAATTTGAAAGAGAAACTCTAACCTGACCTGGTAAGTATAGTCTGGATATTTTTGTCCATCTCTGTCTCATATGATTTTTAATGTGGGGCTGAATTCCTGGCGGTTCCTTTCTCAGCCAGCCGGGGGAAGTCCACAGAGGTGAGAGAAGCCAACTTAAGAGAAAGGCAACTTTCCTTCATCTTTCAGTGGTCATGCGTGGTTCAGTGTTATAGTTTGTGGCCTTTTACAATTAGAAAAACACAGGCTTTTTTCATTGTAAAAATTGAGTTTTTTAATTGGTGAAATATACGTGACAAAGTTTGCCATTTTAACCATTTTCTGTGTACAGTTCACTGGCATTAAATACATTCACACTGATAATCAACCATCACCACCAAACATCGCCAGAACTTAAAAAAAATGAAGTTTTGCATTGAGACACCCTTCCCAAAAGTATTTCAGAATTACCCAAATTTCTGGTGAAAAGTTTTACATTAATAACAATGCGTTTTTATATACACGAGAGTAAACATCGAATTTAAGGGTAGTTGCAAATGTTGCTCTAGGGGAGGACTTCCCTACGTGGGGCAAAATATGCTGAAATTCTTGAGAAATAAGTCTAAGAGACTCTTACTAGACTCTGCCTTTTTCTGGTAACTCACCCTTTAGCAAACGTAAGGTCTTCTTTGTAGCTTTGTAGGCCTTTGAAGTCCCTTCAGAACAGGTAGATCGTTGAGGACTATTTGTTGCCGGTTTGGTGTGTGTGGATGCTTTCTAAAAGTCTCCTGATAGGCAGGTCTGCAGGGCATGACCTGTGCTCACAGTACCACCTGTTCATGGATCTCTTCTGTCTGTTTCAATACAATCTGTCATTGGACATAAGAATATTGTTTCTTGCCATGCGCTTCTCAGAAAGCTCTGTTGAATTAAGACGTGTCCCAGGTCTTCCATTTAACTTTACAGGGAATTATCCGATGATTGCTGTGTTCCTCGAACCCTTGCTAAAGAAATTAAGTCAGCTTTTGCCCATACTCACTTCTCATTATGCCTGTTTAGAAGAAAAACCACCTCTTTGCTGAAATAGTGATTTAAAGACGTGGATTTGCCAAGTTGGATTGTATCCTTTCAGCCTAAAGGTTTTTCTGCCCGCCCCCGCCCCCATCTTGTCCCACTGACTTAAGCTTCTGTATCGCACTAGCTCAAGGCTCTGCCTCCTTCACTTATTTTCCTTGCCCTTCAAAATTGTGCTTATTTCTGAATGCAAGAAGTTCAACTAGGAGCCTTGTTCATCCACTTTCTTTCATTTCCTTTTATCTTAAAATATACTTCTTGTCCAGAGTGAGGCTTTAAAGAGATTTTTTTGGTTGTATTTAAAAAACCCACATATTTTCCTAGAAAAATTCATGTAGTAAAGAGGAAGGGAAACTCGGAAAAATCTAAGACTCAGTACTAAACCACCTTTTGATTTGATTATTCTTCTAGGTTATTACCTTACTGACATGTAATAATGGCGAACACAAACACAGTCCTGGCAGGTGTCAGGCACTAAAATGTTTCACACCCAAACACTTCCACTACTTGTCACAGCAGCCCTCTGAGGGTCAGCACTACTATTGTCCAGCCGTCCAGTCACCTGGATGAGCAAACCAGAGCTCACGGAGCTTAAGGAACCTGCCCAGAGCCACACAGCCCCAGCCACGGGATCGAGCGCCACCCTGGCCAGCCTGTCTGGGCAATCCCTCTTGGCTGGCATGCTTATTCATCTTTTCCTGTGACCCGCCTTTTGTTTGGTTTTAAATTCAAGGATATGTTGCAAATCTTGCAGTATTTATGTACAGACTTGCAATTTAAGGCTGTCAGCTTGAAGGTGGAGAGTGTAGACTTGAATTAGACTATTAGACTGTGTGAGTTTGAATCCAGCTCTTCCAGTTACTGCTCCCTTGACAGAGTGACTTAACCTCTGTGCCCCAGTTCCTCCTCTGGAAAAAGGGGAAGACAGAAATGATATCTTTCATAGGGTTTTGCAGGAATTAAATGAGTTAACAGAGGTAAAGAGCTTAAAACAGTGGTTGCCACATAAACACTGGGCCAATGTTACCCAGGTTAAATGTCAGCTACCTGCAGGGGTCTCTGCTCATTCTGCGCTGGTTCATGACTGATGGGTTTGTGAGAGTATACGTGCTTTTAGAGTAGTCCTAGAGCTAGAATCATTTGTACACATTTTACTGATTTGTTATTTCTTTAAAAGCCTTTTTCATGGGAAGGTTTTATTGTTGGTTTGGTGGCTGGCAGTTCTTTTACTAAGCTTTCCTTCATGCTCTCTATTTTGTGATATTTTCAGTGAGTCACACAGCAGAGACATGTTCTGTGGCACAAACCTATCCTTGGATTACAACAGACAGTGACATTTTCTTTCTAGTGTGAGCTCAAGTCTGTGAGCTGTGTGCTTCTACTTGTAGTCTTTTTTTTTTCCAGTAATGGTCGCTGCGGATTACTTGCCATTGTGTAGGTAGGTGAGCTGCCCGGGGTGCCTTGCTTAAACCTTCTCAGTCCTGAGTTGGTTGCCCTTGCATCACAGACGAAGAAGTGGATGGAGTTATGTCCCAGCCACGGTCCCCTGGCAGAGCCAACGGTGGTCTCCAGAGCGCTACCACACTCACTCCCTCTGTAAGGAAAGCACAATTTAAGGGTGGCAGCCTTGCCTTTGACTGTCCCAGGAAAGGGGATTTTGACTGTGGATTCTGTCCTTAGGTAATTAGATTATTTTGATGAGTGCTAGTTCTGCACACTTGCTAAAGTTTTAGGGACTCTGCCTTACTTAGGAGATAATTCTGTCTTGAGATACCCCATTTACAGAATGCTTTCTAACTTAGATGTTTGGTGAATAAGGGCATCTGTTTGCCAGCACCAGCTCTCCTGGCTCCCCGTGCTGGTTTTCTCTGAACACCTCACCTGACTGCAGGCAGACAGCTCTGAGTGGCTGCCTCGTCGCTAGACTGGTGGGATGACTTTTGCCAACACAAACACAGTTCATAAGGATCTTTTTTTCTCTTTGTTTTTTTTGGAGATGGAGTCTCGCTCTGTCACCCAGGCTGGAGTGCAGTGGCACAATCTCGGCTCACTGCAAGCTCCGCCTCCTGTGTTCACGCCATTCTCCTGCCTCAGTCTCCCAAGTAGCTGGGACCACAGGCGCCCGCCACTACCCCCAGCTAATTTTTTGTATTTTTAGTAGAGACAGGGTTTCACCGTGTTAGCCAGGATGGTCTCGATCTCCTGACCTCGTGATCCGCCCGCCTCGGCCTCCCAAAGTGCTGGAATTACAGGCGTGAGCCACCACGCCCAGCCAGTTCATAAGGATCGTAAGAACAAGTTTATACTTCCAGCAAAAGAAAAACTTTTGAACTGTGACTTTAGTGTTAACGTTTCGTTACATGTGTGTAATGCATATGATTGTTACCACTGGTTTTTGCCATCCATATTCCCCTCACTCCCCCCTTCTTTCCCTCCCCATTCTCCTAACTACTATGGTGAAGCTCCTGATAGTGTAGCATGCAGGTGCTAGCATATGGGAAGTGAGTCTGTAGTTGGGGAGCTTGTTAGCAATTATATTAGGGTTCTCTTAGAGGGACAGAACTAATAGGAAATATATATATATAAAAAAATATATAAATGTATATTATATATCATGTATATATTACATATTATATATATTTTGTATATTATGTATAATATACATATATATCATATATTATATATTATATTTTGTATCATATATTATGTATATTATATATAATATATAAATATATACATATAAACATATCTAAATATAACAATAATAAATATATAATATAATATATAACATATAACATATATATTTTATATATTATATATTATATATAATATATAAATAATATATACAGGAGTTTATTAAGTATTAACTTACACAATCACAAGGTCCCGCAATAGCCAGTCTGCATGAGAAGCAAGAAGCCAAGAGCCATTCTGAGTCCCCAAACTGAAGAACTTGGAGTCCGATGTTCAAGGGCAGGAAACATCCAGCATGGAGAAAGATGTAGGCTGGGAGGCTAGGCCTGTCTCTCCTTTTCACGTTTTTCTGCCACTTTATATTGACTGGCAGCTGATGAGATTGTGCCCACCAGATGAAGGGTAGATCTGCCTTCCCTAGCCCACTGACTCAAATGTTAATCTGTTTTGGCCACACCCACCCAGACACACCCAAGATTAATATTTTGTATCCTTCATTCCAATCAAGTTGACATTCGGGATTAACCATCACACCAATAATCAAGACAGTATAGAAAGTGAGATTAGTTCATTAACGGCAGTTACTTATTTGATGCAGAGGATCTAAAAATATAGAACAGTTAAAACATAAATATCAGTGAAAAAATGTGATGCTATGAGCAAAATATTGGGAAGCCTATCTGTGTCCTTTCTGGCTATGTGTATGGCGTATACGGTGATGCCTAGGTTACCATTCTCTGGGGTGTGCACCCAGGCCTGAAAGGCACTAAGTGCAAATGGAGTCGTTAACTGTGGGTATAAGTTGTCTCAGGGCCAGGCTGGTGACTGGGGAGGAGGTGGCCCCAGGACTTCTTATTGAAGGTTGGAGTGTCATCTGCCCCTAAGTGGCTTTTGTGGTCACCCAGATAATAGAGCTGGAGATGCTGTCCTTGGCCATGTTTGAGCTCCACTTCCCCGCATCAGATGTTTTTTGAGGGCCAAGAGGGCCAGTAAATCATGGTCTGCCTTTTCTCAAGAAGTAGGGGGAAGAGACTGTAGGACAGGAAATGGAAACCTGAATCCTAAGACATAGTCCACGTCTAATATGATGTCTAAGGCTATGTTTTCATGAGTAAAGCTGTCACAATATTTTCCTATGTTGAAGTTATCTTAACTTCATGGGATTGCTCCTTAAAGAGAGTAGATTTTAAAAGCTGTTCTTCTTGATGCCCTTGGAAGCTGTCACATGATCCAGTTTGTTACCATTGCGCAGTACTGTATCTGTCTCTTTACATGTGCTTGATACAGAGTGACTTCCTGCTTGTTGTTTGTCCTTAGGCAGTTTGACTTCTCCACTCAGCAAGCCTTTAAAGCCACCTGGGTTATGATGTGCATGGATCTGGTTAAGTTACAAAGACCCATGACCATCTCCTTAATATCCAGCATCCAGTACAAAGTGTACATTCCCCATTCAATCACGTAGTCATTTTTATAAATTCATAGCCCTGGTCCTAAACAGGAAGTGAAGGGACCCTGCCTCCTCCCCAACCCCCACTCCCCAGAAACCAGAAACAAAAAGAAGTGTCAGACTCCTGGATATCTTGCTCTTGTGGGTACTGTGCAGGTCTCTGTGTGTGCCAGGTTCTGTTGCTGTTTTAACATCCTACGTAAATAAACAAAACACCCTAGAATGAAAAGTAACAAGTCCCCTCCTTCCCTGTAATCGCCCCTGATCCCCTGGCATAGTCTGTAGGTTTTAGCTTTGAAATAAATATTTGTTTGAAAAAGAGAGAGGAAAGTGCTGCTGTTTCACTGGAGATATTTTCATTCTTTTTTGAGGGGGTGGGATGAGTTAATTCTGACCATGGCTTAAGCCTATAAAGTAGGCTTTAAGCCCATGATGTGGCCATCAGCTCTGCCTGGTGACAGCTCACCCTACAACTTTCTTTTGTGGAGAGTAATTTTTACCTGAGCCTTATAAACATAAAACCCATAGTAAATAATAAATATTGTGATATTTATTAAAAGAGTATTCCCTAAAAGTAACCTCTGAAAGAGCTGTAAACATGATCTAATAAACAATGATCTCAAAGCTCCCTACCTTTGGGGGCTGTTAAGTTAATGTGAATGCCCACTATAGCTATTAGTGTGCTAGGTCTACAACGTTTTCACATAAAACACTTTAGAACAGTTAATTAATTTGCTTATACTTAGTTTGTAATTCCTAGACTATTTCCTCATTTATAGCTTCAAAGAGAAACTCTATGGCAGTAATTTTCCAGGTGGTCCACTTGGTTAAGAATATCTCTTCCCTTTCTCAAAGAACTAAAATTAGAACTGTCATTTGACCCAGCAATCCCTCTACTGGGTATCTACCTAAAGAAAAAGAAATCGTTCTGTCAAAAAGACACCTGCACATGTATGTTTATTGCAGCACTGTTCACAATAGCAAAATCATGGAATCTACTTAAGTGCCTATCAACAGTGTACTGGATGAAGAAAATGTGGTACATATACACCATGGAATACTATACCCCCATAAAAAAGAATGAAATCATGTTCTTTGCAGCAGCATAATGCAGCTGAAGGCCATTATCCAAGGTGAATTAATGCAGAAACAGAAAATCAAATACCACGTTTTCACTTATAAGTGGGAACTAAACAGTGGGTACGCATGGATGTAAAGATAGGAGCGGTAAACACTGGGGACTCCAAAAAGGTGGGAGGGAGGGAGGTGATCAAAGGTTGAAAAAACTACCTGTTGGGTACCGTGTTCACTGTTTGAGTAATGGGTTCACGAGAAGCCCAAACCCCAGCTTTATATATTATACCATTGTAACAAACTTGTACATGTAGTCCCCGAATCTGAAATCATTAAATTATTTTTAAAAAGACTACCTCTTCCCCTTCTTTGCCTCGCTTTTCGTGGCAAAAATAGAAAAAATCGAGTCACATAATTTCTTGTTCTTTTGGAATTAAAAAAAGGTCACTTTACACTCAAAAAGAATGATCCTTCCAAAGGAATTAACAGCTAACTAGGTATTGTTTGACATTTGCATTTGGTGGCATTCTTCTCTAAGAGATCCTTGCTTTGATGCAGCTGGTTCCAGTTGCAAAATGGTATTTCCCATGAGTGTGAGATTATGAAGAGTTGCTCCTAGAAAGCCATTTTGTTCTACAAGCATGTTTAATCAAGAAAATAAATATCCTTTTGCAAATTTTTATAAGCATGTAAGACATATTTCTTGCAGAAGCTGAGACATATTTAATGCAGAAGCTGATTTCAAATTGGCTTAATTTTTAATGCCTGCATTGGAATAAACCTGTATCCCATTTCCTTTCCTCATGTGGGACCCAAGACCTTGTCTTGGGCACGAGAAGGTCCAGTTTAAGTAAAATTAGTGTTTCTCAGGAGACGAGAGAGGCCCTGATAAGATCCTCAAGTTGAAACACGCTAAAACCCTAGCAAATTGAATTGAGACCTAGATATATTATTAGAAAGTATAGACCCTCAAAGGTAAAGTAGAAGATGTTGAAGGCACAGAGGGAGAAAGAGAGATCGCCTGAGGGTCTGTAATGACACTGACTATGGATTTCCACAGTAATCATAGAAGTATGAAGATGGAGCTGAGAACGTAACTGCCAACCTAGAATACTTTACTAATGTAAAATATGATTCAAGAAACAAAATGAAATGGACACTTTCAAACAAGCCCTGAAATTTTTACCACTGGTGGACTCTTGCTAAAAAGATCATGAAAAGATGTTCTTCAAAAAGAAAGAAATTGAACTCAGAAAGGCATAAGATGATTGGTGAGCAAGGAAATGGGAGATGGCAGGTATGTCTAAACCACATTAGTTGTACGAAACAGTAATACTGATTTTGATAAAATTGGGGAACATTTTATTGACTAAAATTTGTAGCAACAAGAAGAAGATAGGTGATCAGGAATAATATTTTATCCTGTCCTTTTATTATTTGGGAGGGAAGGAAATAACTTTAGATTTTAATAGATAAGCATGCTGATATGGTTTGGCTGTGTCCCCACCCAAACCTCAACTTGAATTGTATCTCCCAGAATTCCTACGTGTTGTGGTAGGGACCCAGGGCGAGGGGGTAATTGAATCATGGGGCCGGTTTTTCTCATGCTGTCTTGTGACAGTGAATAAGTCTCACAAGATCTGATGGGTTTATCATGGGTTTCTGCTTTTGCTGCTTCCTCATTTTTCTGTTGCTGTCATCACATAAGAAGTGCCTTTCACCTCCCACCATGATTCTGAGGCCTCCCTAGGCATGTGGAACTGTAAATCCAATTAAACCTCTTTTAGTTCTCAGTTTCAGGTATGTCTTTATCAGCAACGTGAAAATGAACTAATACACATGCTAAAGCTGTAAGGATAACAACTGAAAATTACAAATTATAGGAAGGAAGGGCCAAAGAACTATAGAAAAAGCAAGAGTGTTAGAGTCAACTCCAAGTTTCTCTTCAAAGAATCAGTATGTCAGTGTGTTCAGCTCTCTTATTCTTTGATTCTCCATTTTAAAGTTTAACTTCCTGGTTCTTTTTGCCCCCTTGCCTCTAGTTTCAGTAAACAACTTTCCTGCCAGTTCTAATCAGTAGTTCACATCTGTTCCCCTCATCACCTGCTGCATCTTGAGTCACCCCTGGTCACCTGCTCTACCCTGAGTTACTCCTGGTCACCTGCTCCATCTTGAGTCATCCCTGGTCACTGGCTCTGACCTGAATCATCCTGGGCCACCTGTTCTGTAACCTCCCTTCCCGCCAAACTACTCATCCCGCCACTCGGGCTCATACCCCTTCTGTCTTTAAAATAGCCAATTGGAATTAGCTTAGACTGTGCGGTTCAACCCTAGCCAATAGGGGAATGACACAGCAGTAGGGGCTACCTGCATCAGGAATAAGAACCCCTTCCCCTCCCTTGTCCAGGTGTACTCTCACCATTGCTCCATCTGTGAGTCACACCCTTCTATAGAAGTAAAAATTGCCTTGCTCAGAAAAGGAAATTTATGTTCGAGTGCTATTTTCTTGCAGCACCAAGTAACAAGCATTTGTTTCTAACGAAGAGTATAGAATGAAATGGTCAAAATAAATACAGATAAAATGTGTTTGTAATCCGAATAGGTAAAAAAGGATTAAATTTCAGGTAAAGATCAGAGATGATCAGATTGGATAAAACATAATTTTAAGGAGGAAAGAAGATGAAGGTGGTCATTGTACAGTGATAAAATGTATAGTTCTCCATGAAGATAAAGTGATTTTAAACTTGTTTGCCTTCGGTAGCATAGTTTCAAAATAGTTAAGGCAAAGCCAACATAATTTTAGATCTCTAGTCAGTGTCAGTTGTTGAATGACTTCTCTGTAAGTAACTAGTAGATTGATCAGAAATTACAAAGATCAGAAGATTTGAACAGCTACAGTTTCAAGTGGACATAAAGAACCTTACCTTTAATAAGGAGATAAATTATTTTAAAATACAAGAGACATTCAAATTTCTTTACACACTAGGCCAGAAAGCAGTTAGTATCAACAAAAAACACATATCATACTGTGTTATCTGATCACAATTATTAGATTAGAAACTGAATTTCTAATTTTATGCATTTTGGAAATTTGAATTCAATATAACTTGTGGGCCAACGAAGAAAACAAACCGGAATTAAGAGTGGTTGTCAAAATTTTGGAGTCGGTCAAGTACCCAAGTTAAAAATCAGACAGAAGAGTGAATAAAGTTAAAGGAAAAGAGATGTTTTTCTTTGTTTTCTTTAAGAATGTTAAAGAGAAGAACAGAAAATAATTCCAAAACAAGGATACAGTTAAGAGGATACAAGTGCAAAAGTGGTTATTTATTTATTTTTTAAAAAGTGACAGTTTATCAAGTAGAAGAAAGAAGATTAAAACATTAGGAATGAAAAGAAGGTCACATCTACAGGAATAGCAAGTATTTTTAAAAGACTACAAACAACTGCATGCCAACAAGTATGAGATATTATAGTAAGTTCTCACTTAACGTCATCAATAAGTTCTTGGAAACTGCTACTTTAAGCGAAAAGACAATGCCAAGTCCTTGAATAAGATCATTTTCTTCAGTGTCATTTTATTATAATGTTGATGAGGGAAATAATGGTTGTATTATAAATAAATTTGCTTAAAGTCACAGTTTCCAAAAACCTGTCAAAGACAGTGAGGACTTACTATATAATACTTAGAATATAAGCAGTTTTCTAGAAATAACCAAGTTTACCCAAATTGACTAAAAAAGAGTAGGAGACCATTCAAGAAATGAATGGGTTAATAATCTATACCCTCTCACTTTGCATTCTACCCCCATACTAGGCCCAGAGAGTTCACGGATGTATTCAACCAAACAGTCAAGGGAATGGATTCTCAAAATTTTACACCATTATTTCCAGAGAGAAGAAAAAAAGGAACTAAATTGATCCTCTAGTTTGGTTTTATTTTCAAGCTATCATGAAAAGCTTCAAATTTCTGTCACAAATAAGTATAACAAATAATCGTGAACCCATCATCAGTCGCCTAGCATTAACAATTAGAATATTTTGCCATTAGTGTTTCATCGATAATTTCTCACAGATATCTTTTTTTGTTCATTTGTTTTAAAATACTTGTTGTAACTGTAGCTGTGACCTCCTTTTCATTTCTAATGTTTTGTTTGTTGTTTCTGGAGTATGTTAAAACAAATCCAAGCCTTGCTAAACTCATTTATTAGTTCTCAAAAGTTTTTTTAAAAAATTTCTTAATTTCTTCCTGCATACTGGATCATACCATCTGTGAATAAAGACAGTTTTACTTCTTTCCAATCAATGTAGATTTTGTCTTTTTCTTTACCAAGAATCTGCAGACTTGCTGAGAATGAACATCCTTACTTCATTCCTGGGATCTTTGGGGAAACATCTTCAGTCTTTCACATTAAGTATGTATTAGCTGTAGGGTTTTTATAGATTTCCTTATCAAGTTGAGAATGTTCCCTTTTATTTCTAATTTGTTGAGAGTTTTGGTCATGAAATGGTGTTGGATTTTATTAAATGCTTTGTCAATGACTAGTGAGATGGTTATGTGGTTTTTCTCCTGTAATCCGTTAATATGGAATATTACATTAATTGATTCTCTGATGTGAAACCAACTCTGAATTCTTGGGATAAACTCTGCTTGGTCATGACGCACAATCCTATTTATCTGTTGCTGAATTTGGTTTGGGATTTTCATGTCTGTGTTTATGAGGAATATTGTTATGTAGGTTGTTGTGGGGTTTTTTTTTTTTTTTTTTGGTAAAAAAGATTTTGCTGATTTCCTTTTCTTCTGGAGTCAGTTTTGGTAACTTATAGTTTCCTAGGAATTTTTGCATTTTGTCTAAATTGCTTAGTTTGTTGACATAGAGTTATTCAGAGTATATTGTGTTTCCTTCCTTTCTGCCAGGTGTAGGTAGTGATGTCTCCTCTTTCATTACTGATATGGGTTATTTGTGTCATCTCTCTTTTTTTGGGTGGAAGATCATTCTGGCGAAGAGTTTATCAGTTTTGTTGAACCTTTCACATAACTTATTTTTTGGTTTGAAGTATTTTTCTGTTTTATTGTTGCTGCTGCTGAATTGATTTATACTTGGATCTTTATTGTTTCCTCTCTTCTGCTTGCTTTGGGCTGAATTCGCCCTTCTGTTTCTTATTTCTTCAATAGAAAGATTAGATTATTGGTTCTTTCACTTTTATGACATAAGTGTTTAAAACTACAATTTTCTCTAAGCACTACATCGGCTACATTTCATAAATTTTCATGTGTTGCTTTCATTTTCATTCAATTCTAAATACTTTCTAATTTTCCCTATATTTTCTTTTTTGACTGATGGCTTGTTTTTTAGAAGTGTGTTTTTTTAATTTTTAAATTTTGTAGAGTTTCCAAAATTGTTGATTTCTAATTTAATTCCATTATGGCCATTAAACACAATTTTCTCTTGTCTTTAGCTTTTGGTAGTTTGACTATTATGTGTCCAGGTAAGGATCTTTTTATATATCTTTAATCTTTTTAAAATAACTGAGTCCTGTTTTATGGCCTACATTCTGGTCTTTTGTAGTAAATGTTCTGAGTGCACTTGGAAGGACCATTGTTGGATGGACTGTAAATTTCAGAATGAGTTGGTTGACAGTGTTCTTCTATATCATTGCTGATTTTCTGTTTTGGTCTATCAGTTATTGATAGTGAGCTATTGAAATATCGAACTATAAATGTAGAATTGTGTATTTCATTTCTGTCAGTTTTTGCCTCATGTATTTTGAGGATCATACATACACACATTCATAGTTATTACATCTTGAAATACTGAAATACTTGAAATACTGAAATACTTGAAATACTGACTCTTTTACCATTATGAAATGTTTCTCTTTGTCTGTAGTAATATTTATTGGCTAAAAGTCTTGTTTGATACCCATACAGTCACTTCTTATGGTTATTGTTTTCATGTCATATTTTTTCCTATCCTTTTACTTTTTACCAAGTTCTGTCTTAGAATCTAAAATGTGTCTCTTGCAGACAGCATATGGTTGCTTTAAAAAAATCTGATCTGATCATTTCTTTCTTATTTTTTTTTTTTCGAGACGGAGTCCTGCTCTGTCACCCAGGCTGGAGTGCAGTGGTGCAATCTTGGCTCACTGCAGCCTCCGCCTCCTGGGTTCAAGCGATTCTCCTGTCTCAGCCTCCCAAGTAGCTGGGACTACAGGTGCCCACCACCATGCCCAGCTAATTTTTGTGTTTTTAGTAGAGATGAGGTTTCACTGTGTTGGCCAGGCTGGTCTCAAACTCCTGACCTCAGGTGATCCACTCGCCTTGGCCTCCCAAGGCGTTGAGACTACAGGCGTGAGCCACCGTGCCTGGCCTTGATCTAGTAATTTCTGCATTTAATTAGGAGTGTTTAGTTATTTCACATTTAATGTAGTTATTGATATGGTTGGTTTTAGTTTGTCAGTTTGCTATTTTTCTGTTTATCTCTTGTCAGTTTATTTATCCTTTCCTGCTGCCTCCTAGTTAAATGTGTTTGTTTCTGTTTTTTGGCCTGTACCATATTCTCTGAATTTTAAAACTTAATATTTGAATTATTTTCTTATTGATTGCTGTAGGGATTATAATATGCATTTTAATTTATCGCAGCCCGCTTGGGATTAATAACTACCCTAATTCTAGTCAGTATATCAGCTTTACTTTGTATCTCTCCATCTCCTCCCCCCTCCTTTTTGGTAATTTATTCATATTTATTATACAGAATGTGTTAAATGTGCATAGTGTTGTAATTAATGCTTTATACAATGTTATGTCATTTAAATAAAGAGAAGAAGCAATATTCAAATAGTCTTCTGTATTTACTCACATATTTCCCATTTCCAGTGCTTTACCGTTCTTCCCATGGTTTTGCGTTACTGTCTGGAGTCCTTTCAGCCTATAGGACTTTATGCTTTCTGTCAGGCAGCTCTGTTGGCAAGAGATTTTCATTTATTTGGGAATATCTTTATTTTGCTTTCATTTTTTTTCTTTTTTCTTTTAAAAATAATTTATTCATTTATTATTATGAGATGGGGTCTTGATCTTTTGCACAGGCTGGAGTGCAGTGGTGTGATCATAGCTCACTGTAACTTCAAACTCATAGGTTCAAGCGATCCTCCTACCTCAGCTTCCCAAGTAGCTTGGACTACAGGTGTGTGCCACTGAGGTGTGTGCCACTGTGCCTAGCCTTGTCTTCATTTTTGAAGAATAGTTTTGCTAAATATAGAATTATTGATTGTTTTCCCTTTGGTGCTTTGAGTATGTCATTCATTCTCCTGCTTTCTGACCTCCATCATTTCTGATGAAGAGTCAGCCATTATATTTGTATATATTTTGTTCCTGTATAAATTATGAATTATTGTTTTCCTTGCTGGTTTTAAGATTTTTATCTTTAGCTTCCACCAGTTTAAGTAATATATGTCTAAGAATCTCTTTGTGTTTATATTATTTGGGCTTTGTTGAGCTTCTTGGATCTATACATAATTGCATTTGATTTTATTTGGAATATTTTTAGCCATTATTTCTTAAAATGCTTTTTCTGTTCCTTCTCTCTCCCCTCTCCTCTCCTTAGGGTATTCCCATTACATGTATGTCTGCACTGTTGCTGTTTCCCCACTCTCTGAGGCTTCGTTTTTCTTACATCTTTTTTTTCTCTCTGTCTTTTGGATAAGTTCTGTTGATCTCTCAAATGTTCACTGATTCTTTCTTCTGCCATTTCAAATCTACTGTTGAGTCCATCATTGGATTTTTAAACTCTAGAATTATTATTTTTTTATTTTGATACACGCTTTTTATTTGTCGGCATTTTCTATTTGAGTCATTGTCATCATGTTTTCCTTTAGTTCGTTAAACATGGTTTTAAAAAATCTTTCAAGCACAATTAAAATAGTTGATGTGAAGTCCTTTTCTACTAAACCCAAATTCTAGGCAAACTTAGTTTCCACTGACTGTTCTAATTTGAGTATGACTCATGCTTTTCCTGGTGTTTTGTTTTCAGGATTTTACTTTCAGTTTTTTTGTTTTATGAGTGTGTGTTTATGTGTGTTTTAAGTCACTTGCCTAGGTGTAAGTTGAGGGATCTTGTCCTCTCTACATTGAATGGGCACTGAATTTTGTTCTCTTCATCACTCCCTGTCCCCCTTTCTTTTAGTCTGACTTTCTAGGGGTCACTGTTTTAGCTGCATAGTTTATTTGTGAGCCATGTTTTGGTCAGGGATTGTGGACAAACATCTTGAGCCCATAAGGCTTCCACTCCCTGCTGTTGGATTTTAGTGTGGATTGGAAGTGCATTCAAATTTTAGGCAGGTTTCAAGGCTGCCCCAAAAAGTTTTGGATTTTAGAGCATTTTGGATTTTGGATTTTCAGATTATGATTGTTCAACCCGTACTATATCCTCAGCAAAAACAAGAGGGCTGATGTGTCATAGGGGTTCAATAAATATTGCTATAATGGAAGACTACAGTTAGTGAAACCAGACTCTCTAGGATCCATCTGGTTAGGAGGCTCCAACACACTGAAGGGTCTCAGCATCGCAGCCTCTCACGTGGCAGACCTACAAGCTAGTGTCAAACCTGGAGCCTGCAAATATTGACTGTGCATCTGTGATTTGCTCTAGTGGGTTGGGATTTTTTGTAAAATTTATATTTGGCCGTGTCCTCTCCACCCTAAATAGTCTCCCCTAGATGAGCTTTAGAAGAAATACAAAGGGGCGCTTTCTCACAAAAACTGCTAAGTACCCCTAGTCTGTCTGACACTCGTCTTCTGATATTCATGTTACGGCTGAAGGAACCTAAGTTCCCACTGACCCCTAATATTCCGCATTGGCATTGTGACAGTTTTGCTGTTAGGAGCCTGCATCGTGAGGTTGGAAGAGGTCCTGCCTCCATAACATCACCCAGGATCTCTGTGCAGGAGTTGCAGTTTGGGTTTCTGACCAGAGCTGTTGTATTCTGGTTCCTAAATGCTTTATCTGTCTGTCATTGGTCTCAGTATGTGTGCGCCAGTGTATCAGTGTGTGGTTTGAGTCTTTTGTGGGCTGTGGAACAGCTTTGCTGCATTTCACTCTGGAGTGGATTTTATTCCTCTGGTGGAAATACTCATTCTTGTTAGCAGAGGGCTTAGTTTTTCAACACTAAGGTACCCTCTCTGTGAGTGATCATCAGACTGCAGCTGTGAAACCTGTCATGACCTTTACACCAAGAGCTTACTATGTGCCTGGTGAATTCTATACCCATTTAATTTTGGCATGTCTTGGTGTTTTGATTTGGCTTTTTTTTTTTTTTTGGTTGGTACATTAGGTTTAAAAGCGAACATGTTGGCAGAGTTTTTTGGTTTTGTTTTTGAGACAGTTTTTACACTTGTTGCCCAGGCTGGAGTGCAGTGGTGCAGTCTCGGCTCACTGCAACCTCTGCCTCCCAGGTTCAAGGATTCTCTTGCCTCACCCTCCCAAGTAGCTGGGACTACAGGCATGTACCACCATGCCTAGCTAATCTTTTGTATTTAGTAGACACAGGGTTGCACCATGTTGGTCAGGCTGGTCTCAAACTCCTGACCTCAGGTGATCCACACGCCTTGACCTCCCAAAGTGCTAGGATTACAGGCATGAGCCATCATGCCCAGCCACAAAGTTTTTATAATTTAAGATATGTGAAGGCTTGCCTATAACACTGTAGTTCCTAACTTTGCCATTTTATTATGAAAATAGAACTAGATAGAAAATTCTTAACCTCAAAAATCCTAGTTTATCTATTTTTAGTACCTGAACAGTTCATCTTGGTCTCTATCCATTTCATAAAGCCAGACAGTAAAGCATAGTAGCAGTGATTCCGATTCAGAACAGGAATTTCTTTATGGCTTCTTCAAGCTTTCTGTTTAACATTTTTGGTTTGTGTTGTCAATGGGAAATAATAAATGCTTTGTTATCTTTTGAGATATCTGAAGAATAATACAGTTGTTATGAATATGTTTTTATAGTTTTTCCTTCTCAGTTGTAGCAGCTGTGTGGGAAAAGTTCTGTTTATACAATACACATATATAGACATGATTTAATTTGTGATTTGTCAAGTACACAAAGGAGCAAGTGGTTTTATTTGTACCAGACACCATTCTGCACTTGTTAGAACAAAACACTAGCAATAGGACTTGCCGGTATCATTTCTACATGGCTTAACTTTTTTTTCACTGCCCATTTCTTAGCATGAATAAATGGCTTAACCTCTTAAATATTTAAATCAATTTTTATTTGGGTAGGCCATGTAAGAAAAAAAGTGGATAGATATGATAATGACTACTATGACTTTTAGCAAAAGGGGTATATTTAATTTTTATGCACATAGAATTCCCAATCTCATATTGGGGAGGAAGAGAATAACAATATGTTATTCTTCTACCTTCTTATGTATATACTGAGAGACATTTCATTGCTGTGGTATTTGGTTTCCTTATGGGAAGGAAAAATTGGGATAATGATGATACTGTTCTGTGCAATTTTTAATGGGATGGATAGAAATTCACGCTTGTTAATAACTTAAGTCATAGCATTTCTCCTTTGTTTTTGGTTAGAACATTAACTTACATTTAACACTTTGGAAAACATGACTGTCAGAAATTTCTGTACCTTAATTCTACCCACCTGCTTGAAGAATAAATGGATGTGATAATATACAATTCTATCATTATTGAAGAAATTCAGAAATGAAGTTTAGCATTCCTGTGGTGACATGTTTTATTGTGAATAGGCTCCGAGAGCCTGGTTTGAAACCGCCAAGTAGGAACATCGCACAGGGGACACCTTCACATGCGCCGCAGCTGTGCAGACTTCACCTCCTGCCACTGCTTGCTCATTCTGGTCCCCGCCTTCTGCCTGTCTGTACCTGGGTACACATGTGCGTGTCTTTTGAGCCCCCATTCAGTTATTTCCTTGTGTTCATTCCTTAGCTACATTCCCAAACCACAGAGTAAGATTGTTTTAAAACCTTTTGGTGCTCATCGTTCAGTTGCCCTCTAAAATTCTTCCCACTCACACACTCTCAACAGTTAAAGAAGGTGTTTCTTCACACCTCTGTAAGCCTTACAGACAGAAAACGGTTCACTTTGGTGAGGTTAAACGTTACTCATATTTATTGGCCATTTGTATTTTTTTTTTCATGAATTGCTTACTCAGAATTTGGTGGGTATTCTTTGTGTTGGCCTTACTGATTTGAAAGAGCTTTTTGTTAATAAGCCATAGCCTCTTATTTACAGCTTGCCAGTTTTATTTCATAGCGTTTCTTTTTTATATGTACATGTGCACGTTATTCGATGTTTCTGTTCAGCGTTGGCGTTAGGGTTGGCGAGGCCTTCCCCACTGTGTGCCTGGCAGGAACTGTTGCTCTGTGCTCCTCATGGGAAGCTCTGCCTGTGAGGATCCCGCGCTCTCTGAAAACCCAGCTGCAGTGTTAGGTGCTGTTGGCCAGAAGCACCTCTCCATTCTAAGACTGATCCCTGACTAAGCGCTGCCTAGCCTCCTTTCTGCTAGGTGCGTTAAATGAGATATGGCTTACGTGCAGTATGTGCACAAATCTTAAGTGTATAGTTGGTGAGCTTGACAAATGTGTACACCTGTGCAACTACCATCTCCCTAGAGGTACAGAACATTTTCACCACCTGACAGTTTCTCTGGGCTCCCATCGCCCCATCACCATGGATAAGCACTGTTCTAATGTCCCTTTCCACAGGTGGGTTTGCCTCTTCTAGGATTTCATACAAACACAGTCATATAGTATGTGCTTGTTTGTGTCTCTTTTCATCTGCTGAGCATGGTGACGTTTGGATTCGTCTGTGTTGTCGTGGGATGGTGAGCAGTGTTCCATTGTGTGAACATACCCAGCGTGTTTATCCACTTTGCTCTCAGTGGGTACCTGGGCTGATTCCGTTTCTGGTTCTTATGACTAAAGTGGCTATGAACATTCTTACGTGGGTCTTTCTGTGGACAAACACAGAAATTTCTTTTGGCAAAAATACCTAGGAGTGGAATTGCCGAGGGAGGTGTGTGTTTAAGAAGCTCCACATGGTTTTCCAGGGGAGTTGTGCCACTCTTGACTCTGACAGACATCGCAGGAGAGTCCCTGTTGTCCTGCATCCTAGCAGCACTGACGTTTTTCTTTATAATTTTAGCCACTGTAGTAAGACTTGAATTTCGGTATGGTGAGAGCTGAAGAACTTTGCTCTTCTCTCATGAGATTATTTTTGCTATTCTATTTATACATTTGCTGTATAAATGTTAAGAGTTTCATGGAAATTTGTCAGTTTCCATGAAAAAGCCTTTGGGACTTGTGATTGGGATTGTATTGTATCTGGGTATCAATTTGGGAAAAATTGACAAACAGTATTTTATTTGTCAACTTATAAATATGGCATGTCGCCCAATTTATAGGTACTCTTTAATTTGTCTCAGCCATGTTTTGCCATTTTTGTTAAACTTATTTCTAATATTTTGGCTTTTTATTATATGGTAAATGGAAATTTTAAAACCTCACTTTCAGTTTACAACTACTATATAAACATACATTTGATTTAAAAAATTTGACATCATATCTGTGACTTTACTGAATTCACTTTTTCTGGTTGGTTGGTTGTGTATTTATTTTCTGAGAATTTTTAAATTGAGAATGAACACTGATTTTTTTCCTTTTTCCCTCACCTTTTTTAATTATGAAAATTTTAAACATACAACTAAGTTGAAAAGTTATTCAGTGAATGTTTATAACCCACTATAAAGAATGTCGTTTTACTATGCATCCATCCATCAGTCCATCTTATTTTTTGAAACATTTTAAAGTAAATGGAGACATACCCCTAAAAATACCTTATTCAGCAAGCATTTCATTAACTGGAATTCCAGTTTGTTCATAGTTTTTTTCTTTTTATGTAAAATTTCCTAACAATGAAATGTGCTGGTCTTAAATACTGCAACCAGTTGCTTAGCTAAACAAATGCATATACCTGGGTAACCTAAAAGCTTATCAAGCTGGAAAGCTGTCAGTCACCCCAGAAAGTTCATTCATGTCCCTTCCCAGTCAGTTTCCCTCCCACCCTTGTTGTTTGTTGTTGTTGTTTATACAGTAGTTTTTGTTCTAGAATTTTCTTTTAAATGGAATCATATTACAAAGTATTTTTTGATAATTTATACCACAGTTTGGTCAGTCACCTGTTGAAAACGTGGGCTGTTTCTAGTTTGGAGCCATTATGAACAGAGCTCCTATAAATATTTTTGTACAAGTCTTTCTGCTGACATGTGTTTTCATTCCTTTGGGGTAATTAGGTTGGGGATTGCTGGGTCACAGGGTAGGTATGTATTTAGTTTTATAAAATGCTGTCAGACCTTTTGCCAAAGTGGCTGTCCCATTTTAAAATCCTACCAACGATGTATGAATGTCCTAGTTGCTTACCTTTGGTATTTTTTTCATTTTGGCCATTCTGATGGGCATGTAGTTGTAACTTATTGTGCTTCTAATTTGCATTTCCCTCATGAACGGTGTGATATTCATCACTTCAAAAAATGTTTAATTGACAAGTAAAATATTCAGCACTTTTTAATGTGCTCACTACACATTCATATACTTTAGGGAGTATATGTTCAAATCTTTTGCCAACATTTTAATTATACTTGGTCTTTTCATTATTCTAGAAACTTTTTATAGGTCTTAGGGACTAGGGGCTATTGGGATGAAATGAATATATTTTGCATGTGGGAATGACATGAATTTTGTGGGAATGACGTAAATTTTGCGGGACCAGAGGTAGAATGCTGTGTTCTGAATGTTTGTGTCCTGCCAAAATTCCTATCTTGACACTTGGGGATTAACGCAGTGCCATCATGGTACTGGGAGGAGGTGAGGCCATGAGGGCGCCACCATGGGATCTGTGCCCTTAATAAAGAGGCCCAAGAGAGCTTCTTTGTCCCTTCCACCATGTGAGGACACATAAAATGTGCCATCTGTGAGGAATGGGCCCTCGCCAGACACTGAATCTGCTGGCACCTTGACCTTGGACTTCCCTGCCTCCAGAATTGTGAGCAGTAAATTTCTATTGTTTATGAATTACCCAGTCTGAGGTATTTTGTTATAGTGGTCCAAATAGACCAAGACAGAAGTTGGTACTGAGAGTGGGTGTTTCATAGATATTATCTCCCCATCTATGGCTTGTTTGTACATCTTTCAACATTTTTTTTCTTATTTATTCTGTGCTCACAATCTGTCCCCGTCAACATTGTTTTTGATGAGAAGTTTAAAATTTTTTTAATGAAATCTTTTTTTAAATCAATTTTCTTTCTTTCCTGGTTATTGCTTTTTTGTGACCTGAGGAACTTTTGCCTTCCCCAAAGTCACAAGGATGACGTTGGTTTGCTCTAAAAACGTCATCGCTTTAGCTTTTATACTTAGGCCTGTAATGCATCTTGAATGAACTTCTGTGTATATCGTAGTTTGTGGTTCACTTGGTAACATATGGATATCCAGTATCCCAGCTACATTTTTCCAAAAAACTTGACCAAATAGATTTCTTGGGGATCTTTGTAATCAAAAATCAGTTGTGTAATTTAGAATCATAAATGAAAATCTATTTCTGGTGCTCTCTTGTTTCATTGATGTCTTTGTAGATACTTACACAGGTACTGCTTTTCCTTGAAATCTGTTGCTTTATGATGTTATATCTTGAAATAGGTTGTAGGAGCCCTACTTAGTACTTCTTTTTCAAGATTGCTTTGGATTGCCTTTCAAGTTTGTTGCCTTTCCTTGTAAATGTTAAAATCATCTTGTTGGTTTCCACATAAAAGCTTGTTGCCAGGATTATTTTTGGGAACGTGTTGTATCTATAGATGCATTTGGGGGAAATTTTATATTAATATTTGCTCTTTTAATTTGTAAACATGGACTGTCTTTACATTCATTTAGGCTTGTAATTTCTCAGCAGTATTTTATTGCATCTATTGAAATATGGCTTTTCTCTTCTATTCTCATAGTATGGTGGATTATATTGATTTTGTAAACCTTGCATTTCTGAGATATGCCACATTTAATCATGACATTTTAATTGGTTATATCTTTGATGTCAGGTTGTTAATACTTTAATATGGATTTTTACATCTGTATTCTTGAGGGATATTGGTCCATAATTTACTGTTTTTATCTACCTCTTTTTTTAAGATTATGTTGGCTTCATAAAGCAAAGCAGGAAATAGTCTCTCATTTTCTGAAATGATTTCTATAAAATTGGTATTTTTTTTCCTCAAATGTTTGATAGAATTCACCAGCAAAGCCATCTGGGGTTTGATGTGTGTGTGTGTAGAGGTTTGGGAGAAATTTGTGTGTGTGTAACATTTTAATATATTATAAATTAATATGTTAATATATATTATATACAATTTTATATGTGTAAAATAGCCATATATGTATATATTCATACTTCTGTTTCATCTTGGTGTCAGTTTTGGTAAGTTGTATTTATCAAGGAACATGTCTACTTTTACGATGATGAATTTATTGGTATAATGTTTTTCATAATATTTTGTTATTTTAATGTCTGTAGGATCTGTAGTGTTATTCTCTTATATTTTGATATTGGTAGTGTGTGTTTTATTTCCAGACTGTTTTGACTTAGGGCTATATCAATTTAAATAATATTCCAAAGAAGCATCTTTTGGCTTTTTAATTGTTATTTGTATTGCTGTTCTAATTTATTTCTGTTCCTAATTATTTCCTTATTTCTACTAGTTTGGGTGCAGTTTATTTTTCTGTTTTTTTCAAGTAGAAATTTAGATAATTATTTTTTTCTAAGGTGAACATTTAAAGGCACCATTTCCCTGTGAACATTGCTTTAGCTGGATCCCACAGTATTTTCTAACATTTTTTGTGTGATTTCTTCTTTGACTCATGGTTTATTTAGAAAAATTTACTAATAGCTTATTTATTTCTAGATAATGATATTGTTATTGGTGTCTAACTCCCCAGCAGTCAGAGAACATAACCTGTAAGATATTCCATTCACTCTTTTAAAATTTTTATTTAGACTTATTTTATGGCTTACCAAGTGGTCTATCATTATGAATATTTCAAGTGATTTAAAGATACATTCGACAGTTGGATATAACATTTTGTAAATATCACTTAGTTTAATGTGATTGAGTGCTGTTGAAGTCTTTAGTGAATTACATATCTATCAGTTACTAAAAGAGGGATGTTAAAATTTTCAACTGAGTTTGTGGATTACTTTCTCCCTTAAGTTCTGTCAGTTTTCTTTCATATATTTTGAAGCTGTTGTATTAAGTGAATACACGTTTAGGGTTGTTATAGCATCTTAATAAATTGACCTTATAATAAAGAAATGTCCCTATTTATGTCTTGTAATGCTTTCTTGAAGTTTACTTTGGTAAACACCAGCATTAAGAAAAAATAAATTTAGTTTCATGAGAGTCTCCTGATATCTAAGAGTAGTTATAATATTTCCATTTCTTTTTTGTGGGTTTTTGGTTTTTTTTTTTTTTTTTGAGACAGAGTTTCGCTCTTGTTGCCCAGGCTGGAGTGCAGTGGCACAATCTTGGCTCATTGCAACCTCTGCCTCCTGGGTTCAAGCAATTCCCCTGCCTCAGCCTCCCAAGTAGCTGGGATTACAGGAGCCCACCATCACGCCCAGCTAATTTTTTGTATTTTTAGTAGAGATGGGGTTTCACCATGTTGGCCAGGCTAGTCTTGGACTCCTGACCTCAGATGATCTGCCCGCCTCAGCCTCCGAAAGTACTGGGATTACAGGCATGAGCCACTGCACCTGGCCTTGTGGTTTTAATAGACTATTTTTTTAAAGAGTAGTTTCAAATTCTCAGCAAAATTGGGCTGAAAAAATAGAGATTTCCCTATACCCTCTCCCACGCCCCTACACACATACAGCCTCCCTCATTATCAGCATTCCCCACCAGAGTGATACAGCTGTTACACTTGATGCATCTACATTGACACGTCATCACCCCAAGTCCTTAGTTTACATCAGGGTTCACTCTTGGTGTTATGCATTCTATGGGTTAGACAAATGTATAACAACATGGATCTAGTATCATGCAGAGTAGTCTCACTGCCCTAGAAATCCTTTGTGCTCTGCCTTTATGTTTCCTCCTACCCTCTCTTAGCAACCAGTGAGCTTTGTACTGTCTCCACAGTTTTGCCTTTTACAATATGTTGTATAGTTTAAGTCATATAGTATGTAGCCTTTTCAGATGGGCGTCTTTTACCTAGTAATAATATGTTTAAGGTTCCTCTGTGTCCTTTCGTGGCTTGATAGTTCATTTCTTTTTGGTGCAGAATAGTATTTTATTGTCTGGGTGTACCACAATATACTTACCTATCCATTTACCTACTGAACGACATTTTGATGGCTTCACAGGTTTTGGCTATTATGAGTAATGCTACTATATAAATATTTGTTTGGAAAGTTTTTATAAGTTTTCATTCATCTTTCTTGGGTAAATACTAGGGATCGTGATTGCTGAATCGTATGGTAAGAATATGTTTCATTTTGTAAGAAACTGCCAAACTGTTGTCCAAAGTGGCTGTGCCATTTGCTTTCCATCCAACAGGGAGTGGGCGTTTCTATTGCTCCACATCCTCACCAGCATTTGCTGTCATGTTCTGGATTTTGGACATTCCAATAGATGTGTAGTGGTATCTCAGTGTTGTATTAATTGCATTTCCCTAGTGACATATTCTGTGGCACATCTTTTCATGTTTATTTGCCATCAGCATGTCATCTTTGGGGAGATGTATTTTGCCCATTTTTAAATCAGTTTCACTTGTTAAGTTTTAAGATACCTTTGTTTTGGATAACAGCCATTTGTCAGATAAGTCCTTTGCAAATATTTTCTCTTAGTTTGTGGTTTGTCTTCTCATTCTCTTGAAACACCATCTTTTAAATTATTGTTTACATAGCATTTTCTTTTACCATTCTTTTATTTCTGACTTATCTGTGTCTTTATATTTATGTGGCATCATTTGTAGATAGCATGTACTTGGGTTCTGTGTGTGTGTGTTTTTAATCCATTTTGATGATTTCTGCCCTTTAAGTGGAGCACTCAGTCCACTTACATTTAGTATAATTGTTGATAGGGTTTGATTTAGGTCTAGTGTTTTATTTTTTTCTAGTTCTCTTTTTTTGGTTTTTGTTCCTCTGTTCCTCTTTTCCGCTTTCTTTGGCTAATAATATTATTGAAATTTGACATTTCATTATAATTCTCTAATGGCTTTTAGTTATACTTGTTGATATTATTATGGTTTCTGTTTTTGCCTTTTTTTTAGTGATCGTTGTAGAGTAGTGCTTCTGAGTAATCACTCAGGCTCAGCATCGAATGGGAACTTGTTTGAAACATGAATTACCAGGCTGCATCCCGGGCCTCAGAAATTCTGTGGGAGAGACCTGGCATTTCATGGTTTAAATAAAGGTATCAGATGCTTCTGAAATGCATGATAAAAATCTGTCGTACCACCTTATGTAAAGCAGAAGAATCTTGTAACAGTATAATTCAATTGAGTTTTCTTATTTGTGCTATTGTTATATATTTTCTGTCTACATATGATAAACCCCACAATAGTGTTTTTGGGATTTTGCATTAAACATTATTACACTGTCTTACAAAATTAAGAGAAACAAAAAATGAGTATTTATATTTATTCACAATTTCTGGTTCTCATTCTTCCTGTATATCTGAGGTCCCATCGGTACCATTTTGCTTCAGCCCAAATAATTTTCATTAGTGTTTCTCATGACAGAAATTGTTGGGAGACAATTCTCCATAGGTCTCCTGCATTTCTGCACCTTTTGCAAGCAGTGCACTGGCTGTGTTTCTTCTAGACTACTTTTTCAAGGATATTCATAGAGAAGACAAAAGTCATTTCTCCTGCCAGAGGCTGGAGCAGGCATGCTCACTATACATCATAAAAGTGTGCCTTTTTAAGCTCAGGGTTCTGCTCCTGTGACATCGTCCATTGCACGCAGAGGTGTCATCCTCTGGGGACTGAGGCACAGCACACCGGAGCAGGAACATGTTGGTACCCTGGGTACTGCGCTTGCTCCCGGTTCACATTGATCCATGACTCAAGAGTCTCTTGTCGTCTGTGAGCGTTCTTGAAATTGTGGCAAGCTCACTTGTTAGCTTCTGTCCTCCTTGTGGTTTTTCTCAAAGAGGAGGATGGGAGTCTCATGGGTCACTTGGTGAGATTTTAGGAAAATCCATGGGATTTGTAGCTGACATGTTGACCAAATTGTTATCCTAGTGGTAAATGGTCCTTCACTTTGCTGCCTGCTAATGAGGGGAAATTGGGGAGATGGTTTTAAACACAGCTGCCCAAACAATGCCCTGGTTATTGCTAATTCTTCTCTGGGTGGGAGGATGTCTTCACCCTTTGGTGGGCAGATGGTTCTGACCCTTTTCAAACAGTTAAAGGAGAGAAATTGATAACCACCAGGGGTGGAAAGCAGGCAAATTGTTTCAGCTGAATGTTGGCTGGTTCTTTTGGGAGAAGAAGGGGTGGGACTTGTTAAGGCAGAAGGCTAACAGCTAGGTTGCCACATGGTTGGCTCTTCCAGCACTGGTCCTGCCAACCTCAGATGCGCTGGGAGATGACAGTAAACGGCTTAATTATTTTTGTAGTGGACCCTGGCAGCTTTAGGGACGTGCACCCCTGTCGTGTCAGAGATTACCCTGACATAGACAAACACCTGTGGGAAAATGTTAGTGTCTAATAAGATCATCGACTACTATTCCAGCTCTTACTGCCCCAGATGAGGTTTCCAGTGCTAATGATGATGACCCACTGGAGAGTGAGAAATTTAACCCAAACAAGTTGACGTACATTCTTGCCGTCCACTCCACTGCTCTGGGAAATTCTCCCCTGGCCCTTCCATTAAAGCCACGTGATAACCCATGAGATGTTACCATGACTGTGGGGCCCGCATTGGTCAAAATGGAGGACATAATCAATCTGTGTAAGCGACCTAAAATTGCCTTGTCCCTCTTGCATCTGGCCCTTGCTTACAGAAGGGCTGGGTATGAGTAGGGTATCATTGGTAAACAGGTGAAAATAGCTCCCGAAATAGGAAACATACAATTTTGTCCTGGTGGAAGGAGAGCAACAATGCTAGTACCTAGGGAAGTGGGGAGTGCATTACACCTTGGGAAGTTCTGGGACAGGGAACATTAATGATCCTTGTCATTCAGAACCACCCCTAGAGCCTTCCTCAGGGATGAAAAAGCCCTGGTGTGGTTCTCCCAGATTTTTGCAAGGGACCGAAGTGAAGCTTTCGGATCTGCCATTCCTCCTTGCCAGACCACTCTGGTGACGATTTGGTGCATTCCTTTGACCCATGCTGAGAATTCTATCAGAAGCAGCAGGGGATGGTGCCAGCGCCTGCACCTGCCACACAGAACACCTGCTAGCACCTCTGGCTGTCTGCCCACCCATACTCATGGCCATGGCACAGATGAGTGCCACCTGACTGGTGGAGCAGGCAAACAGGATAGATTGGACTGACCACTGTCAGGCAGTTCTTCCAAAAACAAGGGCAAGACTCAATGATTGAACTGAGCTGTAGACCTTTAAGAGCCATAGCCATCTAGAAAGCTCTGTTGAAGGCACTGTCAGCCTATGCCCCTATGATGCAGGGCTCACTGGTGATTGTAAGCAGCACTTTCCAGGACCAATGCAACACTGAGACTACACTGTCCCTCTGTGAAGGGCAGGTATTATCTCCCTTGTCTTCCTCCTAGAAGCATGGTGACTTGCACCTTAGCAGTGATCATCAGAGAACTTTGAGTATGTAAACAAAAAAACTCCATCAGATCCTGTAGTCCTCATAGAACAGTGGCAAACTCTCCAAAATGAGTCTACCCTTGAGTATCTGGGGCAGCCCCCCAGAGGGATCATTGACTCACCATGTGTGTGCATCCTACAAGTAGCTTTCCCCACTGTGAGAGCCATAGACATGGTGGTAGGAAATTTGTCCGTGACGTTCTCTAAAGTGATCCATAAAAGCATCTGGAAGCATTCATTAATGGATGATAGGATTGCTGTGGATTTCCTCCTTTGGGCCAAGACACAGTTCATGCAATTGCTAACACATCTTGTATTATCTGTGTCAGTGGCCCCAACCAAAAGGAAATGTCCATTCAGAAGCTTCAGGAGAAAGCCACATGGCTTGCTAAGGTTGACCCTGATGTTTTATGGTATTGCTTTAGCTGGCTGGGTCCAGGATGCTGGGAAGCATGGTTAAGGTCAGAATTTTAGTTTGGCTCATCATGATAATTGGAGTCCTGTTGATAGCAGCTTTTATTAGATGTGTGAGACAAATTGAGTGGATTTGGTTCCAGCCTGTATTAGATTGATCAGAGTAGCTAATGGAGTGGATACTCAGAGGGAAATTTGACAGAAGCCAAGACAGTATAAATACAAGGAGTGGGTCTTGTTGGGAGAGAGTTCTCCAGGGATCTTTTGCATTTCTGTATGTCTCTGGAAAAGAGAGTGAGCGCATTTGTGGTGGACTGTCTTTTCAGTAGTGTTGGTGTAAGCAGTTAGCCTCGGAGACAAGATAGTGTCTCCAGGCCATAGGTAAGTTTGTTTACTGCTCTGTAGGATAAAGATGGGATGTGGGCAGGCATGCCCATTATAAGCATTTGGGATCCCCAAGCTCAGGGATCCTTTCTTGTAATGTAACCTATTGTTCCAGCAGTTTTTACCTGACTGTCTTTGTATTGCCCTGTAGGAATTACAGGCTCAGGTAACCGGTACAAGCAATGCTAATAGGCTGACAGCTGCTCCTGCTGTGGGTAGGAAAAGCGGTAGTCCCCGTTTACCCTTTAAGCTTTCACTTTCCACAGTTTCAGTTACCCGTGTTCAACCATGGCCCAAAAATATTAAATGGAAAATTTTAGAAACTATTTATAATTTTTTTTTTTCTTTGAGGCAGGGTCCCACTCTGTCACCCAGTCTGGAGTGCAGTGGTGTGATCACAGCTCACTGTAGCCTAGACCTCCTTGGCTCAAGTAATCCTCCTACCTCAGCCTCCCAAGTAGCTGGGATTACAAGTGTACTCCACCAGGCCCAGCTAATTTTTTTATATTTTGTAGAGATGGGGTCTTGCTATGTTGTCCAGGCTGGCCTCAAACTGCTAGGTTCTAGCAATGCTGCCACCTCAGCTTTCCAAAGTGCTGGGATTACAGACGTGAGCTGCTGCACCCAGCCAATTCATTATTTTAACTTGTGTACCGTTCTGAGCAGGGTGATGAAATTTTATGTTGTCTTGATGTGTCTTGCCCAGGACGTGAATTGTTCCTTTGTTCAGTGTCTCCATGCCATAGATGCTACCACCTCATTAGTGACTTAGTAGCTGGTTCAGTTATCAGATGGATCAGAGTGCATATAGGGCTGGGTTTTATCCGAGGTTTCAGGCATCGGCAGGGGGTCCTGGAGTATATCCCCCACTGATAAGGGTTGACTGTTATACTGTTTCTCTGATGAGGACTCTTGTCTTCTGCCAGCATCCATGAAAATGTCAAAAACAAGTTATAGCTTGATAGTTTGCAAGCAGGTAAAATCTCAGACCCTTCAAATTTCCTTTTGTCTCTTGCAAAAAGTTCTTTTAGCTCTTATTCTTCTGAAAGTGTCTTTATTTCACTTCCCCCTTTCTTTAAACTGCTTTTTTGAGATTAACTCACATACCAGTTTACCCATTTAAATTAGAGAATTCAGTGGCTGTTAGCATATACAGTTTTGTGTCCGTCACCACAGTTGAGTTTAGTACATTTTCATCACCTCAAAAAGAAATCTAGTATCCATTAGCTATCATCTTCCTATTTACCCCTATTACCTTCCCCCCAGCCCTAAGCAGCCACTAGTCTATTTTCTGTCTCTATAAAATGGCCCATTCTGGTTATTTTTTATAAATGGCATCATGTATGTGACTGACTTCTTTTACATAGCGTAAGGTTTTTAAAGTCCATCCATGTTGTAGCTTGTATCAGTACTTCATTCCTTTCTGTGGCTGAATAATATTCTGTAGTATAGATATGCCACATTTTGTTACTTACTCATCAATTAATAGACATTCGGATTGTTTCTACTTTTTGAGTATTATAAACAGTGCTGCTATGAACATTCTTCTGTAAGTTTTGGTGGGGACAGGTTTTCTTTCTGTTGGGTAGATACCTAGGAGTGGAGTTGCTGGGTCATATGGTAACTCTAATTATTCGAGGAACAACGAGACTGTTTTCCAATGTGGCTGTACCATTTTACATTACCACAAGCAGTACATGACAGTTCCCATTCCTTTCCACCCTCACCACTGCTTACCCTTTTTATTACAGCCATCCTACCGGCTGTGAAGTGTACCCGCATTGTGGTTGTGATATGCATTTCCCCGATGGCTAATGATGTTGAGCGTCTTTCCGTGTGCTTTACTGGTCATTTGTGTATCTTCTTCGGAGAAATGTCTATTCAGGTCCTTTGCCATTGTTAAACTGGGTTGTCTTTTTATTATTGAACTGTAAGACTTTATATGTTTGATATAAGTCCCTTATCAAAACAATTTTTTTCCTCCCATTCTGTAGGTTATTCTCTCACTTTCTTGGTGGTATCCTTTGAAGCACAAAAGTTTTTAATTTGATATCTAGTTTAATCCACTTTTTTTCTTTCGTTGCCATTGCTTCTGGTGCCATATGCAAGAAATCACTGCCTAATTTAAAGTGACAACAAATTACACCGCTATATTCTTTTAAGAATTTTATAATTTTAACTCTTTCTTGTAGATCTTTGACCAACTTAATGTGTGGTATGAGGTGTAAAGGTCCAACTTGCCTCTTTGGCATATGGATATCCAGTTGTCCCAAGATTATTTGTTAAAAAGATTATTCTTTTCCCCATGGAATGGTAGTGGCAGTGTTGTCCAAAATATTTGACCATATATAAGGGAGTTTATTTCAGAGCCTTCTATTCCATTAGGCTATATGTCTGTAGTTCCACGCTGCCAGTTTCATAGTATATTAATTACTGTAGCTTTGTATTAAGTTGAAACCAGTTAGTGTGAGTTCTTCAACTTTTTCTTCTTTTTGAAAATTTTTTGGGCTGTTCTCAATTGTTCTTACCAATTCCATGTGAATTTTGGGATTAGCATGCCAGTTTCTACAAAGAAAACAACTTTAATGTTAATAAGAGTTACGTCGAATCTAAAGATCAATTTGGAGAGTTTTAAGGTATTAACAGTATTAAGTCCCCAAATCCATGAACATGGAATGTCTTTCCATTTAATTAGATATTTATTTCAATAATGCTTTATAGTTTCCACTTTATAAGTTTTACACCTCTTTTATTCCTGTTTTTTTTCTTTTTGGTGATATAACTGAGACTTTCTTAATTTCATATTTGGTTTGATCATTGCTACTGTATAGAAATACAATGCAGTTATTCCATTTTAAAAATTGATTTTTGTATGTTGCTTTGTCTCTTGCAATCTTGGTGAACTTCTTTGTTCTAATAGTTTTTAATGGACTCCTTAAACTTTTCTGTACAGAAGAGTATGTCATATGCAAATAGCAATAATTGTACGTCTTCCTTTCCAATTCAGATATCTTTGTGTTTCTTGTCTAGTCACTCAGCCAGAACTAGCTAGAACTCCAATACAATGTTGAATAGAAGTGGCAAGAACAAACATCTTGTTTTTCTGATCTTAGGGGGAACCTTTTAGTCTTTCAGTATTCTGTGTGATGTTATTTGTGTGTTTTTCATAGATTCCTTTTATTAAGTTGAGGAAGTTCCCTCTATTTCTAGTTTACTGACTTCTTTTTTTTTTTTTTAATCATGAAGAGGTGTTGAATTTTCTCAGGTGTTTTTTCTGCATCTGTTGAAACAATATGTGATTTTTTCCCCTTTATTCTATTGATGTGGCATATGAATGTTAATTGACTTTCACATATTAAACCAGCCTTGCATTTTTGGAATAAATCCTTCTTGGTCATGGTCATTTTTGTATATTGCAGAATTCAATTTGCAAATGTTTTGTTGAGGATTTTTGTGTCTATATTCATAAAAGAGGTATAGGTCTATAGCTTTCTTGTGATGTCTTTTGTTTTGGTATTAGGTAAATAGTGGCCTCATATAAAGTGTGGTAAATTGTTTTCTAATTACTGGAAGAGTTTATGAAGAACAGGTATTTAAAAAAATTTTGGTAGAATTCACCAGTGAAGCTATCTAATCCTATGCTTTTTTTAAGGGAGGTTTTGATGATCAGTCTTATATAGGCCTGTTTAGATTTTCTTGGTTCATTTTGACTAGTTTGTATCTTTCTAGGAATTTGTTTATTTCATCTGAGTTGTTAAAATTATTGGCATATAGTTGTTCATAGTATTTTAATTATTTTTATTTCCATATGGTTTGTAGTAATGTTCCCTCTTTAATTCCTGGTATTAGAAATGTGGATGTTTATTTTTCTTAATCAAAATAAGTAAAAGTTTGTCAATTTTGTTAATTTTTTTTAAAGAAACTTTTGGTTGTGTTGCTTTTAAAATATTGCTTTTCAGTTTATTAAGTTCTAAATTGTTTCTTTTCTTCTGCTTGCCTTGGGTTTAGTTTCCTTTTTTGCCAGTGTCCTAAGATAAAGGGTTAGGTTATTGATTTGAGGTCTTTCTTCTTTTTAGTGTAGGTGTTCACTGGTAGAAATTTCCCTCCCATCACTGCTTTTGCTGTATTCCATAAGTTTTGGTATGTTGTGGTTTCCAACTTCTCTTGAGACATTTTGGGGGGAGGTGGCCCATTTATTATTTAGCATGGGTTAATTTCTGCATATTTATGAATTTTCCCAACTTCTTTGTTATTTTCAGTATCATCCCCATTTGGAGATAGAACTTGCATGATTGCAATCCTTTTAAATGTACTGAGCTTATCTTAAGACTTAGCATATGGTCTGTGCTGGCGAGTATCCTGTGTGTGCTTGAGAAGAATGTATATTCTGCTGTTGTTGGGTGCAGAGTTATCTCCTTGTCAGACTTGCATAATGTTTCCATCACAATAATTAATGGAGCAGTTTGCCTGCCCCTGGATGTCTTATTGCTCCTTCACAGTCTGATGCTGAGATCTCAAGCTATGGCTGCCTGCTGGTTAACTCAAAGAATGGTTTTCATACCTTTTTTTTTTTCTTTTTTTGGAGACGGAGTCTTGCACTGTCGCCCAAGCTGGAGTGCAGTGGCTCGATCTTGGCTCACCGCAACCTCCACCTCCTGGTTCAAGCAATTCTCCTGCTTCAGCCTCCTGAGTAGCTGGGACTACAGGTGTGCACCACCATGCCCAGCTAATTTTGTGTATTTTTAGTAGAGACGGGGTTTCACCATGTTGTCCAGGCTGGTCTCAAACTCCTGACCTCGTGATCTGCCCGCCTTGGCCTCCCAAAGTGCTGGAATTACGGGCGTGAGCCACCGTGCCCGGCCCACATTTTTTTACTAGCTGGAAAAGATCAAAAGAATAATAATATTTTATGATGTGTGACAGTTATAAAATTCAAATTTTAGTGTCCATAGATAGAGGGTTTTTTTGTTTTTGTCTTTGTTTAATGCCATTTCATTCATTACATATTGTGTCTCGCTACTTCCTTGCTACAAGAACAGGGTTAAGTGATTGGGAGACCAGATGACCCATAAGCCTAAAACATTTACTCTTTGGCAGTTTATGTAAAGTTTGCCAACTCCTGGTCTAATGTGTCCACTATGACTTCCTTATGTATACTCAGTCTGGCCACTGAGTATGCCTAAAAACGGAGCACACACCTACCCTTAGCTGCGGAGGCTACTGTTGCTTTTCCTCTTTGCTCAATTTCCTGAGGAGGGAGGGACAGGATCTGCCTGGGGCCTGGCAGCAGCAGGTCCCCAGGGATGCTGGCTCTGGGGGAACCAGTGGTACATGGTTAAGGAGGGAGGGGAAACAAAAGCAGTGTGCTCCACCAGGCTCCTGCCTCGGCTCTAAGGAAACAGAGGAAAGCAAACGGGAATACTCTGGTTTAGTATACTGCCCGCTTCTGGAGTGGACATTGATTTAAGGTGGGTTGGGCAGGAGGCAGGGGGAACATGAAACATAGCTTTCCTACAAGACATAATCTCTTTGCCCCTTTTCTTTTAAAACTCTTAAACTATTTCTGCAAAAACGTCATTTATGTGGACTTTTCCGGAAATATGTCTTTTACTTAAATTGAAATACACCCTCATACACAACTATTCACAAGTGAAGGAGCAAGGGAAAAATCGCTTTCAAAAGCTTTCCCTGCTATGATACGGACCGCGTGGACTCGCCCTTGCTGACCTGACGTTAATTCTGACTCTGTGGAGATCTGTCAGACGTGAAATCGGCCCTGTGATGAGCTAAGGTCTTGCTGTTCCTAATCCTTTTTTCTCAGAAGCAATAATATGTATTTAATTTTAGGCTGTTCAGTAGTTAAGGGCTTCAGTTTTCTCTATCTCAAGTAGATATACTGGAGAGTTTTTTATTTCTTTGAGAGCAGAGAAAATGATGGGGATGGGGTATTCTCCCGTTCTCTACGATCATCTGCACTTCTACTCATTAGACTCGAGTATTTGGGGATGTTAGAGAACCAGGCATGCCATAGTTTCGCCTGACCTACCTCTAACTGCCAGAAATGTACTGACGTTCTTAATAATTGATAGGTGCAGACCTTTGCGTTCTTAATTAAAGAGCCACTCCGTGGCTGTAGGCCTCTGCCCACAAGATACAGAGTCACATGCTGCCCCCAGGATGCAAGCTGATGCTTTTATAGTAACTGCAGATGTAACAACAGATTCTAGGTATTTCTTCAGTAACGTATGGAGGCACTATGTCACATAATTCTTGTTCATGTGAGTAGCGGAAGATCTCTCTTCCATTTACGCTTCAGATGTTCAGGTAGTAGAATTTGTCACGGTGATAAAACGTGCTTACAAGGCAGGGTTGTGTGAATTGATAAATTTGATCCAAAATGTATTGGTCATCCATTTCAATGATTAACAGCATCTCCATTGAAAGATGTTAGTGTAAAATTAATTAAAACCAAGATTTGAAAATAACCTGATCGCTCTAGACTGTTTTATTACAATCAAGTATGATGTTCTCTGTTGACCTTTTTAGTTTTAATTGAGTGCTTCTGAATGATACTTGTGATACAGATCATATGTTTCTTTGATGGCAGTTTCACACCACAGAAGGTTCTCAGCGCCTTGTAGCTCATTGCTGTCACCACTCCAGGCTGTTGCCTGGGTGCCCGCTGCTGGAACCCTGGGATGACCAGGCACAGCTGCAGATGCCTCGAGCTGCTCCAGCCATGAGTGTGGAAACCAACTCGGTGGTCAGGCTTCAACACAGAAATAGCAGAGAGCCCCTTTCAGTCACAAGAAACATAAGTCACCTAATGCATATCCACACGTTCTCAGCATAAAAATTTAGCATCTTGTTTGACTTACTTTGAGGGAAATTGCCCACAACCCAAATGGCCTATTACTATTTTATTGAGGTTGCAGAAGAGATCATTTTATCATCTATTGTGGTTTTTGCTATTTTTGATGTTTCCTAATGAAACTTGCACTTTTCCCCCCAAATTTTGATTTTTTTTAAACTATTTTTTTCCTTTTATGAACAGGTTGAAAGGATTGTTGACAAAAGGAAAAATAAAAAAGGGAAGACAGAGTATTTGGTTCGGTGGAAAGGCTATGACAGCGAGGACGACACTTGGGAGCCAGAACAGCACCTCGTGAACTGTGAGGAATACATCCACGACTTCAACAGACGCCACACGGAGAAGCAGAAGGAGAGCACATTGACCAGAACAAACAGGACCTCTCCCAACAATGCTAGGAAACAAATCTCCAGATCCACCAACAGCAACTTTTCTAAGACCTCTCCTAAGGCACTCGTGATTGGGAAAGACCACGAATCCAAAAACAGCCAGCTGTTTGCTGCCAGCCAGAAGTTCAGGAAGAACACAGCTCCATCTCTCTCCAGCCGGAAGAACATGGACCTAGCGAAGTCAGGTATCAAGATCCTCGTGCCTAAAAGCCCCGTTAAGAGCAGGACCGCAGTGGACGGCTTTCAGAGCGAGAGCCCCGAGAAACTGGACCCCGTCGAGCAGGGTCAGGAGGACACAGTGGCACCCGAAGTGGCAGCGGAAAAGCCGGTCGGAGCTTTATTGGGCCCTGGTGCCGAGAGAGCCAGGATGGGGAGCAGGCCCAGGATACACCCGCTAGTGCCTCAGGTGCCCGGCCCTGTGACTGCAGCCATGGCCACAGGCTTAGCTGTTAACGGGAAAGGTGAGTGTCTAGGGAGCTGCTCGGGCTCCGTGGTGATCCCAGAGGGCTTGGGTCCATCTCTAGAGATCAGGCCTTGAGCCGGGGAGAGTCCGGGGCTTCTCACGGCATCTGCTGGAGCCTTGCAGAGATTTCGCCAGCTTCTCCTTTCTTCGCTGGAAGCCTTTGATAGTTCTCTTAATTCGGCACTAGTTTTTTCTGTGTAATTCGCCATCCACAGACTGTGCTACCACACTGACTTGCTTTAAACAGTATCTCCCTCTCACTAGGTTATTAGGTGAGTAAGTTTTTACAGCAAGTTTCTGAAGCTGTCTACCTTTCTTCACCTCTGAAGTGCTGAGTCTTGTCTCGTGTTAAGCGTTTTCTTCTAAGTGTGGCCAGCATTGATACAGAAGTGCTGGTTCTTATTTTGCTCATCTCTGTGAATACCCAGGAATGCCTTTCAGTGGGAGCGTTGCTAACCCAGCAGAGCCTTTGGGAGCCGGGCTCGTTTCTCTGTTGTGATCGGCAGTGCAGGTGCCATTGCTTCCCCCGTCAGAGCCCAGTCTGCCTGGCACCGGTGGTGTCCTCTGTTTTACTCTCATCCCCAGCCCCGCTCCTGGGTTCTGCAGCTGCCTTGGTTGTGCCATGACCTGTCCATCTCCCAGGACAGCACAACTGGGAGTTCACACAGGTGGCTTCCTTCTCCTCACTTGCCACACTGTGCCGGCCACAGTTTTCTCTTACGAGGCCTCATGACTTCTCACCTGCTGGAGCTTTCTAATAGGGCTTCCTGCCTTCTGACAGCTCCCATCCCTTTTCAGTCATTCTTGAACGAGGGTGGTGTCCACTGGTGCCCCCACCCCATTGCCTTCAGTAGCAGGTGTGCCCTGTATGTCTGCGATCTGGCGCTCCGCTGCCCTCTGGCTCACTCTCTCTGTCAGCACCAGGGCCGCACATGGTCCCTTCCTCTCCATCTGCTCAGGGGCCCCCACCACCTGGCCCTCTCCTCTCTCTCCCTTCTGAGTTGTAGTCTTAAAATTGTCTCTTTAGCCGGGCGTGGTGGCTCATGCCTGTAGTCTCAACACTTTGGGAGGCCGAGGAGGGCAGATCGCTTGAGGTCAGGAGTTCGAGACCAGCCTGGCCAACATGGTGAAACCCCGTCTCTACTAAAAATACAAAAATTAGCCAGGTGCGGCGGCGCGCACCTGTAATCCCGGCTACTCAGGAGGGTGAGGCACAAGAATCGCTTGAACCCAGGAAGCAGAGGTTGCAGTGAGCCGAGATGGTGCCATTGCACTCCAGCCAGGGTGACAGAGTGAGACTCCGTCTCCCCAAAAAAAAAAAAAAAAAAATTGTCTCTTTACCTGTGTGTGTCTCCTCCAACCCAAGCTCAGTAGAATAATAGCAAACAAAATGCAATGGTGTTGGTTTGTTTGGGGAGCTACTTTCCTCTAAAGCGAAGTGTTCACTAAGACATTCTAACCGTCCTGCTGTGGTGCATTCAACAGGTTTTCTCCTCGGCCCAGGCCCTTGTGTAGCAAAAAAGTGGAATATGAACTGAAATCTGGGGTTTCCCTTTGACAGGAAATTGCCATCTTGCCAATGTTTTTCAGATACACACTTGACCCAAACGGTGCCTTTTCCGGCTTCACTGGAGCTTGTGAACTTGTTTGCAGGTTTGACTTCCTATATTGTTTGACCTCATGGATACAGTTTTCTCTTACTTAGTTGTATGTGAGGGATCAGAGAAGTTCAGAGGTAGGAGGGACTCACTTAATAGCACGCTCTATTTTGCAGTTAGGGAAGTCGAGTCCAGAGAGAAGGTGATGTTCATGGAGAGAACCGAAGCCAGAAGGGGAACCAGAGCGCGCGCCTTAGTGCCTCCCTGGCGTTCTTCCCAGCATTGCTTGTTGCCTCCTGGACAGATAAGCACCTCCGTCTTCATTGATGACTTGGGGGCCAGGCACGGTGCTGGACTGTAGTGCTACCAAAAAGGACTCACGATCTATAGTCCGTGGGCTTGGCCCTGCCCCGTTCCTGGTTTTGTATGACCTGCAAGCTCAGAATGGATTTTACATTTCCTGATTTTGGAAAAACAAAAAAATCAGGAGGAATATTTACTAACGTGAAAATATAAGAAATTAAGATTTCTGTGTTCATACATAAAGTTTTCTTGGAACACAGCTAACCATCCATTACTGTGAATGAATGGAGCTATCCATTCATTTACTTCCACCACCAATCCCGGCTAATTTTTGTATTTTTAGTAGAGACAGGGTTTCACCACGTTGGCCAGGCTGGTCTCAAACTCCTGACCTCAAGTGATTCGCCTGCCTTGGCCTCCCAAAATGCTGGATTACAGGCGTGAGCCACTGCATCTGACCTACTTGGCTCTTTACAGAGAGGATACCTGATCTCTGCTCTTAGGAGGCCATAGATCTGTGAGCCCCCTTTTTTGTCCACGAAAGTTGTATGTGTGTGTGTATATATACACATATATGTGTGTACATATGTGTATATATACATATGTGTATACGTGTATGTGCACATATGTGTATATATGTGTACGTGTGTGTATGCATACATATATGTATATATCTATATACACGTACATATGGGTATATGTGTGTCTATATGCACATGTGTACGTGTGTATATGTACCTATACACATATATGTACATATGTGTATATATGTACGTGCACAGATGTGTACATATGTGTGTAGATACATATATGTACAGATGTGTGTATATATACATATGTGTATGTGTATATATGTGCATATATACATGTATGTATATGTGTGTATATATGCATATGTATATATACACAGATGTATTTGTGTATATATACATATATGTATATATGTATACATGTATGTGTATATATGTATATATACATGTGTATATGTGTGTATATATGTTATGTGTTTATGTATATATGTGTGTGTATATATATACACACATTTTTTGTTTTGAGAATCCTTGATTTTCAAAACTTCGAGCCAACAAGGTTAAGAGCTCTAGTCCTTAACCTGCACGTCCAGTTTTGGTTGGAGACCACCTCCAATGCGATCTTGCTGCTTCCCTCTCGTGTGTTAGTTCTTTCAAAATGAACTGCAGCCCTCGCCAGATCCACATTGCGCTTTCACCACATGTGAAACAATTCGCAACAAGAACCTTCATTCCTTTATATTTCTTATATAAGGAAGATAATGGCTTCCATTTAAATGAGGATTTAGTGACTTCCTTTCTAAAAAACATCCATCCACACGTGTGGCATTGGTTAAACCAAAAGGGATGTGTAAGCATAGAATCTTAAATTATTTTACCTTGTTGTGCGGAGTTGGGAGGTTGGGTTGGGAATGACAGTATTTTTCCAAGGCCCTCACCATCATTTTTCTCCAAAGCTATGATCTCTACCCCTCTCTCACTTCTGCCTGGGCGCTGGTCAGATCAGCCCTGACCCCTGTATACTGCTGAGAATATAATCACTAGTTAGAGGAAAATAGAAGCCGTTAGGGAGCATTTTTAGGACAGTGGTGAATGACATCCCCTGCGGCCTTGATCTAAATCAGGCTTGCAGATTAACAAGGAGGAAGTCTTTCTGGAAGAAAAGCAACTGCAAAGCTGGTGGAGCCCCTGACAGCAGGCCGCCTGCGGATTCGGGAGGGTCAGTGCTGTCGCTGCCCTGGTCCCTGTGCAGAGAAGAGCTTTGTTATACTCTGCTAGATCATAAGCTCCAAGAAAGCATTTTGTTTTTCCAGACTAAATCGAACTGTGCCCAGAATGGTGCCTGCCGTGTAGTCGGTGCTCTGCAAGTACTTGTGGATGGAGTGATTCCAGTAGAATGGGTGCGCATGGAAGACAAGGGTTGTTGTAAGGAGTCATTTGTGGCCTGGGTCTCTTGCTCAGAGAGGAGGGAAGGAGAGCAGGAGGGGAGAAATGCTATTGAAATAACAACATATATGGCCAGAAACACAGACATTCCAGAAAGCCCTCGTTCGCCCTCCGGCACATGCTTCCTGAATGAGGAGAAGCCACGCTGAAGCTCTGTTAGGCTGTTGGTCCACACTCAGACACTTTTTAAGCCATTGTTTGTTTTTACTTTCTAGATTAATTTTAGAGCTACGTAAAGAAACTGATTTGTTTTTCTAAAACCAATTGAAGTAGATACTGGTGGAGTCATTGGGAAACGAACCATCATTGAAAACATTAATCATATACTGAAGGAATATTTTTGCAACCAAAAACCACAGATATTTGAATATCTGTGAACCCAAAGAATGAATGTTTCTGGAGTATTTTCACACACACTCACTTTTATAGAATAACCATATATGTGTTTGCTTTTTAATTATTTTAAGTATGACGCAAAGGCTTAAATGAATATATTATTTCACTCAGAAATGTGAGAAATTCTAAAATTTAGGTGATGCAGCTAGCTGTCTTCTTTCTCTCTATCAATGTTTAATGGTAATTTCTTGCTCTTTTAATTCCCTAATGAATTAATCCTACAAAAGAAGTAATTGCTTTTAAAAACTGGATTATCGTAACTTTGTTCTTTCATGGATTCAAACATATAATTCATCATCATTCCATAAGTATGAAATTTCAGAAAATGCTATTAGCAAACTTAAATAGGTGTAAACCTTATCAGTGTTGTGACATAGGGTTGGCTTTTGGATTTCATATTGAAGCCAACAGACGTAGTAGGAAAATGACTGAGGAAATATTAATACCTTAGCACACCTTGCATTTCATGAGCATTTCAACCAAAGGAAACTCCTAAGAGAAAGTGTTGAGGAAAACCTGGCTGCTTCTGAGGAGCCGGAGTGTGATTTCCTCTCAGTAAGAATATGAGTAGATGATCCATCTCCCTTTCCTCTGTGATTATCAGGGAAGTATAAGAGGCACAGCTGCCCTCTAGGAAGAAGCCCCAGGGCTTTCTAGGGCCTTTTATGATTTAGTCTCAGAAATTAGAACTTAACCCCAGGGAAGATTAACAAATCAGGAGACCAGGCCAGGTGTGGTGGCTCACACTTATAATCCCAGCGCTTTGGGAAGCTGAAGCTGGAGGATAGCTTGAGGCCAGGAGTTTGAGACCAGCCTGGGCAACATAGTAAGGACCCCATCTTTATAAAAATAAAAACTATTTTCCTAGGTTTTGAAGGTTTTTGTTTTGTTTTGTTTTTTAAATTATCCAGGCATGAGGCCAAGGCGGGCGGATCATGAGGTCAGGAGATCAAGACCATCCTGGCTAACAGTGAAACCCTGTCTCTACTAAAAATACAAAAAAAATTAGCCAGGCGTGGTGGCAGGTGCCTGTAGTCCCAGCTACTCGGGAGGCTGAGGCAGGAGAAAGGCGTGAACCCAGGAGGCAGAGGTTGCTGTGAGCCGAGATCACGCCACTGCACTCCAGCCTGGGCAATTGAGCAAGACTGCGTCTCCACCAAAAAAAAAATCCAGGCATGGTGACTACATGCCGCCTGTAGTCCCAGCTACTTAAGAGGCTGAGGTGGGAGGATTACTTGAGCCCAGTAAATCAAGGCTACAGTGAGCTATGGTTGCACCACTACACTCCAGCCTATTCCACAGAGCAAGACCCTGTCTCAAAAAGAAAAAAACACAAAAAGGCAGCAGTGCCCAGACCAGCGCCCAGAGGTAGCAGCTATTCCCTGGGGCCACAGCAGGAAACCTCCACTTGAAAAGAGAAGACATTTGAAGTCAAGTTACAGCAAACAGGCAATTAGAAGTGTGTTTGAGGGTTTGATCAAGAAAGATTTCAGTTTGAAACCCCACAAATGATTGACATGTCCTGTATAGTGGGTCCATGCTAGAGGCTTCCACATGTGTTATCTTGCTTATTCTTTTCAAGAGCAAACCCACTTACACAAGGAAAGGGTCCAGAAGCTAAAAATCAAACGAGAGGGGAGTAGTCCTTTGAGACATGCAGATGCACAGCCTCCCTCCTTTCTAAGCATTTAGTAGGTATCCTCAGGCAGAATGATGTGATGCCCAGCAGCAGGTGGGTTCCTCAGTTCCTCACAGTGAGCACAGTGGTCCGCAAACCTGCGTGTGCTTAAGGATTCTAGTGCAGAGTTTCAGGCACAGAGCCCGTAGAGAAGATGCTCTTGTCCAGCTGGAGCCAGTCTGCTTACTCCCAGGAATCTTTAAAAACATGCACACCATAATGATTTTATTTTAAAACTTAATAAATCTGCATTATTTTCCAATGATTGATGTTGAACCAAGGCCCTTTCCAAGGGAGTGCTTGCGTTTGCCACTTGGAAGAGCCAAGGACTTTTGAACATGGATTCATTGCTTGGAGCCCTCTCTTGTGTAAAGCATGCTCGTAATGTATCACTTACTGTTACCACTTTGGATTTCTTCAAAGTAGAGCAAAACTTAGGTGTACTTAGAAATCTGAGTACAGCCCTAGCCTTTTTGATTTTTCTCATTTTCTCACACCTGGTTTTGACAATAGTTTTTAGTCTAGAGCCTTTCCAAATCATTCAACGTAGTTTTCTTTGAAACATCAGCTCCCCTTTTGTAATCATCCCCTGTTGTATGTAAAAATGAATTAAATATAACAAGTTCAGCTAGCCAAAAAAGTGTAAGAGGAAGGAGAGTGTTCCCTCTATCCTCTTAGGTTTGTGGCTGGGGCCTGTGAATTACAGTGGTGAAAGACATATTAACAGGAGAAAAGGACATATACATTTAATTGGTGTTTTAAATTTTATGTGCCCAAGAGGTCTCCACACAAAAGAGGAAACCCCAAAGAAGTGGTTAGGTTTGAGAGCTCATATACCATTTTAACAAAGGATGATAAATTGCGGAGAAGTTCCTAGACAAAAGAAAGTGGGGTTTCTAGGCTTCTTGGGGGTGGTAAAATGTCGGGAGGTGGATATACGGGGAAACAAATGGAAGACAAAGGCTGTTTAGTAAGGCCTGTTGATGCCGTCTCGGCCCAGTTTCATCTCTCTGGTAATGAATTGTTTTCCTTTTCCTGGTACGGGAAAGTGGGAATACCTTTACAGACAGGAATTTAAGCCCTTTCAGGCAGCAATAGAGAGTTCTTTCTGCATCTGTTGCTTCTCAGTTGCCTTTAACTAAAAATAATCCTTATTCAAAAGTGGCATATTTTAGAATTGCATATTCTGATTCCCGTCAGAAGTTTAGGGAAGGAACCCTGCCAGCTCTTCAGCAGCCATATCCCGAGGGGAAGAGTCACGTGTAAGCTGTGTGGAGTCCCGTGACCATCTCACTCTGGATAGGGAACCAAGGTTTCTCAAGGAGTGTTTTCCTTCTTATTCTGAGAGTCCCTGCTGCAGACTTTGAGAGTTTTTTCCCTGCAAATGAAGTTTATTGATGTCACAGCTCCAGAAATGTTAACACACATCCTGTTGTAAACAGAATGTGTAAATGTCATACATTTTTGCACAAGTAATTTAGAAGTACTTTGAGCAAAATATGAGTTCACTATTACCTCCCCCTCTGAATACCAAATTCCCCAGAGAGAACATCAGTAGTTTGATGTGTGTCATTTCTATCGTTTTCTATGAATTTATATTCTTTTATATGAGATCATACTACGTAATTTGTTCTTAGCATTTGCTCTTTTTATTTAACATCATGTCTTGGAGAACTCTCTATTTTAAGACTCAAATTATTTCTTTTTATGTTTTAAACTTTATATAAATATGATTTTAAACTTACAAGTTGCAAGACCAGTACAAGAAATACCCATATAGTATCCCTTACCCAGATTCACCAATTGTTTACATTTTGCCTCATTTACTTTCCCTCTCCTCTTTCTCCCCCATATAAGTATATGTTTATACACACATACACATATGCATATACATTTTTTTCCTATTCGAGGGTACATTTTACACTATTTGAGAGTTAGTCGGCAACTTGCTATTGTAAACGATAAAACACAAGGCCTGTAATTGATTTAAAATGTTAATAGATGTTGCCAAATTGTTCTCTAAAAAAGCTGAAAATATTGTGAGTACATATTTACCTATTCTTAACCAACATTTTAATCTATTTTTCAGTGTCTGGCAGATGAGAAATTGCTATCTCATTGTTTTAATTTTAAAACAGGAAAACTGTTTTTGCAAGTTAATTGACTGTTTGCATTCATTCTTCTGTTAATTCCGTATACGTGTATGTATATGTATGCATATATATATATATATATCTTGCCTGTTTTTCTTTTGGGTGGTTTAACTTCCAAAATGTGAACATTTCGTGAATGTACCTGTCCTTGCCCAGGGACTACACTGATCTTCTCTGCATGTTTGAGCTGTGGCGTGCATGCTTGTAAAGAGAGTGCCTAAAAAGAGATCCATGATTCAGGGTCCTCCCCACCCCACTCAGGGGTGAGGTGGGACTATCTAGGCCCTGCCTTAAGGGACTAGAAAACTTCTAATTAATGTGCATTAATTTTATGGTTCCTGCTCAGTTTTGAATATACCGAAGTATATTTCATTACTTTGGGCTTATATGAAGTACAATTTAAAAGAAATTTAGATTTCTTAGGTCAGATGACATAAAAGGAATATTTCTAACTATAGTGCTTGCTCCTTTTGAATTTTAACTGATACAAGGACAAAGGGGGGGAAATCACATTTTCAGATTAAATTTGCTCTTGTCGCTGCATGTGCTACTAGGAATTAAGCCCTGTTACAAATCCTCCTTGTCTCCTCTATTCCCGTTAGCATTGTTTTTGCTGCAGTCAGGTACTGGCCTTCTGGAATATTCCTCCAGTGGCATGCTGTACCTTAAGGTTGGGAGCAGCTATATATACACAGGGTACAGGCTCTCTAGCCTCTTCCGAGCATGCTATTCTGGTGCCTTTGTTCTGTCTTAAGTTCCTCCAACATTCATCTTCCTCTTTCAGAGAATCCTTGTTTTACAGAAGAGGCCGCTTGTGAAAGAGAGTGGTTTGATCAAATCACTAGCAGAATTGGCGGGAAAGTAGACTCTACGTTAGAACCTACTCCTGACTTCCATTTAGTTCTTTGTACTGTGTCACACTGATAAGTGAATTTTTTATAAGCGTAATTGATTTTATTAAGTACACAATATTACTCAAGACTTTCGCTTCTGTGTCAAGTGAGTGAAACTGAACCCACAGTGGCTTAAACATACAAGCAAATGAAATGGCATCTGTTGGCTCATGAAACTGAAATCCAGGCACAGCTGGATCTGTGGCCTGAAGTTACCATCATTCTCATACCCCACCCCACCCCCAGCCTCCACTTTTTCAGTCAGGCCATCCTTCCCGCATGGAAGCAAGGTGCCCCTGCAGCTCTGGGCTGCCACCCTGACCTCTCAGCTGACCAGACAGAAAAGGGGCTTCTCTTCCTCCTACGTTTCAAGGGGTGAGGTCAACTTCATCTAAACTCTGTAACCTAGAAGGAAGGGGATGAGAGGATACCCCAGGGGAGAGCCAGGGCTAGTAACAATAGAAATGGCAATAGAGGCCGGGTGCAGTGGCTCACACCTGTAATCCCAGCACTTTGGGAGGCCAAGGTGAGTGGATCAACTGAAGTCTGGAGTTCGAGACCAGCCTAACCAACATGGAAAAACCCTGTCTCTACTAAAAAAAAAAAAAAAAAATACAAAATTAGCCGGGCGTGGTGGCGCATGCCTGTAAACCCAGCTACTCGGGAGGCCAAGGCAGGAGAATCGCTTGAACCCGGGAGGCAGAGGTTGCAGTGAGCCAAGATCGCACCATTGCACTCCAGTCTGGGCAATGAGTGAAGCTCCATCTCAAAAAAAAAAAAAAAAAAGACAGTAGGTACTGAGCAAGCCTGGACAATCATACTTTGAATTAATGTCACGTTCCAGCGTTTGGGTGGTCCTCTGAAACAGCACACAGTCATCCTCCCAATACAGCTGTGCCCAAGATGCTGCTCACCAGGAGACTGAGCTGTGCCCAGCTCTGTACTTCCTCTTTTTGAATAGGTGTTCTTCCTCCTTTTCTAGTCCTGTCTTTGGGAGCTAGGCACTGCATTTATCTCCTTTCTAATTTGATATCTCACCTTTTACACATCAGTCACATTAATGACACAAATGGACTGTTTATGAGGATCCGCTTGAAGGAACGTGCCAGGGAGTCCGAGTCTCCGAGGCTCTTTTGCCTTGGATGCAGAAGGTTTAACTAACGTGGTTTGAGTACTTAGATTGGATGGATGGGAGCCGATTCCCTACAACAGTCTGAAAAAATAAAATCGGATGTTTTTAAAATATCCAGGGAAAGATCCAGAGTAGATGGACAAATTCACTTAAACTTTAAATGGTAAAATGGAAAAGTGTTGTGCAGATATTTTAATGGTCTTTAGAATCTCCTACATTGCCTAGTCCAATTGTTTACACACATTAGGGGCTTCATTAACATTTGCGTGTACATGAGTGAGTTGTTGGAGGAATTTTTATCCCTTCTGCTTCCGTTATTAGTGTTTGTCTTTTAAAAAGAAGAGTAAAAAGAATGGTTTGTCAGGGTAGTCGGGACAAATTACCAAGGCACCAAGAGGCACTCCTACACTCCTGCCGCCCTAAGCACTTAGGGGACCTCCTCCAAATCAGACGAGTCAGCAGGCCTGTGCTCCTGCGCCATGTCCCTGCTGTACGTGCACATGTCCTTTTAAGTGAAGTTAATATATTCCTCTTCACAGCTGCATCCCAGTGCGCAAGGGAACTTCTTGAGAGTAGAAACCAAGACATTTCGTCCTAGTTTTTCTACTACCTGCCACATGGTAGGCGGCCACTAAACTGTGGAGTGGATGAAAGCATTTTCTTCTGTGATGGTTCATCTTAAATGTCTTTGGATAATTAGCATTTTATTGAAAATTATATTGTTTTATCTGAGCAAAATCTACTTAAAGGGTTCATTCAACTTCAACAAGTGAAATAATAAAAGAACCCACACGATGCACACGGTGGCTTGCCAGGGCTTGGGTGCTGGAGGGAGGAGACAGCTTCTGTGTCCTTTCTCACCAGCAGTCTCTGGCCCCAGTGGAGCCCCAGGCTCACCTCCCCTCTCCCGCTTTGTGTGCTCGGCCCCTGCAGCTGGAGTCTGCTGTACTTGATTCATGTTACTTGGTGTCCACACAGTTGCTGGCTCCTGAGTATCTTCCATGGCTTCTGAGTTCCTGAAACAGATTTTCGTCAGGTTTTGAGGCATCTTTTTAAAGCTTGCTTTTAGTTTCGGATTCACTCTATGTCCCATGCCATACACCCATCAGCCGTCTGCCTGGGAGAGTTTCTGGAAGCTCCATGCCTCTTCATAGGCACGTTGCCATGTACCACATGGCAGGCAGGTGTGACTGGAGCTTGGCATTGCAGAGCCCCTGACTTCCAGGAGCTCAGAGCCTGGCAGAATGGATATTCAAGAAAGAGCCCTCGTTTCTGATGATAGGGTCTGTTTGAAAAACATTGTGGTTGACAGAGCCATGCCACGCTGTCTGCAGACCAGAGGCCGGGCCCCTCGCAGTGTTGAAAGTTCAGCCCTGCGGTTGTGGGTAGTGCTCCCTAAGGCAAGGGCAGATGCCAGACTATTGTTAAGAAGATTATACTAAACTGATCCTTGTACAGCCCTGCTTCTTGTGGAGTGATGACACCGAATGAATGAGATAAACTGTCTCTTTTTAAAAAGTAATTACCCCGATATAGTGAATACCCATCTCCTCCAGTGATATGGACCTGATGTAATTGGCTCTCAGTCTAGGATCATAAATGGCATCTGCCAAGGCATCCTTAATAGGAAATATTAAGAAAACATTTTAAAGCTTATCTCCAAAGTGTTTGTTACTCCAGGTTATTTTCTGGACGATGTATTTGCTCTTCCGAGCAAGTGGATTTGATGCTCAATTCTTCCATTCACTGCACCCCTCCCTGCCCTGGCTTTTGGGAAGATAACATTTCACAATCAGGTTTATTTATGATAACATCTGGTCTGTCCTCCCTACTTTATTATTTAAGACTTGTTTGTGCTTAAAAAGAACGTTTTTAATGGGAACACACTAGGTTCTCAAATATACTTTCAGCCCAATTACCTCAGTCATAGTCATCTCTCATTTCTGTCTGCAGTTTAAGTTCTTATTTATGTCTGTGCAGTAAGGAGAGGGAGCGTGTTGCCAGGAGAAAAGCTGTAAACGGCTTTGGGCCTCATCGTACAGCTACAGGTTGTACTTAGGACCCGTGTTAGCCACTTAGACTACAGCTGTGCACTGTGTCCCCCTCATCCCCACCCCGACCTCCAGCTGAGAAATAATTATCAGAGTCCATGCACTGAAATGGAGGCGCTTAATCACGAGAACACCTCTGCAGTGCCTGTGCGATCGGCCGTCCCTATGTGAGCTGCTGATCTCAGAGACAGCATTAGGATGGCGACCACTGCCCCAGACGGCCCAGTGCTCTACCCCTGGCGTGATCTGAACTGCTGAAGTCAGAGAAGTCCACGTTGGATAAACAAAGCCAGCCCAGTAGTAACCTGGCTGTCACAGTGACCGTGTGTCCGTCTTACTGAACCTGGGTTTACGTGACTAGGATGCTGACACAAGTGAGTTTGCGCATGGCTTGCTGTTCTCTTCAACCCTCTCCAGACTGAATAGGAATGTTAAACCCACTCAGGAATTCTCGTTGGTCTAAAGGACTGTGTTCATTGGTCTTTGACACTCCGTCAACCAACTTAGCGGGGTTGACCTGAGCCTTCGGACACGATGTGCCTGTGGGTGCCTGCCTCTCCTCCCACGAGACAGACCTGAACTGTCTCCTCAGCTGCTCAGCTGATTGTGAGAAATGTATTCTGTGACAAAGGCAGGCCACATTTCAGCGTCTTTTCTGAAGTGGCATGCTTAATTCCGCAGGGGCAGTGGGGGGATAGTTAGAAGCAGTCGGTGGGAGAGGATGAACTGCTGAGTTTGAAGTAGTGAAAGGGGAAATCAGTCATAAAATTCATGTTTGAGAATTACACCAGTGAAGCCGTTGACTGCCTGGGTCAGAGCCGAAGGGCCATGTTTGGTGGCTGGGAGCCACTCGCCCCCAGCACTGGCTTTCTGCATGCTGCACGCCTCTTATGTCAAGTGTTTGCCTCCATTTTAGTAGGACCTCTTCTTTTTCATTTTTTTTAGTTTTATTTGTTCCCCTTTTTATTTTATTTATTATTTTTCATTTGTTTAAATGTATGGGGTACAAGTGCACATTTGTAACATGCATAGATTGCATAGGGATCAAGTCAGGGCTTTTAGGGGATCCCTCACCCACATAAACATACATTTCACCAATTGAGTAATCTCTTACATAGGACCTTTCTACTGTCAACAGTAATTGTGGGAATTGTTTCTACAGTGATTTAAGCCTTGAAACAAGTAACTTCCTCCTAGTAAAATTGTAAAATCAAATGGTAAGATGACGTGGTCTCTAAGGAGGAGTGTCTACACCTTTAATTACTACACTGCTAATGGTGAGAGGGTTGTACATTTTATCTGGTAAGAGAAAGTCTGCCTCTCCCATGGGCGGATGATATGACTTTTATTGAATGGAAAACCGGACGGAGATTATTTTTCATCTTGCTAATGTAGTTTTAAATTATGTATTCCATGTTCACATTGTAATTGTAGCATTTTCTTGCATGACACTTTCAGCAAAGTTTGGTAGCTGTTTCCCATGCTTGGCATTACCTCTAAAGGTGAAGTAACATAAGAATTGTATAGGAATACCATGAGAGCATAACGTGAGCATTATCAGCTAGGTGAGTGCGGAAGATCACACTGTTTAATTGCTGGATTGCCAGCTTCTGACCCTTCTCTGGGAGTGCGGCTGCCTCTGTATCTGCTTCATGACAGTACAAGCGTGAAGGCCACAGGAGAAAAAGAACAGGACCACACAGCCCAGACCAGCCTTGGAAGGCATGACATTGCGTACAGAGTGTATCGGTTGCTTCTGATTTCCGTGATTTGAACCACTCTTGTATTATGGACTTCAAAGGGAAAGTGAGCATAAGTTTAACTTCTGTGCTTTGGTTTTTCAGATAAACCTTATCTGATGGGACAAAAATTCTAAAACTATGGCAGCTATCAAAATTGTCACAGCTTTATAACAGCAGACCAAGAGGAAGAGTGGTGTAAAAATAGACTCAGTCAGTTTTGGTTTGGTTTCGTTTTATCTGGGGGAGAAGGAGGTTGCCCTAGTAAAATTTCTACTTGCAAAGTCTTCCACGTGCTATTTTTTCTGTTAATATGTTCTCAGTGAGTGGTCTAAACTAAATGTATTGTGTTCTATTAATCACTGTTTACAGAAATTTGCCATTTAGGAATGTATATTGTGCAGTCTAATGTGTGCATTTCCCAGTTTTCACAAGGGGTTTTCTCATGTGCATGTAATAAGCAGTTCCACACTGGGTTTTCTTGATTATAGAGTCTGTGTAACGCTGTGACAGCCTGGGGTGGCACCTCGCCACAATCTTCAGAGTTGCACATTACTGTGTAACATTAGAAACTGCTGCTACTCCGAGCTCAAGTGAGTCAGGGGTGCACCCCAAGAGCTGGATCACTGTAGGGCCAGTGGGTTACCAGGTTGTCCTCCTACAGAAAGGGGAGATGGGGGGAAAACAGACCACCCTGCTGCAGTTTTAGCCTGCATTTCCATGAGTTATGGAAGAATTGGAAGAAAAGCTGACTGTCAGAGTTTTGCTCTAATACAGCTTTTTTGTGGGTTTTTGTTTGTTTTCTTTTTTTGAGACAGGGTCCGGCTCCGTCTCATCCAGGCTGGAGTACAGTGGCTGGTGCCATCTCAGCTCACTGCCGTCTCCCCCTCCCAGGCTCAGGTGATCCACCTCAGCTTTCCAAGTAGCCGGGACTGCAGGCGTGCACCACCACACCTCACTAATTTTTGTATTTTTTGTAGAGATGGGGTTTCACCATCTCTACAAAAGATGGGGTTTTGCCCAGGCTAGTCTTGAACTCCTGAGCTCAAGCAATCTTCCAGCATCAGCCTCCCAAAGTGCCTGTAATAGGCATGAGCCACCATGTCCAGCCTCTAATACGGTTTTTAAGTATTCTCGGATGCTCAAAACTGATAGCAAAACTGGATTTCAAAATTACTATATAGTTTTTGTTACTGTATTTATAAAACTTAGCACATTGTGGCTTTTAGGTTTCTGTTATGGTGAGGTCAGCTTCCTGTCTTGGATTTTGAGTAGCTTTTGCCCTCCTCTAGAACATGGTGTGTTCAGTTAGATGCTCTCCCTTGATCCTTTGCTCTTCAGCATGTCCTAAACGTCTCTGTTAGACAGAACCATCAGTTCCACAGTTTGGCCCCCCTTGAGCTCCGTGTTCTCTACCACCCGACTTGGTGCCCATAAGGAAAGAGACACATAAAAGCCCCTCCTTGCTGTCAGGGGGCTCATGGGCTGTCATTCCTCAATGTACTTGGTGTGGACCCCTGAAATGCCAAACACATGGAAAATTCTAGCACCCTAGTTAGAGGAACACTGCATGACAAGTTCTTGTTTCTCCTGGCAGCTTTGTAAGTACCCAGGCATTCCCTTGCAGAGATGGGTGTGGTCCCTCAGTGATTGTCCTGGGAGCCATTCAGAACCATATTTATGGGTGATCCTTGGCAGCACCTGGTTAACCTGATGGGAAAGGGTCCGGAACCGGGCAGGCCATCCAGGCCGTGTAGATGATCAGAGGGTGCGAGCACAGGATTTAGGCATTGGTGTTTCATAGATGGATAGGTGGTATGTCCTTGGGCCCTAGTTTGAGAAACACTGATCTGGGCTGAAGCTGGAGGTTTGTTTTAGAAATTTGCTTAAGGAAGTATCTAATTTCACTGTAGTTTGCTCAGCCTTTAGCTTTGCAGATTAAGCTAGCTACTTATTGAAAATACCTCCTCAGAACCCTCTCCTCCTGCCCCCCACAGGCAACCTATATCCTTGGCTCTCCAAGCTTCCAGGGTCTGTTTTTTAAGCATAAATGCTTCTACTTTTAAATAGTACTTACAAGATCATACGTCACCTCTGAGCTTACGTCTCTCTTTCCCCATTTTCTCCCCTCCATCCTGCAGAAATGGAACTTTAAATTCTGATCCAGGAGAACCAGTAGCCCACAGGCAGTCCTTTGACCTCCTGACCTGCTATGCATCCTCTGCCCTGCAGCTTATCACATCCCCAGGTGGAAATGCTGTGCCCCTTCATCCATACCGTGGCACTTCCTCACTGGAGGTCACCTCTCCTGTGCATGGTCACATTCTGCCTGTCTGTTGAGAGGCTCCGTTCTTCGCTGCGTTCTGCTTACCTGGTTAAGCCACAAAAGGTTCTATGCTTAGACTAGACGTGGGATTTAAAAGTTTCCATGTTCGTGTACAGGAGTGTACAAAATATGCATGAGCAAGTGGTCACAGTCATAGACACACCGTGCCTTGGGGGGCCCCAGGTCATAAGATGGTGTTCTCTGTATTTCACCTGACACCTTTGGTTTTGTTGCTCTGTGAGAATGAGGGCAGTCTTTTAAAGGAACTCATCCAGAAAGAAAGGAGAAGCAAGTATGTTGGAGAGAAGATACATTTATGATGTCATTACTAAGCCCTGAATTAAACTTATTGTAAACACTAGGGTAATTACTGACTCCCTCCATGTGAGGAATCAGGGAAGGGCTGCTGTGTCCAGGCTTTCCGGCGTCCGTAAGTGCTACCTCCAGCTATTCAGTAGCTCCAGCCGAAAGCCATGCCTTCCCCTTTCCTGCATCCTTACTATCAGCTCTGCTGCTCACCATTGCCACCACCTTGTCCAAGCAATTGACATCAGTCTTTATTGCCTTTTTCCAATCCATTTCTCACACACCAGGAGGATTTTTTATAGATGTAAGTCATATATTGCTGCCCTGCTTAAGGGTGTGTCTTCGCTTTCTGGTGTACTTGAGATAAAATTCATACTTTTTTTTTTTTTTTTTTTTTTTGAGACGGAGTCTCCCTCTGTTGCCCAAGCTGGAGTGCAGTAGCGCCATCTCAGCTTGCTACAAGCTCCGCCTCCCGTCTTCATGCCATTCTCCTGCCTCAGCCTCCCGATTTAGCTGGGACTACAGGCTCCCACCACCACGCCTGGCTATTTTTTTTTTTTATTTTTAGAAGAGATGGGGTTTCACCGTGTTAGCCAGGATGATCTCGATCTCCTGATCTCGTGATCTGCCTTCTTGGCCTCCCAAAGTGCTGGGATTACAGGCATGAGCCACCGCACCTGGCCAAATTTCATACTTCTTACTGTGGCCTACAGGACCCTTTGGGGCTGACCTTTCGTTGCTTACTGTGCTTCCAATATGCTAGGCTCCCTCCACTTTCTGGAATTGGCCAATTTCTTTCCTCCTGTTTTGCACATGTATTCATATATATACATATACACACATACCTTTTTTTTTTTTAATCTGGTTGACCTCTTATCCTTCTGGCCTCAGCACAGACGGCACTTCCTGGGAGAAGACTCCCCGATTTTCCCCCTCCATCTAAAACATAGCGCTCAGCCACAGTTCTAGTTGCATGCTTAATGTGTTGGTTTCTTTACCTAAGCTAAGCTGCGGGAAGTTAGGCAGCATATATGTTTATTTACTCAGTCTCACGGCATTAGCACCTGGAACAACACCAGGCAGTGCTCACCTGCTCAGGTTTGTTAAACGGTGACTCTGATTTTTGTGTCTTTGTCTTGTTGCCAGATTAAGTTCTTGTCTGTGGTTTTATGGCCAGAAGAGGCACACATTAATGAATGAGTACTCTGCCTTTAACTCCCTTCATACTTTCTGCTCTTTTCCTCTGTCCAATTTATTAAGCACACTGCATACTATGTGCCATGTCATGAGGTTCACTGGGTGACCCCCATGGGACCATGTGACTGATTTGTCCTCTGAAAGCCAGTGCTTGCTGGGCTGGGGAGAAGCCAGTTGCACAAAAGGTTATAACATAAGGCAACAGGTAAGTGCTCTCAGCTGAGCAACTTAAGAGACTGTGTTCAAAGGCTCAAGGAGCAAGCATGTCTGGTTGAGGTCTGCAGAAACTATGAAGAGGGAAAAGGTGTCTCCGTGGGCCTGGAAGGATTAGTCGGGTTTTTATAAAGCAGCAGTGTTGGAAGCGATGGTTTGGATAGAAGGCATGAAATGGGTAGTGGAGTGTTTCTGATGATTTATACACCTCTAGACCTTACCTGAGACAGGATTTTCTTTTTTTTTTTTTTTTTTCTGTGACGGAGTCTTTCTCTGTCGCCCAGGCTGGAGTGCAGTGGCACGACCTCGGCTCACTGCAAGCTCTGCCTCCCAGGTTCACGCCATTCTCCTGCCTCAGCCTCCAGAGTAGCTGGGACTACAGGCGCCTGCCACCACGCCCGGCTAATCTTTTTTTTGTATTTTTTAGTAGAGACAGGGTCTCACCGTGGTCTCGATCTCCTGACCTCGTGATCCACCCGCCTTGGCCTCCCAAAGTGCTGGGATTACAGGCGTGAGCCACTGCGCCCAGCCGAAAAAGGATTTTTAAGGCAGTTGACAGTTTGGAAATACAGGGATATAGTGTTCTGTTTTTAAATCCAAGCGAAGATGTCATGACAAACTGAAATGAAAACATATTAAAGCCAGGGTTATGGTTAGTCCAGTCCAGGGTATGCATGCCGTGGCATTGGTGACTGCAGGTGGGCCACAAATTTGGCTTTCAGCTGTCTGGTGGCATGTGATAAGAGTGTGCTGATGAGTCAGATCCACAGTGCTCTCACACATACATGCGCACAGTAGTTGCTCCGTAGAAGTATAACTGTGCACGGTAATAAGACTTGAAAAACAATTTTGCCCTAGGTCATTAGGAAAGTTTTTCCTGGTTTAGTGAACAAAATGTGTCCGCACCACTTTCTTCACAATTGATACAGTATTCATGGTACTGTTTGCTAAAGGGGGTCCTTGGTTTGTAGCCAGAGGCACAGACCACTTTTGGTGTTGGTTCTAGGGATAGCTAAAAGCCTCAGAGTTCATGTCATAGAGCATGGTGTTTCTAACCCCCGCCCCTTAGCTTTAAATAAAATATTAGAAAAGAATCTATAATTTTCAAAATTATTTAACTTTAAATAACTTCCTAGGTTAGTTTTAAACCTTTAGGGGTTACAGGACATCCACTTTCAAATTTCAACTTCCAGTAAGTAAAAACATGACTTACAAATACAGAATCCATTCATGTCAAGTATTCATTTAACTCAGCGAAGGAATCAAAAAGAAAGTAAAGTTGAGTCAAAGAAAATGCAGGAGACCATGTGTAGGCACTGAAACAATGCTGGGATCGTTGCAGAGAAAGAGACAAAACCGGTTAACGGCCTGCAGGGCAGCCATACTAACCTTTGCTGTTGTCTTTTCTCCTGAACAGGTGTCATTTAGATCTCTAAGCAATGCCATTGATTTATATCACTCTCAGTTTTCTAAAATTGACATCCATATGGAGCTGTAAAATACTCTAAACAGCGCTAAACAGTCAAATGAAGGTACATGGCCATAAAGAACGAGATGATCCCTGGTGGGAGTGGCTCCCAGTGCCCCAGCATGATGTTGAAAAGATACGTGCTCCTTTCACCTGTTTCCAAGTTGGGAATTTTTTTTTTCCTGACCATTAGGAAAAATGTTGACGTTGGTTTTGGTGAATCTGATTTGACCCATTCTTCCTGGGAGTAATAGGATAACACGGCCGCTTCTCATTTGTGTAGACAACCCCAGCTCATCGTCATCTGCACGTGGCCTGGAGGGTCACTGTTCCCTGCAGTGGCTCCTTGGGAGAGGAGTAGCACCCTGTTCATCAAAAGCAGGTACCAAGGCGCACTTACAGTTGCTGATCTGCAGGGGCAGAACGCCGTAGGGCTTTGTAGCCAGGGTAAGAAGGTTGGGTTTTTTTCAGATGGTAAAGGGATTGAAGTGGAAACATGATGTGTGCTGATTGACATTTGACATTTGATTGTCTTCTCAGTCCATTTTCAGATATTTGTGAGAGAATATCTGAAACTACATAATTTACAAAGAAATGGAATTTTTCTTTCTTGAAGTGATAGATGCTGAGGAGTCCAGGATCAAGGGGCCCCCTCTGGTGGAGCCTCTTTGCTGGTGAGGACTCTGCTGAGTTCCCAGGCATCACATGGCGAGGGGGCAGAGCCTGCTTATGTGCCAGCTCAGCTCACTCTCCCCCTCTTCTTATGAAGCCACCAGTCGCACTCCCATGATAACCCATTCATGAGGGCAGAGCCCCCATGACCCAATTGCCTCTTAAAGACCCCTCGTCTCAATACTGCCACACTGGGGGTTACATTTCAGGATGTGTCTTGGAAGGGATAAATGTTCAAACCATAGCAGCTGCTGACTGCTCTGAGGAGAGTGACTTGCAGGTGAGGTGGACTAGCAGAAGTCATCAGAGCCTTTCTCAGAGTCCAGGCCAGGCTGTTAACGCTGGTGGCTTGCAGATGTAGACCAGCATTACTAAACTCTTAAAAGTTTGTTTCCCTGGGATCAAAGCTAACTTGGCAGAGACCTTATTGTGTCTTCAGAATTTTCTTCCCAGTGCTCGAAATTCGAGCCAAGGAACGAAAATCTCTTGAATGAGGGTAATTTTATTAACACTCTTCCTTATTATTTAATTAAAATTTTTTTATTTCAGGGGTGGTTTTAAGTGCCATCTTTTAAAGCATTACATCGGTAATTTGCTAATCTGAGCTTCTCTCCTCTCCACAGCATGAGGCCCTGATACATTTAGGGCCTCTGTTATAAAGCAAAAAGTGTGTGGCAGTGGCAATAGAATCACCAAAGCTAAAATCATAGAGAATGGTGGCTCGTAGTGTTTTAAAACTGTTTGAAAAGTGATTATAGGATTGGGGAAAAGTTGATACTTCCATCTTTAAGCAGATAACAGAAAGCCTGGTTGCATGACTGGCAAACAATTTTAGATTTAAAAACAACAGCCCTTGGCTTTAAAATACTTCCACCTTCTTCCGGCCTTCCAGGGAACTCTCTATGCTTCCTTACTAGGAGGGTTATACTAGACAAAAGAGGACCGTCTAGTCTAGGGATCAGCACGCTTTTTCTTTAAAGAGCCATTTAGTAAATATTTTAGACTTTGAGGCCAGACCGTCTCTACTACTACTTAACTCCGCTATTGTAGCCTGAAAGCAGCCAAAGACAACAGGTAAACAAATGAACGTGGCTTACAAAACTTTATTCACAAAAACAGGAAGCAGCCCACATTTGGCCAGGAGCCCTTGTTGGCGGAGCTCGGGTCTAGCCTGTTGGCCACCCAAGTTCTTACCTGTCTCCTCCTAACCTTCTCACCTTGGGAGACATAATTTATTACCATGTATGCCTGAGTCATAGAGGACTGACTGCTCTCTCTATGGTTTCTCCTCTCCTAGGAGTGGACTATTGTTGATTTTTACTTGGTTCTTGCTAGGCTGGGATAGGGGCTGCAGTGTAGGGTGGGAACAGGGTAATCTTTGGTTGTTCTGGTCTTAGGCCCTGTGTGTCTCACCTGTGGGGGTGAAGTGTTTCATGATTTTTTTCTTCTGCTCAAGGAGTGAAAGAGTTCTTTTTTTTTTTTTTTTTCCACACTCTCCTTCCTTTGGCACTAGTAGATCAACAGGGTTTGCTGCCCTTTCCCCAGAGGCCAGAGAGAGGGCAGGGCAGGAGAGTATGGCTCCGTGCTTTTCTCATGGGGGTGGCAGGTCCTCTCCTCTGTGCCTGAAAGCCTGCTTCACCTCCAGACTTTCTCATTAGCGAACTGCTACGCTGTCGTGCCAGTCCACACGCAGCCTCTTGCAGGTCTTTAGAAGCTCAGCTGAGTTTCTTACTATTATCTGTCTCTTGTGTTCTGCCGCAGTTGAGACAGTCCACATGGCCCCAGCTTTCCTTGCAGCGGCTCATCTTTCCTCAGATTGCAGGCTGTGTGGCTGCCTTGCAACCTCAGCCATCCTGCAAGCTCAAGAACAGTTGTAATTGATAGTTTATCCAGCTGTAACCAGCGTTTTAGCTGTGCACGGGCCTATTCTTCATTCTGAGCTATTAAGCTGGTTTTCATTTGACTTTTGTTTGCATAGAACACAGGGTTTGCAGAATGGGTTTGTGACTGGGGTGGGTTGTGACATGGTTTCTTAGAACGGGGCCCACACATGGCCCACGCATAGAGGTGTTTCAGTACAGCAGTAACAGCCCAGCACGGTACCACAGTGTTCACAGTTGTGGGAACAGGGTGAAGAGTAGACTGTCCTCCAGCTGGGAGAGTAGGCAGGGATGAGTCGGTGCAAGTGGACGAGTCCAGGACAGAGCTGGCTTCTGAGCCTAGGAGGTCGGGTACGTATCCTTGCCTTTATTCACTGAGCCCTGCCTGTGGTTTGCATGTGAGAACACACATCTCTGTCTTGTGTGCCGAGGCTGGCCCAACCTCGTAGATCATGTTTAGCTCTGTGTTGTTAGGCATAACCACAGTCTACTTTAATGACAGCAGACGCCCCAGTGTTTAGTCACACTGCAAAGAGCATCCTTTCGATCACCTCCCAGTGGAAATCCATGATGATGAATAAATTCCTAGATTCGGATTTCTCAAAGATTTGTTTTGTTTTGTTTAATATTTTTGATACAAGTTATCAAACCATCTTCCAAAACACATTTTACCACTCTGCTCTCTAGCCAGTGAACACATTTTGCTTGGCCCTGATATTAGGGTTGTTTTGGGTGTTTGATAAACTTATGTGTTTTGACATTAGAATTGGAAACCAAAAATAGCATTCTAAGCCCTGCAACTTGGAATGTGAACTGCCTCTTGGCCAAGGGGACCCTAAAGAAACCTACATAACTAGTTCAGGCCATAATGTGGGGGATGGGGGCAGACACACCTCATTATACCCTTACCGCTTTGGAGTTTAGACACAACTGACTAGCATTAACAGTAAAAGAGAGATCCTAATACTGACAGAACAGACTCTGTAGCAACCAGATACCAAATTCCAACCTGAGTCAGGTAGAGCATCACATGACAGATAATAGGTGCCCTGAAGGAAGCCAAAGTATTTTATCCCAAAATATAACTTGACATATTCTGAAATGCCCCTGTAAAGCTCTCTTGTGGGGGAAATTTTCATTCTGTAGAGAATCTCCTTCCCTTACCAGGTCTTTTCCAGAGAGGCTGACACCTTTTCAGCTCTGATAAGAGACAGTCACCCTATATATGAAGCCTGCTACCTGGAGACTTCATCTGTACGGCAAGAAGCTTGGCTTCCACACCTCCATATCTAAACTCAAGCATTTCTTTATTCTGGATTCACCTCTTCAGATAGGGCTTACTCTTGCAACCAATTGCCAGTTAGGAAATCTTTGGATCCACCCATGACCTGGAAGCCTCCCCACCCCGCCACCCCATCCTGCCTTCCTAGGCCAAACCAATGTATACCTTACATGTATCAATTTATGTCTTTGCCCATAACTTCTGTATTCCTAAAATGTCTAAAGCCAAACTGTAACCCAGCCACCTTGGCACATGTTCTCAGGATTTCCTGAGGCTATGTCAGGGCCATGATCCTTAACCTCGGTAAAATACACCTCTAAATGGATTGAGACTTGTCTCAGATACTTTCTAGTCTACAGAATGATTAACTTGATTGCTTTAAACCTTCAGGTTTGGAGTGGCCATCTTTTTTACAAACTGCATACCTCTAGCCTTCTCTTAGGAGATGACACTACATGCCAAATGTTTTAAATTTCAAGGATAGTCTTTATATAAAATCTATGTACTTGTGGATAATTTCCTCAAAGAACTCATGAGATGAGAAACTCTCGACTGAAGAGAACTAAAAATAAAGACTGAGTGAATGTCACAACCACTGAGAACAGGTTTTGAAAAGTTCACTGTGAGGTAAATGAAGACCCTGTTCTCATGGTCTGAAAATTAATTGAAAAGCCAACAGAATGACGCCTGGAAGGGTGACCAGATGTATCGGGGGGGGCAGGCAGTTTCTGTCCCCTGGCCTGCCTCCCCCTCTTTCAGTGATGCTGACCATTCACCTTTATCTGAGTGGTTCATTCCAGCCAAGCAGCTGAGCCTGTGAGGACAGAGGCATCTCTCCATTCTCTCAGCAGCCTGTTTCTCTCTAAAATAAAATCACATATTTCCATTTTCTTATGATGCTTCCTAATTCCAAGGAGGTGTAGTGTGTAGTGATCCCCTCATGCTGGGCAGGTACCCGGATGGAGGCCTGGCCACGTGCACGGCCCACTGCCACACCTCCACCTCTGACAGGTGGGCCCTGAGGCTGATGGGGAGTCCAGAGCACCCTGCCCACCAGAGAACCTCAGCTTTGATCCGTTTTGTTTTTGAGGTTCCAAGTAAGATTTTTCTTTAGGAAGGAAAAAACAGCTCTGTATACAGGGGCAATGCTAGGAAAACTGTTGCTTCTCTGTACTTTGTGGATACTACTGAGTTTGTAACCTGCCCTGTCTTATCAAGTCATTTGCTTTCATGGTTATTCCTTCCTTATGGTTTTGGGGTGGTTGAGTGTCTATGTGTGTGTTGGCTTGTTTTCTTTTAAAGAACCTCATGGAGAAATTTATCTTAGATCTTAGAAGCACCAGATTGTCTTTTGAAGTCATAGGTTTGTTTTTGTCTTAGAATCTTCGTTTTAATGGCGTTTCCATCCTTGCTTTGGCCTCTAGAAACACCAGAACTGAGTATGTGGCTTGCTTTTAGGAGCTAACCACAAGACTGACTGTTTCCGTGTGGTGGTTCTGCCGCTAGCTTCTTGTTGGGGTTTGTTAGACTTTGAGTAGCTTTGCCTTTGTAGTTTTAAGGGAGGTCTATAATGTGTACTAATACTAATACATTGTCACCAAGCATAGAGCCTCATTAGGATAGCAGTTGAGACACAGTTAAAATTAATGTAAATGTTACTCAAGTTTAAACTGTTTCTCTAATCTCCGATTTAGAGATGAAGTGGGGGCAGAAGTCAGAAGTTAATTGTCCTGTGGTGTAGTCTGCTGTTAGAATACTGAGAAATTGATAGAAATGGCAGCACTGAGGAAGGATTAAAAGTATAGATGGCAAGTTTTCATTCTTAGGCTGTTGCTGTTGGCATTGCAGGGAGAAGGCTGAAGTAGACATTATGATGAATACCAGCAAACACCTTGAACCCCTCCTTACTCTGGGTAATTATAGATGTACTTCCAAATGAGGTGTCTGAAGTTTTACCCTCTGTGAGGTGAACTAGGGGTGGAAAATTAGCACTTGAACATCTTAGCTTAGAACACGTTAGATGCAGTAACTATAGGTTGTGAGCTAATTTTCTTTGAAGTAGATGTTTGCCTGTAGCTACTATTCATGTATCTACCCAAGATAGTATCTTCCTTTAATATCTAGGTTTTGAAATTAATGGCCACACACTGTTAATGAAATAGAGAAATTAGATTGTAATTGATCAGTTGTCTTATGAAAACAATAGTTGCAAAAGCCAGTTGGTTCTGAGAGTCAGGATAAACATGAAGAAAAGTATTGATCATTCAATCCCATATCAAAGTAGAATCATTTCTGCAGGAAATGTAGTTTTTGAAGATGTGATCAATAATAAGATCCCACTGCTGGAGAATTATACCATGTCGATAGCTATGGTTATTTTTGTATTTTCATTTGTCCTTTTTAGTTGTTGTTGTTACTGTTAATTCTGCCTTATTCTCTGCACTGAAAAGAAAGGTTGGGTGATGTTCTGCCCGCCCCCCTTTTTTTGGCACTTTGAGGTGACATTATAACATAAAGGTTGTTGCTTTTTTCTCTCCAATATTCGATGTATTTTCAAAGTCTTTAATAAGGAAATAACTAAATTTAAAGTACCACCTGTCTTGTTTAATTTGCTTTAGGAATTTATCCCTATATGCTTAGTTAGAATGATAGGATTGATATTGCGTAGTAATTTCTGATGTTTTTGTTTTAGTTTGTCAAAAGTAAAACTAAATAGCATGAATTTGCGTCTGTAATTAAAGATTGACCACGCTTGAATAAAGTTTTCCATTAACTTCTTCAAATAATGGAGTTCACTTTTAAGGATTTCCCTTTCCTCAGTGTTTTTAACTTTGATTCTAAAATGCTGGTTGTAGGGATCGCTTTGAAACTGCTTTATCTCTGTGTATGTTTTGAAGAACTGAGTAAGGATGAACACTTCGATTTCCTTTGGGTTACTAAAGACTTTGCTGCTTTTCTGATTTAGGAGTCCAAATCCCCTTAGGGATTAATGCTCTCAGAGGAGCTCAGCACAACTCAAAATGAAGATTAAAATTGACACAGGATTCTTCTACACATAGTAATCTATACATATGGGCCTTTATGCTACAGAACCTTCAGACGTGGGCAAAGACACTTGATTGTCTCTAGTTGAAACCTGCGCTAACTGTATAGTTTTGCATAGTTTATGGTGATATTGTTAATTAGAGTGTTTTGTTCCAGAAGACCGGAACAAAACAAGTTCAAGTTCTTTTCGTTATCCTACTGTCAGTCATTCAGCAAAATGAGTGTCTTTAAGAGTGAGGCTCCTGCACAGAACCAGAGGCACAAGCTTGATGAGGCCTGGATCCTACACTGGGTACATGTGTGGCCTGTGTGTATACATTAAAACTGCAAGGCTGGCTGGCATACAGCAGTTCCAGGATGTAAAAAAAAGAAGTAAGAGTTTGTGAAGGTATTGTCTCTAAGCTAAGATAGCCTCAAAATTGGCTAGAGATTCTTGCACAATTTATCATTGATAATACAGGTTAAATAACCCTGTCTGAAATGCTTGGGACCAGAAGTGTTTCAGATTTCACATTTGTCAGATTTTGGAATATTTGCATTATACTTACCAGTTGAGCATCTCAAATCAGAAATCCACGATGAGCATTTCCGTTGAGTGTTACATTGGTGAAAAGTTTCAGCTTTTGGAGCATTATTCAAAAAAATTCTTCGAGTTTTCAGGTTAGAGTTACTAACCTCTCTCCAACATGTAAAGGATTTTACCTCCTTGTATCCCTGTTTCTCCATCCCAGGAGAACTAAAGTGAAGACATTTAACAAGGAAATAGAAGTAATCACAGTCCATGATTTTAATCTTTTCCAATAGTTTTATTATAATTACTAATTAAACACATTCTAGATAATTTAGGAAACTATTAAATATAGCTTCAAAAAATTAAAATGACCACATGATGCAGCGGTTCTATTTCTAGGTATATACCCAAAGAATTCAAAGCTGGGTGGTGAGGAAATCTTTGTACCCCTATGTTAACATCATCAATAGCTAAAAGGTGGAAGCAACCCAAGTGTCTATCATCAGCTGAATAAATAAACAAAATGTGGCCTATCCACAGAATGGAATATGAATCAGCCTTAAAAAGCAGGGAGATTCTCACACATGCTGCAATATCGATGAACCTTGCGGACATGGTGCTCGGTGACATAAGACCATCTAAAAAGGATAAATAACTAAACAGTTCCACTTACAAGAGGTACCTAGAGTAAACGAGAGTGGTGCTTTACCAGGGCTTGGGGCGTGGGAGTGGAAAGTTGGTATTTAGTTGGAGTCTGGGGAGACGAAAAGTTCTGGAGATGCATGGTGGTGATGGTTGCACAATAGCGTGAATGTGCTTAATGCCATCAAACTGCACACTTAAAAGTGGTAAATTGTATGCTCTGTGCCTTGTGTCACAATAAAAAATGCTCTAGATTCCATTTGCTAATATGTAGGACTTGTGAAAAATATGCATATACAATATATATTATGGCACCACTGGACTATAATTATTTAAAGACAAAGTCCATAGGTGTCCCCAGTGAGACGGGGCTCTGCTGCCAAGCCTCGGGTGGGTCATGCAAACAGTGGAGGGCGCCGTTCCTGAAACAGCAGTGCCCCAGCAGCTTTAAGCAGTAGGAGGGATAAAAGCAGGAGTGGTTAAAGTGAAATGGCAGAGCTCATTAATCAAATTCGTTCAGTTTTATTGATTGATTGAGATGGAGTCTCGCTCTGTCGCCCAGGCTGGAGTGCAGTGGTGTGATCTCGGCTCACTGCAACCTCTGCCTCCCAGGTTCAAGTGATTCTCCTGCCTCCGCCTCTGGAGGTGGGATTACAGTCACGCGCCACCACATGCAGCTAATTTTTGCATTTTTAGCAGAGACGGGATTTCATCATGTTGGCCAGACTGGTCTCAGACTCCTGACCTCAAGTGATCCACCCATCTCAGCCTCCTAAAGTGCTGGGATTAGAGGCGTCAGCCACCGCACCCAGCCGAATTTGTTCAGTTTTAAATTGCATGTGTGTGTTTATGTGTATGTGTGGCTTCTCAGTAACTGCACCAGCATGATACATCTGTGTGTGTGTGTGTGTGTGTGTGGCTTCTTAGTAATTCCATCAGCATGATACATCCCTGAGCCATTCCTCTGGAAAATGGTGGTCTTCAATCCAGCTGTAGGCATGGCAAGAAGGGAAGGTCAGTTTCAGCTTCAGGGTAGGTGGGTAGATAGATAAATCAGACAGAGATGGGTGTGTTTTAAGCACAGGGCAGGAAGCACCAACATAGGTGCCTAGTGCGTCACTTCCCACATTTTCCCTCCGCAGGACATGGAATACTAGTGACTAAGCCTCGTTTTCTCTCTCTGCCCAAGTAACTGAAGCTCACCACATGGTGGCCCAGCACCGGCCTTCTCCCCATTTGTGAAAACCAGTCCACTTGCCCTTCCCGTAGGTTGATGCCAGAAGTAACAAGAGGACTCTAGTTCGAAGTCCTTAACATTTAATAAACAAGAAGACATATTGGGGAGTTACAACAGCTCTTGATCTTTTTATGTTTTATTTTTTCTCCTTAAGCTGGCTCGGAACACATTTTCTGAGCCCTGGAAGATCTTTCTCAGCCCCCACTTCCTAGGCTCAGCTTTTTGTTATTCCTCGTAGGTGGGTGAGCTGTAGACTTCCTTGTGCCCTTTCCAATGCCTCCACCTTTGTGTCATATGCTTTTTAACTTGGTATTTAACCCTTCAAAGGCTGGCTGCAGTCTGTTTGTTTCCATCCTGGCTTTTCATGGTAAACCTTCATCATCCCCTGAGTATGTAGTGTATTTGGCCACCTCCGTTTCTTTGCTAATGGCATAGTACCTCGACATGCCATATACTTTTTTTTTTTTTTAACCAATTACATTCAAAAAATACTTATTGAGCACCAACTGCATGCAAAGCACTTGAGAGTCAGTTAGAATCCCAACTCCATAAAGTCTTCACCAGCATTCCCTGGGAATATTCCTAACCTCTGTGGAGAGGTTTCTTGTCAGTAATCACTCATTTTTCCACCACTTTTCTTTTGCTAGTTCGTTTTTCACGTAGGTACCGTTCCTGCCTCTGTGGTGGCAGCTGGGTATGACGGAGGCTGCATTTGTGCAGCCTCATGGGCCTGAATTTGGTATGAGCTTAGCACCCCTCACCTGCTCAGTGACCTTGGGCAGGCGAGGTGGTTAGGCATCCTGGACCTGAAGTTTTCATCTTCAGGGGATTATGGCTTGGGGGTTGGGTGAGACACCTGGTACTGCCCGGCCAGCAGTGATGGGTCCACAGATGCTGGTTGCCGACCCGTTGCCTCGGTATCTGTGTCTCTGACCTCCTGTGACCACCTTGCTCTGAAAAGCCAGTATGATCGTTCACTGGGATTTCCCCTCTTGCTTTTGGTGAAGAATAAAACAAAGTTGGAAAGAGTTATCAATGCATGGGCAATGAATCCTGAGGACAGATGATTAATTAATATGTGAACATTTTTATCTTCCTGAATGATATTGTTAAAAAAGTATAAATACAAGCAGTACAAGAACCAGCAGTTAAAGTGTGTCTACATTGGAGACCATTTCACTGTGAATGGGTGAGCGTGTTTCCTTGGGTGCAGCTTTAACGAGCAGCACGGCGTAATCCAGGTGGTGCCCACCAGTACGTGCTTCAGAGCTCCCTGCTGGTTGCCAGATCCTGAGCCGCCTGCTTCCCCTTTTATCATTGTTATTTATCTGTGTTAATTACCTGGACTTGAACAGTCCTTCCTCTGATTTATGGGAATTGTTACTGCTGCTGCAATCTCAGTGTTCTGATCTGAACCATTTCCTTTGAGTTACCCTGAATATCCTGTTTTGGGCCTCGAATATGCAACATCAGCAATGGACACCAAACACACCGACCTGGAGCGGGTCCCCAGCCTCGGGGTGCGTCTGATCACACACCACGGGGCCTGAGCTCCACCCAGAGTCCTCGGGTGCCTGCAAGTGTGGCCCAGGGAGCTTTTTTTCCCCCCTTTTATTTTTTACTATTTTTACTCAACACTTATGTACATATTACAATTATTATGTACAATATAATTTGATATATATGTGCAATATGTAATGACCAAATCCATCACTTCAGACATTTATCATTTCTTTATTTTGGTAACATTTAAAATCTGCTCTATTTGAAAATATACAATAAATTATTGCTAATTTTAGTCACCCTGCAGTGCCATACGACACTCAGAACTTATTCCTCCGGTCTAGCTTTAATTTTATATCTGTTAACTGACCTTTGACTCTTCTCCCCCCACCCCCTACTTCCCAGCCTCTAGTAACCACTGTTTTACTCCCTGTGAGGTCAACTTTTTAGCTTCCACATGTGAGTGAGATCATGCAGTATTTGTCTTGCTGTGCCTGGCTTCGTTCACTTAGCATGATGTCCTCCAGGTTCACCCATGTTGCCCCAAATAACAGGATTTCACTCTTTTTTTAAGGCTGAATAATACTCCATTGTGTGTATATACCAACATTTTCTTTATCCATTCATTTGTTGATGGGCACTTAGGTTGGTTTCATATCTTGGCTATTGTGAATACTGCTGCAATAAACATGGGAGCGCAGATGCCTCTTTGACGTGCTGATTTCATTTTCTTTGGATAAATCCGTCAAGTGATTGCCGGATCATATGGTAGATTTATTTTTGAAGAAACCTGCATACTCTTTTCCATAATGACTGTACTAATTTACATTCCTACCGACAGTGGATAAGAAAGAGTTCCTCTTCTAACCCGGTGAAACCCCGTCTCTACTAAAAAATACAAAAAAAAAATTAGCCGGGCATGGTGGCGGGCGCCTGTAGTCCCAGCTACTCGGGAGGCTGAAGCAGGAGAATGGCGTGAACCCGGGAGGCGGAGCTTGCAGTGAGCCGAGGTCGCGCCACTGCACTCCAGCCTGGGCGACGGAGCGAGACTCCGTCTCAAAAAAAAAAAAAAAAAAATCAAAAAAAAAAAAGAGTTCCCCTTTCTCCAAGGAGCATTTTTTAGAAGTCCCCTGGCAACCCCGTTGCAGAGTCAGGGTGAGAACCCCTGCTGTCATGTGGCACATTGCACTTGCCACATCTAATACAACATTATTGTGTGTCTCTAGGTTCACAATTCTGTGGTTTAATCAGGCTAGTCTTATTTAGTCTTAGGAAAATATAATTAATTATCTAGAGTTGATTTAAAGGTACATTATCTCATTAATTGGTACTTTTATCTCAAAATAGTTATTTTTCTTTTTAAAGTCCCCTCACTGCTTTTGGCACTTAATTTTTTGGGGTTGATTCTCTGTGAAAAGTTAGCTATGAAACAGAATCATTTTAATTGCAGGAACCTTAGCTTACGTTCTTCTCTCTGTTGATTTTCAGAATGCTCCCTAAGCCTGTGGAGTCTCAGGTATTTAATGTTCTCATTTCGTGGTTTGCCGTTCACCTGCCCTTCTTTATATTTCTAGCATTCTCAAGTTATTTAGCAGTTTCCAGGAATTATTTGTATGTTTCATGGACTAAAATGCCTTTTACACCTCCTCTGTTCTCAGGTTTTTCTTTTGCTTTTAAAGTGACTTTAAAGCATTCTCTGAATGTGGTCTTTGGTAGTAAGCATTTCCATCCTCACTCCCCACTGAGCTCTTGCTGGTTGGTTTTTATGACATCTTGAAGCATATCATTAAGTTGGATGGTTTTATTTTTAGGGCCAGGTCTAAAACATGGCTGTGAATAAATTTTTTCTCAAGTCAACCAAAAAATGAACAACTTCGATACTGAGCAGTTGAAAGAAAACTTACAGTGAGTTCTGCTATAATGTGATATATGTGATCCTAAAAATCGCCACACTGCAAAATCATGCAATAAAAGCTACAGGGCTTATGGGGGAAATGAGATTAGAGGTACAGCCCACAAAGACTTTGTCATGGACACATTAACCTAATAGAAACAGTAGCACAATTTCAAGTGTCAAATAGTTAAGAAAAGCAAGTACTACAATAAATACGATACATTATCTTGAAAAAGGACAGCAGAAATTTGCCTGTAGAAGTGGGCGTTGGAAGGGTTGCAGCGTGTGGCTACTGCGAAGCAATAGAAGGACTGCAATCTGAAATCATGCAGAAAGTTGTAATACCTGATGTGGGTGGGCGGCTGTTTGAGTGTGTTTTGTGTGTGTTTTGTGTATTCCTGCCTAGCCAGTTTCAGCTGGGTGCGGTTGTGCATTCACTGACTTTCTCCAGACAATTGTGCATAAATGTGTGACATTCACAGTATACTCAGATCGTTCCTAATCTGTCACTTGTTTTTACAACAAAACATGATTGAAGTCCTGATGGTATATCAATGTCTTTCTTAGAGATGGCTAAGAATGAGCACATTTAGTGAACTATATATTGAATGGTTTATACCAGCTTATATAGATTTGTTATGCGTCTGTCCTCATTACAGGAGCTATTCTTTTTTCTTTTTTTTTTTTTTTTTTTTGAGACAGAATCTCACTCTGTCGCCCAGGCTGGAGTGCAGTGGCACGATCTCGGCTCACTGCAAGCTCCGCCTCCCAGGTTCACTCATGCCATTCTCCTGCCTCAGCCTCCCGAGTAGCTGGGACTACAGGCACCCGCCACCACACTCGGCTAATTTTTTTGTATTTTTATTAGAGGCGGGGTTTCACCGTGTTAGCCAGGATGGTCTCGATCTCCTGCCCTAGTGATCCGCCCACCTCAGCCTCCTAAAGTGCTGGGAACAGGGTGAAGAATAGACTGTCCTCCAGCTGGGAGAGTAGGCATGGATAAGTAGGTGAGAGTGGACGAGTCCAGGACAGAGCCAGCTTCTGAGCCTAGGAGGTTGGGCGCATATCCTTGCCTTTGTTCACTGTGCCCTGCCTGTGGTTTGCATGTGAGAACACACATCTCTGTGAATAAGAATAGCCCAGCAGGAGCTATTCTTAGACTGATTCTAGCTCATCGTTTTCCCCTGTGCTAGAACTATGCACTTCATGTAGATTTATAACATACAACTAGTTAGGTATATTTCATTCATTATTCTTTTCAAAAATTTCTTAGCCTGTCTCCCTGCTAAATCCTAACCACTGAGTTTTTTATTGGAAGTCTACTAGAATTAGACTAGCCTTTAACTCGGAGACCCCTATGGATAGAGAACTGGAAGTGAAGGAGTTAGAGCAAAGACACTTTTACAATTATTTGTAAAGGATTTATTTAACACATTATGAAGAAAAGAGGTATTGATGTTTAAAGCCTGCATTTACTTCCATGTTCATATGAAAAATTGTTCTTCAAGAAAATTTGCAGATTATGTAATCTGAATAAAATTATAAGGTTTTGTATAGGTGAATAGGATTACGTTCAATATCTGTAAATAACAATATTTTGAAATATTAAACTCCATAAACGGAGCGCTATTAATTCTGTAGATGCTCTAGTCCTTGCTTTTTAACTTCAGACCAAAGACAACAGTGGTCATTAATATCCAAGATGGTTAAAAACAGTTTTTGAACTCTTTTTGCAGTTGAGACCCTTCTGCCTTGAAAACATATTAAAACTTGCTAACTCTGGATTAGACAATTCTAAACTAAAATATAATCGGAGAAATACCAGTTAATCTTTAGCTAGTGAAGAATAATATCCCAGACATTTTTGTCTGGATTTTGGATGCTGTAGTGTAGTTTCAAGTGGTTTCTTGATTATGTCAAATATATTGTAAAAATTCACAAAATAGCAAGAAGATAAGAATTATTCTATGTCTCTCTCACCAATAAAGAGCCAATATTAACATTTCTATAATTTACATTCCTAATAAACTCACATGGAAACATTGTTGATATCTGTCTGTCCACATACCCCTTCTGTTATCTTTCATTTTTATTTTTTTCATGTATGATTTTGGGGATGGGCAGTGGAAGGACACAAGCGTGGGAATCAGATCTGCAGGGACCACACACCTTTCAGGTGTGCTGCAGGGATTTGAATCCGATTTTATGCTTAGGAGCTCAGCATGTGTAAGGTGTGATGTAAATGGCAGCTGCTGTGATGCACTTATTGACCCGTATTTTTAAAAATCTTCACAAGCATAATAGCTATATAATATCATGTCAGGTGCACGTGTGCCATAATTAATTTCACTGTTTCCTTACTACTAGGCATGAAGTTTAGGGCTTTTGGCAATTTTTCCATTTTAAAAGTAAAGCTGTTTGAATACCTTTTGTGTGTAAAAACATATCCTCATGTACTTTCTGTTTTAGGAGTAAAATTCTAAAGGTAGAATTATAAGGGCAGGGGTTGATTGCCACATCTTACAAAATTGCTTTCTAGGAATGTACCAATTTATGTATATGTGCCCTTCGCTAGCCCTAAATTGCCATATTTTAAAGTTTTCTAATCTGAAGGTAGAAAGAACGTGTCTTTTTTTTTTTTTAACTCAGATCAATTTTTTATGTTTTAGTGTTTTCATTCCATCATTCGAATTTACTGTACGTGTGTGTGTGTGTGTGTGTGTGTGTGTGTGTGTGTGTGTGTGTCTTTTGAGACGGAGTCTCACTCTGTTGCCCAAGCTGGAGTGCAGTGGTGTGATCTCAGCTCACTGCTGCCTCAGCCTCCTGAGTAGCTGGGACTACAGGCATGCGCCACCACACCCAACTAATTTTTGCATTTTTAGTAGAAACAGGGTTTCACCATGTTGACCAGGCTAGTCTCAAACTCCTGACCTGAAGTGATCCACCTGCCTTGGCCTCCTACAGTGGTGGGATTGATTCCAGGCGTGAGCCAACACACCCAACATTGTGTGTGTGTTTTTACATCTGTTTTATGCTTTGCAGTTATTAGTGCTTTAATGATAATACTAGCTTTTCGTCTGTGAAATTTTCAATTTTTATGTACTCGAATTTTTTAACCTTTTTCCTTTCCTTTTTATGTTTAAGCTCTTCTCCGTCTAGAAACTTTACATGTTCTATTATGCTTTTTATTAAACAAGACTTTTGCTATTTATTGAATGTTTTATACCAGCTTATTGATTCATGATGCATGTATCCTCATCATAGAAGCTGTTCTTAAACTGATTCTAGCTCATCATTTTCCTCTAGCTCATCATTTTCCCCTGTGCTAGAACTGTGCTTTTCTTGTAGATTTGTAATATACAACTAGTTAGGCATATTTCACTCATTATTCTTTTCAAAAAAATTTTAGCTTGTCTTCCTGCTAAATCTTCACCACCGAGGTTTTAATTGGAAGTCTACTAGAATTCAAATTGGGAAAGAGAAATCACTTTACAGTGCTTGGTGTTCTCCAGAATGGTGGCATCCCACCACACCTTTTGTGTGTGTATGTGTGTGCGTGAGGGGGGCTGTCTTTTTATGTTTCTTAGTACAATTTGATGTTTTCTATTTGTTTATTCCGTTTTTTTTTTTAAGTTGTTTATTCCTAATTTTAGTTCAGGATTATGGATGTTTTCTTTTTAATGTGTGTTTATTTTCTAAATAGTTCCCAGAATCTAGAAATGCTATTGTTTAGTATGTTTTTGCAATTCTTCTCCTTGAACTAAGCTATCTCACAACATCTTAAAATGCCCTTTGACATAAACCATCAACCATTAGTAAAGTAAGATTGTGCTTCCATGAGTAATGGGTAAAATTGGTACGTGGTTTTGCTCTGTGGCATTTGTGTCTAGTCAGGGTTAAGTTATCTTTGCAAAACAGATTGGATGAATTTTCTTTCTTTTCTCTGTGGTCAGAGGCTATTTGTTACTACACAGCTGTTCCTTAACCTGCATAGCCTATAAACTGTTTTAAGAGGTAATTTGTTAATGATTTTATTTTTTCTCTTTCCTTGCTTTTTTTTCTGTTTCTGCTACATCAAAGATCAGTCTCGAGAATTTATATTTTTCCAAAGAATAGCCATTTTTTAAAGATACTTTAATATATTTGTATAGTATATACAAAGCGGTTTTTATTCATTTTTGTTAAGTTGGTATGAAAGCAGGGGAGACATTGTTTCAGTGATGAGGCCAAGCAGTTACTACTGTCTACATTTAGTTAATTACACTTAATATGCAGTTGGTGCAGGTTCATTTTTACCCATATATTTACTGGTCTGATACTCTTTATTCCTTTGAATGTATTCAGGCTTCTGTCTGGTATTATTTTCCTTCTGCCTGAAGAACATTTTTTAACATTCCTTACAGTGCAGACCTGCTGGTACAAACTCTCTCAGCTTTTATCTAGAAATGTGTTTGTTTCTCCTCTGTTTTTGAAGGACATTTATGCTGCATTTGTGCTGTGTATATAGGTTGGCTTTTTTTTTTCTTCATACACTTCAAAGGTGCCATTCCATTTTCTTCTGTGTTGTATACTTTCTGAATGTAAGTATTGAGTTGATCTGTTATTCTATCTGTAATCTTTTTGTTCTCATGTTATCAGCAGATGATAATAGGCCTTAGTTTGGGGTTTGTGTGTATTTATCATAGTTAGTATTTTTTAAGCTTCTTGAATCTGTCAGCTTCTGGTTTTTATCAAATATGGAAAACTTTCCACTATTATTTCTGCAAATGTTTTACTTACACACACACACACACACATACATACACACCCCTTCTCTGAGACTCAAATTACACATATGCTAGACTGCTTAATATTGTCCTACAGGGCACTCAGGTTCATCGTTTTTTCTGTTTCTCCTCCTGTCATACTGTGTTTTGGACATAGCCTATTGCTGTGCCTTCAGGTTCTCTGATCTTTTTAGTATCTAATTGGTTCAACACATTCAATGAAATTTTTATTCCTAGTCTTTCATTTCTGCATTATGTTCATGTTTTTCTTTAAATCCTTGAGCACATTGAGATTATAACAGTTTTGAAGATGTTCTTTTCTGGTAATACCATCATCTCTCATTTTTCGTCTTTATTAACTGATTTTATTTTAGTCACTGGTCCTATTTTCCCACTTCTTTGCTTATCTAGTAATGGTTGGTTGATGAACATTGTGATTTACATTTTGGGGTGCTGGATTTTGTTGTATGCTTTTTTAAAGTGTTAGATTTGTTCTGGCAGGAAATTGTTAGTTGTATATCAGTTTGATCCTTTCACAGCTTACTTTGAAGCTTTGTTAGTGAAATTTTAAGTATTCTTTATTCTAGAGCTAGATTAGTTCCACTGCTGATATGTGCCTGATCTGGGGTCTCTCTACTGAATGCCTCATGTATTTGATGAGATCTCTGCTCTGGCTGATGAGGACTTCCGGCCCTAGGCAGACTTGAGATTATTCAGTTTATAGGTCTCTGGTAATTGTTCTTTCCTCAAAAGTTGTTCACTGCCCAGCCTTGTGGAATTTCTCCCTGTGCATGCTCAGATTGGTTCAGCAAAGACTCAAAGGGATCCCCTAGGCTCTCTGGAACTTTTTATCTATGTAGCTTCCTCTTTTTCCATATCATGTCTCACAAATTACAGCCTCCTGGGCCTCCCCCAAGTCATCTGTTCTAAGACAGCATTTTTGCCAGCTATGTCTGAGTTTCCCATCCCTGCACCTGCATTGTGGCAGCTGCTTTCGTTGGAAAGGCGGGTGGACTGTTAGGCTCACCATGTTTGTCTCCTTTCGCTCTGGGAACATTGCCCTGCACAGCCTGTGGTCCAGTGCCTGCAAACAGTTGTTATGTGTATTTTATTCAGTTTCCTAGCTATCAGTGGCAGGTGAAGAAGTACAGACGCTGTTCTCTTTAGGTGGGAAGAGGGTGTCACAAGTCATTGTTAGAGACTTGCAGTTTTTGAAGCAGTGATATTTAACAGATTTGCCATATGTATTTGAGGATATCCTTTTTGCTCTTGAACATATTAAAAGAAAATCAATTACTGCAAGAGATACTAAAATAGGTTTCTTTCCTAGTCGAATGTTATGTTAATAAATCCTAGGAAAGCCTTGGTACTCTGAATCCAAATCCGTAAGGAACTCTCAGTTCACAGAGGCAACTTGTACTCCTGTGTCAACGATGAGAGTCATCGTTCCAGGGGAGTCGCACTAATTTCCACAGTTTGGGGTGAGGGGGGCGGTTTTTTCCTGAATCTCAGTGTTTACCATTTGTTTAGTCATTAGCAGCTACTTCTGCTCTGAAGTGTGGAGCTTACCATCCCTGGCTTGGGTTGAGGTAATGAGCTGTGTGACACTTGGCCAGTCACTTAGCTACTTGTCTCTAAATTGAGGGATCTGGACTAAAGAGACTTGAAGACCCTTTCCATGAGTTCACTGAGTAAACATGTACTGAGTGTTGTATGCACTGGGGATGGGTGGATAAGACAGGCGAGGACCCTGCTCTTAACACAGCTTGGTGGAGTACATTGATGATACTGTAAATAAAAATACAATGAGAAAGAAATAACTTTCATGGGTGCTTTGAAGGAAACAAACCAGGGTGATATGAAGTGCTGATGGGAGGGACCAGCATTAGGATGGGAGGCCCAAGAAGGCTTGTCTGAGATGCTGAAATTTGAGCTGCCGTCCAGATGAGCAGAAGAAACTGGCCATTTGAATTCCAGGTCATAGGCGTTCTAGGCAGAGGGAAGAACACATGCAAAGGTCCTGAGATGGGCACAACCCTGGGTGGCATGAGAACCCCGGGTGATGTGAGAACACTGTGGCATGATTGTCTTGAGTAGGGGTCATATGTGATGATCAGGGTCCTAGTCAGTGTGGGCAGCCTGTGACTCCAAGATTCGATCCTGCTGTGAATACTTCTCTACCTAAATAGTGCAAAGTTCAGTGTCACATGCCCTACTCAGATGAGTAACAGGGAGTGCCAGGAATTACATTGGGGTGGGGTGTGGTCGCTGAAGCTCCAACAAGATCACAGAGTCTGAAATGAGCAGGGACCTCACTGGCACGAGGAGCCAACACAGTTTTAACTCAGGAGTCTGAAGGCCAAGTTCAGTAGTCTTGGTCAGCGTGAGCCAAAATGAATCCATTTTTAAATTAGCAGAACCACGGATAGTTCGTAGGCACTGTCGCCTCAAAGAAAATGCTGAAGCTGTTTCTGAGACTCACGTATAAAGGCTGCATGGACTCCATGGCCTGGAAATGTTGCTTCGGTGGAAGGAAGCCACCAGGAAAGCTGCTGGGAGAGTTTAAGGAATGTGTGACCTTTACGTAGAGAAAGGAAAGACACAGTGAAAGCAAGAGCATTCCAGAGGTGGGGAGAGCGGACCTGAAGCCAGCCAGCTTTGCCCTGGTGGGAGGCAGGTTTCTTAGCCATTTGGGCTGCCTTAACAAAATACCATCAACTGGGTGGCTTGTAAATACACAACAGAATTATTGTGTTAATTATCCTCATAATTCTGGAGAGAACCCTAAGATCAGGGTGCCAGCAGGTTCAGGGTCTGCTGAGGGCTCACTTCCTGGTTCACAAATAGCACCTTTTTGCTGCATCGTCACAGGGCAGAAGAGCCAGGGGGTGTCGGCCCTCATTTATAAGGGCACTCATCCCATTCATGAGGGCCTCACCCCCATGACCTAATCACCCCCCAAAGGCCCCACCTCCTCAGACCATCACCTTGTGGGTGAGGATTTCCCCACGGGAATTTGGGTGAGACACAGGCATTTGGGCCATGGCACCAAGCCTTCCCTGTGTTGCCAGGATGCTGCTTTTTGTGCTTGGATATAGCAGCAATTGAAAAATCCAGCTCGGGTTGAGGAACTCTTAAAGACCCAGGAGCTCTCACTTGGCATTACCAGCTGCTGGCATGTGTAGTCCGAAGGAACCCCCTTCTTCTGAGAATGCCCAGAGTCTCCACGTCTGTCTCCTGTCCCAACATGCCAGCACCGTGTCACGTAGCCTCTGCCTGCCTCTGCACAGCATTGTTCCTGGTGTGGTCTCTTTTTAGGCAGGGAAATCGTTGCTGTCGGCTGTCACCTAAGTGGCAATGTCATCTCACCTGCACTTTTAACAACTCCTGCTGTGCCTACGTGTGTTTTTATTGATCGATTTTTAGTTGTCTTTCATTGTGTCCTGTGGTCTGGCTTCCACTCTTCACGCCATAGTGAAGCATTGCCCATGCTTACGAGTGGCCTCTCATTTCTCCCTGCGTCACCTCTTCTGCATTCTCCTCCACCTCTGTAACACCTGCCCCTGCAGACACAGCCTCACTGCTGTGGCCTGCTCTCCTTCCTTTGAGGAAACCAGTTATTATTGCCTTCCTGCTTCTCTGCTGCCTCCTGGCTCTGCCTGCGCCCCTCCCCAGCACTTCCCAGCTGGCTTCAGCAGGCTCACTCTCTGTCTCAGTCTTCCCCTGGGAGCTCATACTGTCAGTTCAGCCATTTCTGGCACCAACCCCAAGTACCTCTCTCCAACCCTGACTTCCCTCCCCTGATCTAGATGTGCACTTTGGGCTATGCGCATCTCCACCTGGATGCTCACCCTGGAGGAGCAAGCATCTCTCCCTCGCCTCCTCCCTCAGCAACTCCAGGCTGCCCTGTGGAAGCCCCTCTTCCGCTCCCCCAGGCTCACATGTTCAGAGTCATCCAGCATCCATTTCTCTAGACTCAGAAGGTTCCTGGCCATGTGGACTCTGGGTCCCAGTTGAATGGGTTGAAGAATGATGGACAGAGGGAGAGGTGAAGACAGCAAGTGCAGACAGGTGAGGCCGTGACGGGACTGAGACTGGAGGAACAGATTAGAGAGGGTTCCTGAGGGGAGACGAGATTGTCAAACGTTTTTAAACAAAGATGGGAGAAGGATCTGGTAGGGTAGAGGATGGAGGTTAAAAGAAAAAGTCTTTCCTGAGTCCCTCGGAAGGACTCAGCAACACCTTTGCTGACTGGTAACATCCGACCCAGTGGTCTCCAGTTAGAACTACTCCAGGCTACAAGTCCTTTGGAAGCTTGTAGAGATTTGACAGCACTGGGATGACAGAGGTCAGGATTATGTGTCACTGTGTTCTTGGTCATATCGACAAGTCACTAAATAGTAGTGCGTATTGCAGTGTGAACTGGAAAATGAATTACAGTGCATCCCTACCTTGGGCCTCGCCTGCCACGCAGCCTTAGGAAAGAACAGGAAGCTGTGTTCTGATAGAGGAGCCATTCTAAGATATTGTGGAAGGAATAACCATGAGATGTAACAATGTGTATATCTTACATATGTACAAGCAAGACAACAATGTATAAGATACAGCATCTTATACTACATCTAGTGTACTGCCATCTGTGCTTTTAAAAGCCAGGGTGGTGGAGAAGTCTGTATTGATGTTTTCTTGTATATCCATGGAGATACTCTGGAGGGGCCCCTGAGAACCCAGCCCCAGTGGCTAAGAGGGCGGGGGGATCCTGTGTAAACAGGATCAGGCTGTGGGGGGCTTTCACCTTAATATCTTTTCTATTTTTAGGTTTTTGAACCATATGTATGTATTATAACCTCTTTAAATTTTTCAAAAATATAATTTAAAAAAAAACCTCTAGCAATTAAAATATTATTTCCACCAGTTGAATGAAAGTCAGGTTGTTTTGCCAGGGAGGTTATTTGGCTCCTCTGAAATGTCCATTCATGAGTTTTCTGGTGGCTTTGGCTTATTCTCTTTCACTTTGGAGGAAATATTTCTGATTCATAATTCTTCATGCTCCGCCCTCAGAGAACTTCTGCCATTGCTAATGCTACTAGTAAAGTCTGATCTAGTTTTCTTACATTTCATTCCTTTTTTCCCCATCCACTCTACATTCATCACCACATTGGATCATATTTGGACAATTCATACAGACAGGAGGATAATTATTTGCATTCTTAACCAGGCGCAGTGGTTCATGCCTGTACATCTCAGCTGCTTGAGAGGCCAAGGCAGGAGGATCACTTGAGGCCAGGAGTTTGAGACCAGCCTGAGCAACATAGCAAGACCCCATCTCAAGACCCTGGCAAAACACAGTTGCTGCTGTTGAGCTGTGACATACGAGGGAACGTTGGCAGGATGCTTTATGTGGTAGGGGAGAGGAGAGCTATCTTCAGCTGCTTAACAGGGCTGTTTGAAAAAGGAGTGGAACTGGAACAAGTAGATGGACTTTCTGATAGTCCCTCCCAGGGCAGCTAGAAACAACTCCTGAGTGTCCCACAGGGGTGGTGGTCTGAAGTGGTGGCTGCCACACAGCTCTATGACCCGCAGAGAAGGCTGGCCGCATCCATGTGTCTATCCAGTTTATCTTGCATTTGGAAAAAGAAGTTTCGACTAGATGGCCTTGACTCTAATAATAAGATATTTTCTTGATTATTTTCCTTTTTTCTTTCAGCTTCTCAAACCTGGAATAGATACTCTCCATGAGACCCATTCTGTCTTGATTCTGTCCTTTAAAAAAATCTCTAACTATGTAGCTTCCTTTCAATAAGTACCTCTCCATCTGTATTTTTTAGGCAAGGTGAAACAAAAGAGTGACTTTCTTGTCAGACCTTGAAAGAGAGCAAGTGGCTTTAAAAGTAGACTTTGGCTTTCTGAAGGTTCTAAGTTTTAATGTTCTTATATTCGTTTAATCCTAAGTGTGTAATGAACATCTTTATCCAATTCAAAGATGACACCTGGGAGTGAACTGGTGGTGGGACATCACAGACTACTGTGATTTCAAACTCTCGGCAGGTACATCTCCGTTCATGGATGCATTAACAGCCAATGGGACAACCAACATACAGACATCTGTTACAGGAGTGACTGCCAGCAAAAGGAAATTTATTGACGACAGAAGAGACCAGCCTTTTGACAAGCGATTGCGTTTCAGCGTGAGGCAAACAGAAAGTGCCTACAGATACAGAGATATTGTGGTCAGGAAGCAGGATGGCTTCACCCACATCTTGTTATCCACAAAGTCCTCAGAGAATAACTCACTAAATCCAGAGGTGAGAGGCGCTCTTGGGCTGGCGTGGGCTTCGCGCTTCTCCCTGCCTGATTTCCAGGCCTGCCTGGCGGAACTGGCTCTTCCTGTGCTCTTTCTAAACCTCCTTTTGGGCCATCTCCCGACGCCCACCAGAAGGGAGGGAGCAGAGGGGAAGTTGCGGGCTTTGCTCCGTGTCCCATCTCCAACGGCCGTGAATTCAGGATGCTTGGCCTGTGCTGAGTGTCCATCCCCATTCTCCCGGGTGTGGGTCCACCCAGGCCTCTGTGTCTCTGTGGTTCACCTCCTGCCTGGAAGCTCTTCATCTGGCGGGCACGGGGCTCCATGAAGGCACGTGGGAAATGTGTGTGCACGCGCTTTGCTTTAGCTTTCATCAGATCCTTAAAGGGTTCTTTGTTCAGACAGAATTTAAATGCCCCCGGGGATCCCAGTCCCTTCAGAGTATTTATCATCTTTCCAGTCCCCAGATACTCCTCAGCGGTTGTAGCAGAACACACAGCAACAGGGATTTCCACACATGCTCATTGCTGATAGTGCCTAGTAAGTAAGTTTTCCAGAACTGGTTGTTGGAAAGGTTAGAACATGAATTTTGTGAAGTTTCTAGAATCGGGAGTATTTGAACCTAACCTATACCTTTCCAAAATTTTAAGTCCTAGTAGTTTGTGAGTAGCTAGGTTGAGTTTTGTCCGGACAAGAAAACTTAACTACAGAAAGTCTGTGTGTTCGCCCGGGGTCACATAACAAACCAGTTCAAAGTTGGTCCTTGGTACATTTTTAGACTGCAGAGTCCCTTCATTGATTATTTTTAAATGCTTCACAGAGATCATTTAAAATGATTTTATGCCCTAAAATTACCAGTCCATGCTAATGTGCTTGGACTTAACGCACTTACGCACCAAACTATTTTCTGTCCCAAGTGTAATAGGGTAGTTTTTAAAACAAAACAAAACAAAAAACAGTAGAACTGAACGAGTTTCTTTCAACTGGTTTGAATGTGCCACCTGCTGTCCAAACTGGAGAAATGCCCAGTGATATAATAAGCAACTTGCCTTATCTAAGAGCCGCAATGGCTGTATAAATACTAAGATAACGTAGATTCCCATGTCTTTTTAATTATACTCGAGTTATGTAGTTATATTTTACTCCATCCCCAGCATCTCAATCTCTGGTTACAGAAAATGAGACATTTGCAAATTAATTAAAATCATGGTAGATGTCAGTAACTGTATCAGGCTATGATGCATTTTTCACAGATGCAGATTCTCCAGTAATAAAATGCTTTTAGGCAGGGTGCAGTGGCTAATGCATGTAATCCCAGCACTTTGGGAGGCCAAGGCAGGAGGATCACTTGAGCCCAGGAGTTCAAGACCATCCTAGACAACATAGCAAAACTCCATCTCTACAAAAAAAGTTGAAAAATGAGCAAGGCATGATGGCACAAGCCTATAGTCCCAGCTACTTGGGAGGCTGAGGCGGGAGGATTGTTTGAGCCCAGGAGTTCAAGACCACCCTAGACAACATAGCAAAACTCCATCTCTTACAAAAAAGTTGAAAAATGAGCCAGGCATGATGGCACATGCCTATAGTCCCAGCTACTTAGGAGGCGGAGGCGGGAGGATTGTTTGAGCCCAGGAGTTCGAGAGCACAGTGAACCTTGATTAAACCACTGCACGCCAACCTGAGCAACAGAGTGAGACTCTCTCCAAAAAAAAAAATGCTTTTAGGATTTTAAACCCAAAATATTCTTTGCCACTTTAACTTCTGGTGACTTTCAGGTAATGAGAGAAGTCCAGAGTGCTCTGAGCACGGCCGCTGCCGATGACAGCAAGCTGGTACTGCTCAGCGCCGTTGGCAGCGTCTTCTGTTGTGGACTTGACTTTATTTATTTTATACGACGTCTGACAGATGACAGGAAAAGAGAAAGCACTAAAATGGCAGAAGCTATCAGGTATGTAAAAATGATGTTTTTTAAACATTGGTTGGGTGTTTTGTTTTTGGTAAACCAATCCTGATAGAATGGGCCTGACTAAGCCTTGAGAATAAGATACACATCTTCTTCCATGGAGAGACACGAGCAGCAAAATTAATTAAATCATCTGTCTCTTCTATGGGCCTGCCATAAATTACTACTTGCCTTGGGCAGATAACTGATTTCAAGGTTGGTTTAAACCCAGAAAGTGTTCGGAGAATGTTCTGATGATTAGAGTAGATGATCATGGGTAGCCAGAGTTCCTATTATTTGTGCCGTGAGTATGTTCTGTCCTCAACCCCTAAATAAAGATCTCTTCCAAATAGTAAGTTACCATTTGCTCGACTCTGAAGTAAATTGTTTAGGCTTTATGATGAGATAGCTCCGTAACACCACATGGAGAGTTTTGTTTTTTGTTTTTGTTTCTTTAAATACAAGTAGTGCACATTCTTGTTCAGTTTCATCCTAAATTCCAACTGGACAGAGAACCAGATAGTAGGAAATAAAAAGCAGAAGTCCTCCTTGTCCCTCACCCCCCTCAAGGTATCCAACATTCATTGGTGTGTCTTCCCCAACCTTTTTCTGAACATTTTCTTATAATTTTCAGTTTAATTTTTTAGACTTACTTTTAAATTCAGAAGTAAAAATTGTATATACTTATAGTGTACAACGTGGTGTATTGAAACACGAATACATTGTGGAATGGTTAAATCAAGCTAATTAGCATATGCATTACCTCACATACTATTTTGTGTGTGTGGTGAGAACACTTAAAATCTACTCTCAGCAATTTTCAAGTACAAAAATACATTAACTGTGGTCACCATGATGTACAATAGATGTCTTGATCTAAGCATTTTCAAATTTTTATTTCATATATACACACAAATAATATCAATTTAGTTCTGTTGTTGCTTTGCAACTTGCTTTTTTCATGTGACAATATGACTTTGAGATATTTCTATTTCCTTGGTTGTTGGATTTTCCTCTGCTATATGATAACATATAGCAGCAAAACTTTCTCTAAAACCACTTAATTCGTCTAAAATCATATCCCCTCATTTATCATGCTAATCACTCCATGTATAATTAGAAGTGTCTGATTTTTTGGAGATGAATTTTATTTAAAATGGATGAAACCTAGTCATCAACATGAAAGTTGGCTATGCTTCTCTACCCACCTCCGTAAAATGACATATCCCCAGGTGGCCCCCATAAGCCCTTTGTGCTTGCCTTTTTAACTTACAGAGGATGAAAAATGAAAGAAAACATAGACTGGCAAAATGGCAGTAAAGTAAGTTGGATCTTTTCCAAAATCCCAGATTTCTGGAGGGCTGAAGTTGAACTACTTTTGATAGTTACTAGGCTCCAGCTGAGCACTGCCCTTGGTGCACTGGGCTTTCTAGCACCTGAACCCTTCTAGAGCTTGCACAGCAGGATTGGTGTGGTGGGTAGGGGGGCTCTTTTTTCTGTTTTGGTGAGTCTGGGGTAGGCAGGGACGTCTTTCTTTGACTGACACCCAAGATGGCTCTGATGGGGACCAAACAGCCCATCACAGGAGTCCTGGAACCCACACCTCTGGGTTGAAGGGGATTGCCTTAGCCTCTCATGACATATTTAATCATTTTCAGAATTACTATATTTTCTCATATGATGTACACATGTATTTAGGAGGTTATCCCTTAATCTTTTGAATGTTACCTTTTACAGGCTATCACATTATGTGTGGTTTTTTTCAGAAGTGGTTTGAAATTTTTTTTTTTTTTTTTTTTTTTTTTTTTTGAGACGGAGTCTCGCTCTGTCGCCCAGGCTGGAGTGCAGTGGCGCGATCTCGGCTCACTGCAAGCTCCGCCTCCCGGGTGGTTTGAAATTTTATAGTCTGATCTTATTAAGTATTGTTTCTAATCTCCTAGGGGATTTCATCCCTGTGGTACACTAGGTGGGACCATCTTGTTCTTCAGTTTAAGATTAAACTGCTTGATCAGTGTCATAAATCCTTGGCTGACTCTCAGCGCCTCTAAGACAGCTTCATTATTATCCATTCAGGGTGAATTCCATGAACTTAACTTTTATTTTTAAAATACAAACCACCATGCCTCCTATGGTCACTTTGCATGTTCTCCATAATATCACGCTGAATGTACACATAATATTGTGCTTTTTGGTAGCTCTGCGGTCATAAGAAAATCGGATGTGTCAGCCAGTGCCTTCTGGGTCCTGGCTCCGTTTTCCCGTGTAGGCTTTTCCCTGGCTCCACTTGTGAGCCTGCTGGTGCCTCGCCAGGTGCAGCTCACTCCTCCCTCCAGCGTTGAATTCTCTCGGACAGAGGCTGTGGGCTTGTGGCGCTGGGATCAGTAAGAGCAGAGGAAAGCTGGATCCAGTCAGGTTTAAGTGGAGATCTCCTTTGTTGAACTTGATGTCACTTTAAAAGTTCACTTTCATCAGCTCCCTGCTCCATCCACTCTCCCTACTCCACACAAAAAGCTGGATTGATATTCTTGTGAAGAGCCAAGTCCTGCTTTAGGAAAACCAACTTGTTTCTTCTTTATGTGACTATATTTTTGTCAATGTGAATTTTCCTTAATGTAGTCTGGCAAGATCAGAAAAATAATTAGTTACACCAGAGTCACTTAACCTTTCCTTTCTTATTTGCATTTAAATTAATTTTTATGTGGATAAAAGCTCTTCCTGTGTATATTTTTCATTTCTCTGGTGTCTTGTCTCATGTTCCTTAAAACTTGGAGGCAAAGGACTTCATTGCAGCAAGTTTCCAAAGGAAAAGCGGGAAACAAACAGGAAGATGGGGTTTCATATTAGGTCACCAGGTATCTAGAGCAGCTGACTTCGTGACGAGGATTGGTGGTTTGCAGTTTGCAGGGTAATTGCAACAAAAATATTCTGCACCTTTGTGGTTAGAACAAAATTATTTCAAGTTCATGGACAGCATTAGGCTTTTGAAGTCTGCCAGAACCAGTAGCTGCCACTGGGTTATAAGGACCAGGAGACTTCTCTCCCCAAAAGTGAGGTTTCTTCTTCCTCCCACAGAGGGAGACCGGGGGCCCTGCCCAAGCAGTGCCCCAGGGGCAAGAGGATTTGGGAGAGAACAAAGTGAGCCAGTAAACATGCCCCATGACCCTGACCTGTACCCCATTAGTCCTTCAAACGAAGGTGCCATTCAAATGAGAGAGACCTCAGCCATGGAAAGCAGCACACTGGCTGCCCAACTTCAGGTCCCTGCTGCCTCCTTCTCCCCAAACGTTCCTTTGACAGTCCCTACATCTTATGTGATTTTCCAACTGTTTGATATCTCCAGATTAGTAAATGTCCTTTAAAGGAAGAGTTTTGTTTAATTATAAAGTCTTTTTAGACTAATTATGTGGCAAATATCAGCCTCCTTCCCTGCCATACCCAACAACAGCCTTGAATTCAATTCCAAAGGAACAAATTTAACTTCAGTATGTTGCATGGCACACATTTGAGTGTTCATACATTTTGATTTCAAGTTTAAAACACACTTGGCTGAAGCCCACAGAAGCAGGGGCTACTTGGGAGAGGACCGTCCCAGGCTTGAAGGCAGCCCCTGCCTCGCCTCTGGTTCCTTGTGCCTTGATTTGCAGCTCCCTTGGTTAAGCCTTTATGGTCCTGGGAAGTTTCTACTAGGCAGAGAAAGCATTTCTGTAAAGGTTTTCTTTTCTAAAACAAAACGAGTCTCTGTGTGCACCACATCCATTTCTGGCATCTCAGGGCTCACTATTCAGAATGGCCAGTTCCCATTCCCTGAAAAGGGAAGGGGCTCTTTGCTCCAGAGCATGCTGGTTCATTCATACCCCGTCCAGAAAGAGCCACCAGCTTCAGGTGAAGTCACCATTCCAGGCAGAAGTAAAAATAAAATTTCAGTTCCAAAAAACGCCTTCAGCCTATCAAAATCTAAGTTTCGGCTTATCAATATCTATTAATATTTTAGAAGCAGATTTTTTAATACAAATATATGGGCATGGGGGCAAGGATATATGAAATAATTCCTTTTACTGTTTCTCTGTAGAATTACCTTCTTATTACCTTGATTTTGATCATCCCTTTTATGTTAATTTATTGCCCCATCCGTGGTTTCCAGATGTCAGCCAGGGCAACGGCTATAACAGTTTGCCTTCTGTTCCATAAGGCAGATGAAATTGGAGCTACTCAGATTTTGGAAACAGCTGTTCCTTATCATTGAAAGACAGTTCAGCAGTTTTACCTTTTCATGAGTCATCAGTTACTGGGCCTAGGAAATGTATTTCCATCTTGTGTCATTGACCCCATATCCTCAAAAGATGACACAACTGAAATAGCTTCATGTAGTTCTTCTAGGCTTATTTCAAGAGTCTGCTTAAAAGGTTGTCTGCCACTCTGATCATTAAACCCCAGTGTGATCTTTCTAACAATGCCTCAGGCTCTCTCATTTAGAAAGACTTAGTGCAACTCATTCATTTGAATGAGTTAATTCTTGCTCAATGCAAAGATCCCACAAACCTTGGGGGCTAGGCTGAGGTCCAGCCGCTAAACTCTGCAATTCCTCACTCTCCTGTTCATACACACACAGACACAACCCTCCTCACCTCCCTGACCTGCCCCTGCCAAAAAATATGAGTCATCCGTCAGTGTCTCGGGGAGTTGAGTGGGGAGCTATCTCAGATGCTGAGTCATGATTTTCAGAGAAGATCTGAACAGATTGCTGTGGTTTTAAATTGCTGAATTGTAGAGAGCATCTAGATTGTTATTTTCAGTATTAAAGATGGGGGTCAGGTTTAGAATCCAGCAAGTGAAAAGCTGTCCTTACTCTGCACTTCTGATCTAGAACTCAGCCTACACTGAAGGGACTATCTTGTGTTTCTTCTTTTCTCCACTGTGTGAAATCATAACAAGAAACAACCTCTGAGCATAAGATCAGCTTCTAGTATTTGGGGGAAGAAAATGCACGTTCCTAAAGTGGTATGACACCAAGCTACCCTACACTGAAAAGCAGCCTACTTTTCCAGCCTGATCTAAAGCAAATCCCAAAATAGCATGGGCTTGATTTATTAAACCTCTGTCCTGTGCAGAGGCTGCCCCACGCCTGACCCCACTGTCCTCCGAACTCCTGCTGCAGCCGTACCCTCCAGCCCGCAGTGGAGCAGGATGTGGGTACAGGCCTGAGCCCTGTGCTGTTTGCTCTTCTTGTTTGCGGGTCACATGTCTTGAGCCAGCCTGTGACACTCTTGTCTCTGTATCCCCCAGACTGTTCAGTCCACTTCCACATAAACTCAGGAAATAGCAATTATTGCCAAATAATCAGCGAGCTGTCTGAAATCATGAACCAAGGCCAGACCCAGATCCCAGGGTTTTTGTGACCCCTAATCCACCACCGTACACTTAACACCAGGCAGTCTTAGTATGCCCTGGGCCAGATTTCCTCTGTGACAGCTTCTTGATTTGTCTTATGAAGCCCAGAATATGTATTGGGCTCCTGTGTCTTCGAGGGAAGACAGTTTGGGGAGCAAGATGTGTTGTTTATAGAGCCCGAGAGCCACCTGCAAATTCCAGTGCAGCTCATGGCTGCATGTTACCCTGTGGCCTTCACGTAGGCCCTGTAGCGACAGCCACCACATGTGTGGGCTCCAGGCTGTCACCAAACCTTTACAACACGTAGTAAATAAGTCTAGGGTCCACAACTGCTGGGGAAGGCCTTAAACAAATCTCAAGTCTTCAGGATTTCCGTAGCATTTACATCTTGGTAAATTGAATTCCATAATAGACTTTTCCTTTGCTCAAATATGCAATGTTTTGAGTAATTCCCCATTTATTTTTCATTTTAGAAACTTCGTGAATACTTTCATTCAATTTAAGAAGCCCATTATTGTAGCAGTCAATGGCCCAGCCATTGGTCTAGGAGCATCTATATTGCCTCTTTGCGATGTGGTTTGGGCTAATGAAAAGGCTTGGTTTCAAACACCCTATACCACCTTCGGACAGAGTCCAGATGGCTGTTCTACCGTTATGTTTCCCAAGATAATGGGAGGAGCATCTGTGAGTACCTTTTAAAAAAAAAAAAAAAAGTCATTCTAGAAAGCTTCCTGAAGAAATCTAGTTTGGTTATTGTTTTTCTAAAGCTGTACAGTGTGTCATTCTGTGGGGACTTTCCATCTTGTAATTCAGATTTGGATTCATAGACGTTGTTGACCTTTTTTGCATCATTCCCTAGAGAAGGACTTCATTCATTGAGGAGCCTACCACTTTGCATAATTCACATGGGTATCTACTGTTAGTAAATACCCAATCAGTAACCCAACCAACAATTTGCAATCGAAAAGTTCTTCACCTAATAACTTAAAAGCTGCACTTTTAAGAGAAGGCAATTTTAAGAGGGAGCAAAGTTACATAGGATTAGAGGGTTGTCTTCCATGTAATTGTGTGTTTTTATTTCTTTAACTGCTTAATCCGTTCATTATAGTAGTTTGTGTTTGTATTGTAGCTTGTGATTTATCAAGCAGTTATTCACATCTCATTCTCTAGTCCTTGAAATAGGGCAGGAGGTGGTGTCACAGCTCAGGTTCTCCAGAAGCAGACACTGAGATGAGTTTGGCACATGGAGAATTAGCAGGTAGTCAGTACCTGTGGAAGGGATGGGAAGGAAGCAGGACCGGACAGAGGAAGAGGTCAAAGTGATACTATGCCCATCATCCTTAGGGGTGGGATGCGCGGGAAGCGTTGCGCCCTGGACGAGGTGGCTCCCTACGGCTGAGGGCATCCCTAAAGGTGCCCTGTGGCCGTCTGCTAACAGCAGCACCTGCAGCCAGGCAGCCAGGCCTCCCCAGGAGCGATCATGGCAGCACAGTTCCATGTCCACCACAGTTCACCCCAGGGCCATTCAGATCATTCACGCACCTTTTAGGGGCCAGCTCCTTCAGGTTCCAAGGGGCTTTCTTTCTGGGAGAAACTTAGAGGAAGAAGATTAGGCAGCAATAACTTGCAGGCCGGAATCTGAAATGTTTAACCTGGATGTTATAATCAGTGGGTAAAAGTGTGATGAGAAAAAGGATATTTGGATCCTCTCATTATTTGCAGTGGGAAAAATAGTAACTTTACAGTAAAGAAACCTGGCAGCTACCACCTTGCCGAGTGGTCAGAGTTCACAGAAATAAGACAAAAGCCAACATGAAGCACTGAGGGGAACACAGCCTTCGTCGCTGGGTGGGATTTCTCCTGAAGGTGCAGCAGCTCAGTCTCATCATGAGGAACGTCAGGCCCAGACTGGGGGGCAGTCTGCAGACACCCGCAGTGCTCCACCAAAGCGCCAAGGTCAGAGAAGACGTGGAAAGACTGAGGAACCGTCTCAGACTGGAGGAGACCAAGGGGACATGACAGCTCAGAACATCAGGGACCCAGGATGGGCTCCTGGGCCAGAGAAAGGACAAGAGTGGGAAGGCTGGTGAAATTCACATCATGTTTGTAGTTGAGTGACTAGCACATTGTCAGTGGCTTTGGTCATCTTAAGATGTTATGTGACATTTTTTAACCTAGGGAGAGCTGCCTGAAGGTTTATGGGAACTCTGTACTACTTTTATCATCTTCCTGCATCTAAACGTACTTGAAAACCAGAACGTTTAAAATAAAGGAATACAAGAGAGGAGGAGGAAGGTGAATAGGCCAGACCGTGTCCCCCAGTGCCGCACTGGTCTCAGAGCTGCCCTGCTCCTCACCTTCTCACACCCCAGGGTAGTTCCCCTCACCCATAGCTCCCACCTCTGCTGGCTTCAGCAGCCGCCCAAATGCTAAAACACTCACCCCCAAGGGATCTGTGGCCTGCTCACTGTGCCCAGCTCAGAGTTGCTGCACTTGTCCACTTAACTGCTATAGTTGATCAGGAGAGGAACAAGCGGCACCGGCCTGCATCCCATTTCCCAGGCCACGTGTCCTTCCAGATAGAGGTCTTTGTACTGTATGTGCTACAAATCAGAAAACGCTGCTGCCCACCATCATGGAGCCACCTCCAAACTGGCACCTCTCAGGCCGTGCCGACGCCCTACCAGGCTGGCGGCTGTGGCAGGTGCTATATGTGACTTAGCCACAGGACTCTCGGGTCCTGTCCCCTGACATGGTCTTTGCTGTGAGGCTGGTGTTCTGGTCACAACGCACCACCCTGAGGCACCCCATGCTGGTGGACTAGACCTTCCATAGCCACAGAGAGTGATGCTGCCTGAGGATCTGCAGGTGGGACAGGCAGACTCAGACCCAGAGGATATGCCCATGCCTGTTAGAGCCGTCAGCGTGCTGCCCAGCGCCCACAGGCGGGCCTCCCTGGGAATGGTGTCATGTGGGCCGATCACATTGGCATCTCCTGCTGGCAGGCTGGACGCTCAGTAGCAACAGCGACTGCATCAGCCTTTGGTAAGTCAGAGACTGTGCTGTTGAGGCCCCTCTGGCCAGCCCTGGGTGGCCAGCGACCACCAGCCGTCTCTCAAAGCTGTTCAGTGCCCCCTCCATGGCGGATGCTCTCAGGTGGACATTAATGTGAGACAGCAACCTGCACGCTTCCCATTCCTCCACCCACCACACGCCTCTGTCCAGGCCACCCACCCCTGCTGGCAGCTAGTGTTATTCTAACCTTGATCCACTTTTTTTTCTACACCAGGGGGTGACCAGGTGCATGTGCCCCCAGTGGGGGCATTTTCCTCACCACATTCTCTTTGAGGCCTGCTGGATGAGGCTCTGGTGAAGTTGCTGTCCCCTTTTTGGCTTGCCCATCCACCCAGTGAGCCAACCCACCCACAGGCCACACTCGGTCACAGGGAGTCCCCCCATGGCTGTAGGTATGAGCTGAGGCAGGGCGCAGGTACTCAAGGGTCTGGGGGTGACGCAGGGGTCTAGGCTGCCGGCCCATGCCCTCTGGAGCTTGCCAAGCCCAGCTGTGCATCTGCCGCGGGCCCTGCCTGACCTTGCGCCTGTGGGGATGATGGAACTCAGCTCGTGGTGGTCACTCCCCACGTGTGGTCATGTGGGGTCCCGTGGTGAGGCGCTTTGCCTCTCCCAGTCCCAGCCAGCACTCCAGGCATGCCCTTCCCTGCTGTGGATGGCCCAACCGGCTGTGCTGCCCTCCTCCCTCTGGCACTGACCACAGGCTTCATATGCATCTTGTCCCACCCCTCCCTACTCAGCCCTGGCCTTTCAGCCTCACTCAGCAGGGCCCCCACCTCCCTCGTGCTTCCAGTAGCCATCCCAGCAGCCAGGTGAGACCATCTCCTGGGAACCTAGCAGGGCCAAATCAGTATCGCAAGAGACCCCCACGTCAGTGAATCTCCTGTCCAGCTTGTGGTTGGGCCCCAGGTCAGGCGCCCTGAGAATCCAGGCCCTCGTGTTTTCTCACAGCTCCCACCTGCACCCTTGGCTGGGTCGTGCAGCCCGTTTCAGGGAAGAGGCGAGTTACAGGCCTGACGCCAGGAGAGGGGATGGGGCAGGTTTTGGGGGGCAGTGTTGCCTTGCTGAGAGAGATTTGCCTTATCTTCTAGCAAGGGGGGCTTACGAGTTCTGATAGGGATGGGTGGGCCGTGTCCGTAGGCTCGGGATCAGAGGAAGCTGGACTTCAAAGTTGGGGGCATTCACCCAGAAGCGCCCATGCCAAGTTCTAGGGTACCTCCCCACCCCTCACAAGCTGACAGACCTTCCTCCAGCGGCTGATTAACCTGGGTGGAGCTTGTCCACTCTTGCTGACAAGTCCAGGGGCTAGGGCCAAGTCTCAGCCCTCTCTGCCTCTTCTCCCGGCTGCCCCTCTGCTTGCACCCATGTCCCTGCCCCTCACCTGTGAGAGTGTTAGCACGTGGACGGCTGCCTGTGCCAGGTACTGTGGCTTCTCCACCTGGCCTGTTGGGGGGTGGTCCCTCATTGCCAGCTGGGGAGCCGTGCAGTTTCTAAATCCCTCTCTTCACCCTCGGTCTGTCCACTCCCCCCGTCACAAGGTGGTTTCTCTGGAAGCTAAGATAGATTTGGGAAGCAGGGTCTGGTAGATTAGGTGCCAGCATCTGTGGAAGGGCAGAAAGGAAGCAGGATTGGGCAGAGCTGACTGACAGGGAGCTCTGGAACCACGTGGCCTCACGGCGGTTCCCGGTGCCCCACTGCAGTTGGCCGTGGGGTTGGCGGCCCTGGGAAGAGCGATCCATGGGGGAGGCCCTGAGCTCTCTGTTGCCTGCTGACAGCACTTCCCACAGCAGGCAGCTTGCTGGTGTGGGGACGTGGGTGGCTTATCCAAGTCATTTGCTTTGTCCTTTACACCGTACTGCACGCACCTGACACCACCAGACTCCCATGGTAGAGTCATTATCAGTAAAATCAGTTCATCGTAGTGATTACTGTAAACGAGACTGTGTCCTGCCAGTTAACCCTGTCCCGGCAGGAAAGAATCCTCATCCTCTAGAACATCCCGTGAATCTCATTTTGAGTTATTTATCCAAAGGAGGTTGAGATCTGAGGTTCTGACCCCTCCCACTGTATGATCTATGTAGATGTGTGGTGTCAGTGCAGATGTGGGGCAAATACTAAACCACCTTGATGTTCAGACACATTTTGGCCGAAGACATTTTGGAAGTGGAGCCCTGGAGCTGAATGCTGCTCAGAGGTAGAGGTGTCAGAGTTCACCATTCCCAGAAAGGGCCGTGAGGCTTGAAGTCATCACAGGACGAATGCCTGCCCTCTGGTCAGCCGTGTTTCTCCCCACTCTACAAGCCTTGGCAGATCTTTACGCTTCCCCTGGAGATGTACTGGTGCCTCTTGAGCTGCTGCTTTCAACTGGGCAGTTTTCACCCCCTGACCTCACGCCTGGGGAACAATGTCTGGAGACAACTTGGTTGTCACACATGAGGAGATGGCCATTAGCAGAGGCCGGGGTACTGCTCGGCACCCTCCATAGCCCACGGGACAGCCCTGCTCAGCACCCTGCATGTAGCCCCCACAGGACAGCCCCCACACCAAACAACAGTCCAGCCCAGAATGTCCCTAGTGTCCAGGGGGAGAAACCCTGCTCCAACTCAAGAGCGAAGAGCCTGCATTTCACTCGGCGTGAATTCTACACTTTCTGAGCAGAGTATCTGACGAAGCCTCTCTGCAGAAAGTGAATAAACGTTGTTCAGATGACTTCGACAACTCTTGTTCAAAGTGACTACGCAAATGATGTAAATGATGTCGTTCCTTTCATGAGCCTTTGGTGTACTTGAGCTTTCAGCAGCCTGAGGCAAGACTGGACAAGTGTGGTTTTCCCCACTTTGCATGTGCAGAGCTCTGCCAGGAGGATAAGCTAAAGGAATCACATTATCAAGATAAAAAGAACATGCAAATAATGCAGGCTGTGTGGCCTCTCCTTTCTTACAGCAGGCCCTCTGCTGTAGGCGAGGGCTACGTAAATCAGCCAAGGAGTCTCTTCCAGTTTAGCCTTCCTAGTGCCCAGTAGACATTCATGGAGTGCATGGAGGATGGCATGGTCTGACGCCCACAGGCTCCCACGTGGAAATCTTGCACCTCTCAGGGGCCTGCTGGGGTGTGAAGCTGGAGAATGCCCAGCGAGTACCTGAGGGCCGTACCCCACGCTCACACCTTGAGAGCCCTCTCTTGGGGACTTCAGAGACTGGCCTGAGGGAGCAGGTGGTAAAACCTCTGCCACAGCAGTCCCCATAAGGCTGAAGATTCCTGGATCCCCTCTGCTCATACTGGGCCAGTTTCCTTGCCACCAGTCCTGCTGTACTCTGGCCAAACTAAAAAGACATCTCTATTTAACTTTCCTCGGCATTTCCCATCTCTCTGGATGGTTCCAGGATAACTTTCTTTTAATAGTTGGACAACTTTGACCACATCATGGGGTGATGTAGGTTGTCTACAGGGAGTCCCTGTGCACTCAGCCATCTCAGAGCAACGTGCTAGCTGGTCAGGTTCCCACCGCCTGCATCTGTGTGAATCGGTTATTTGGGTAGAAGTTTGAAACCTCTCATTTTGAAACTACTGAAAATAGTGTGTTTATATAAGAATATGCTCACGCAAATTGCGTGTATTTAATCCTATAATACAAATCTTACCAAGGGAGATTTGTTGTTGTTGTTTTCTTGGGTGACTGTCGTTCAAACCAACTCACTGGCCGTGTTTAAGTGAGAAAGCTTTAACAACCTAGCGTGAGCCCTGTCATTTTTGCTCTTGAGTAAATTGAGAAATGCCCTTGCTTGTCCTGCACCTCCAACCACCTGGAATGGAGAACACCGAAGGTAGGGAAAGGATCTCCAGGGATGAGCAGGCATGGAGCCAGCGGGGCTGCGGAGGAAGACCGGCCGCAATGAGTGAGTGCTGAGCAGAGAGAAGGGCCGTTCTCGGCTGGCATCAGGCCCAAGAGAGTCAAGAAAGGGGGACGAAAGGGAGACAGGGAAGAAAACAGTGGTGGGGCTGTAAGTTGACCTCCAGGTGGCAGAAAATAAAGTTGGAAGAATTGACTGGGACAGACAGCCAGGGCCCTGCAGGAAGGGCGGGAGTGGAAGCCTGCGGACACCTGCCCTTTGTGATTGAACCGCAGACACCAGGCCTGGCAGGGTCGCTTGCCTCCGCTGCCCAAGCTAAGGCTCTGCTAAGCTGGTCCTGAGAACATACTTCATGCTCAACTTCAGGGATGTGGCTGTAGTGTCCTCACTCTATGCTGAGAATGAAAGAAGCACAGTCTATGAAAGGAAAACCCCGACAGCACAGAGCAGTTCGTGCGGCAGCAGCACACCGGGAGTCCCACTCCCTTTCCTGCTGCATTTGGGTATGCCGTGACAAGGACTATCAGAACCACTCACAGTAAGGTCAGGTCGTGTTTCTAAATCCACTGTTTATGGACCGTCTTTTCACTGAGAAGAAGCTCGTCAGTTCAGGGGTTTCTAGAACTTCTCCAGACTCTTCAAAAACTCATGACTTTGTCCAAGTTGGTAATCCCAGCACTTTGGGAGGCCCAGGCGGGCGGATCACGAGGTCAGGAGATCGAGACCATCCTGGCTAACACAGTGAAACCCCGTCTCTACCAAAAAATACAAAAAAAAATTAGCCGGGCGTGGTGGCAGGTGCCTGTAGTCCCAGCTACTCACGAGGCTGAGGCAGGAGAATGGCGTGAACCTGGGAGGCGGAGCTTGCAGTGAGCCGATATTGCGCCACTGCACTCCAGCCTGGGCGACAGAAGGAGACTCCATCTCAAAAAAAAAAAAAAAAAAAAACTTGCAAACCCTCATGAGGAGCCTGTCCCCAGCCCTGTTTTCCAGCCTCTGCCTGCATGGGAGGGGCAGTGAGTCAGCCACGTGTTTGCTTTGCCGCCTCTGCCTGTGTGCTCTCCAAGCTGCGGGTTTCACATGCAGTAAACGGCATCAAGACATTGACAGAAGGTGTATGGGCAGTCTTACACTGTCTCAGCGACTTCAGGGCCAAAACTGTCTCTTGTGATTTTGCCTCTTTTGGAAATGGAAGCCACCTACCGAAATTGTGTTTTACCAGAGCCCCAGGAGCTCATAGTCAAGGCTTTGTGACATCAGAGTTGTTAGGAACGTTAACCAGGCAAGATAAATGACAGACCAAACATTGTCCTCTCAGGCCAGTGTGGAGTTTCTTTATCAGACATGTGTGCACCCCTTCCCGCCTTATCTCGGCATCTGTGAGCCTGTCATTTGAATGATGTAAAATGCATACATGTTGTACTGAGACCTTAAAAGTGATCTAGTTAAGTGTTATGTATTAAAAAATAAAGTGATCTAGAATCCAGGACAAGGTTAAAATTAATTTCATATATACACATATATATTCTTTTAAAGAAAAACTAATATTAGCTTTCTCCATTGAGCCATGTGAGGTGACTATAGCCAGCCCCTCAAGCAGATTACGGTAATTTTTTGACACATTCAAGCCCTAGATAGTTCTGTCTTTTCATATCCAAGCGATACAAGGCAGCCTCCAAGGTACACTCTAGCAGAAACAGTCACTGCCATTAGAATATTTTTTCTGTGTATTAAAAACAAGTCACCATTGGCCTCCCAGATAAAGAAAATGTTTGGTAGGAATTCTGTGCCTGGTTCAAATCCTTAAAATTATAAATTGCCTAATTTTGCATATGCTGATTTTCCCGGGATTGTTTTGTGTATTACAAGAGCTCACACGGGGGAAGGGCCGGCATTAGGGGGAGGAAGGCAGAGGGGGGAGAGGAAGTTATACCAGTAACTTTTTAAACGAATGGCAAAAGACCTTTTCTATTTTAGATTTCTTTATTGAGTCCCTGTAATTCTGTAGTAGGCTGTAAAATAAGACACTTTTTGCTTTCCTTTTTAAGAAAAAAATCATCAGCCCGATAGATTACTTTCCCACCTGCCCAGTGGACTGCACCTTGCACAGGGTCTGTTCCCAGCGGCCCCTAGAGGATGTGCCCCATTTCCCTGCGGGGCTGGTATTTGTGAATGTCTCCCTTCGGTGTGGATTTTAAGGGATGGGTCTTCCCCGCCCGCCTCCCACCGCAATTCATATTACATCCACTCTTCTTCCTTGCAGGCAAACGAGATGCTGCTCAGTGGACGGAAGCTGACGGCGCAGGAGGCGTGTGGCAAGGGCCTGGTCTCCCAGGTGTTTTGGCCCGGGACATTCACTCAGGAAGTGATGGTTCGCATTAAGGAGCTTGCCTCGTGCAATCCAGTTGTATGTCTGATTGCTTCTGTTACACGTTACTTTTTTAAAAATAGAACCTTTTCCCTCAGAGAGCTCACAGATTTGCAATTATTCCTAAGTCCTTTACGTTTGTCCTCAACAGAGCACCTTCCCGTGAAGTCCTGCCAGAAGCTACTGCCGCCACTGCCCCCACGCACGCCTTGCCTTCCCTTTGCAAATACCCAGGCACCACAGAAATGGACTTCAGTCTGAAATGTCAGCAAGTTAGCAAATGTCCTATGAAAGTCAACAACAACTAACGGATATAATTCTTCACTGGTTCCAAAGCCTTTTCAGTCACATTATTAGCTTCTCCCCACTTTCCCCACAGTGGGCCTAAGTTGTTTTTGGGTTGTTGTTGTTGTTTGTGAGATGGAGTCTCACTCTGTCGCTCAGGCTTGAGTGCAGTGGTGGAATCTCGGCTCACTGCAACCTCAACCTCCCGGGTTCAAGTGATGCTTGTGCTTCAGCCTCCCGAGTAGCTGGGACTACAGGCATGCGCCACCATGCCTGGGTTATTTTTGTATTTTCAGTAGACACGGAGTCTCACCACGTTGGCCAGGCTGGTCTCGAACTCCTGACCTCAAGTTGATCCACCCACCTCAGCCTCCCAAAGTGCTGGAATTACAGGCATGAGCCACTGTGCCCAGCCTCCTAAGTTTTTGTTTAATAAATGTGCTGAATAGGCCGGGCACAGTGGCTCACGCCTATAATCCCAGCACTTTGGGAGGCCAAGGAGGGCAGATCACTTGAGGTCAGGAGTTGGAGACCAGCCTGGCCAACATGGCAAAACCCCGTCTGTGCTAAAAATCCAAAAGTTAGCCAGGCTTGGTGGTGCGCGCCTGTAATCCCAACTACTCGAGAGGCTGAGGTGAGAGAATCGCTTGAACCCGGGAGGCGGAGATTGCAGTGAGCGGAGATCCCGCCACTGCTGTCCAGCCTGGGCAACAAAGCAAGACCCTGTGTCCAAAAAAAACACACAAATAATTTTTTTTTAAATATGCTTCTAACAAAATTGCATTTGGCAAATTATAGGATGTGAAATGTATAATATTAACTGACACGACTCCCATCCCAGGCGGACAAGCAACCCTCATTATGAAAATTACATTTTGTTTAGAAAAATTCCCTCAACAGGCATCCCCAGAGCTTTCTGGGCATCAGCAGAGCAGACGTCCAGTTCGGGGGTCCACGCGGTACGCGGCAGTGGCGCGGGGCCGAGGCTGTTCACGGGCCGGGTGCCGACAGCCCAGCTCTCCTTTCAAATAAGCCGTTTTGAAGTTAAGAATGCACCCAGTGCCTAGTGTGAAATGTGCTTTATACATATGTTAGGCCCGACATATTGTGAGAAAATGTCTGGTAACCTTTTTAACAGGTGATTGCTGGATTTGATGATTGCCTCCGTAAATGTGGAGGCACAGGGGACCCGTGTCTGCCCGCATGCGCCCTGCTAACTGGCTGCTTGTTTTCCGGTGCAGGTGCTTGAGGAATCCAAAGCCCTCGTGCGCTGCAACATGAAGATGGAGCTGGAGCAGGCCAACGAGAGGGAGTGTGAGGTGCTGAAGAAAATCTGGGGCTCGGCCCAGGGGATGGACTCCATGTTAAAGTACTTGCAGAGGAAGATCGATGAGTTCTGAGTGTCGGGCTGCCCACTGGTGACACCGGGATCGGGCTGAGCAGGAGTACATCACCGGCTCCAGTTGCCCTGATCCATTCTCACAGCCTGAAACAAGCTCACCCGTAGCTTACGCTTGGAAGCAGGACTGGGAACATCCACGCTATTTATTATCGAGGAGTTTTAAAGTACTGTAACTTTAAAATAACTACAAAGCTTCTTTGTCCAAACGTCATTATTTTATACTTATATACACGCAGGTGTAAAAGTATAAAGGTGAGCACTAGACTGCTCTTAGAAGCTCTAATTTTTGTTTTCTTTGGCTAGTACTGTATAAAAAACAGAATTGTGTTTTATTGGTTTTGGATGACAGAAAAGTCTGGAATAATGTTTGTTTTCCTCATTTCTTCCTTCTAGAACACAGAATCTAAAGGGGTATTAGCCAGCCTCGCCTCCCTGCCCCACGTAGAGACACAGAGTGATGTGAGGCGTTGGCTTTTTCTCCAAGAAGGTACAGATACCTCAGATTCGGGAAACTCAAAATCAAAAGACTTAGCTTCTAGGATAAATACTTCTGATGAAAAATCCGCTGAGGAGCATACCCCAAACCAGACATATGCTTAGGATTCATGCTGAGATGTCAATTGGTTTCCCCTTCTTTTTCAAATACATCCAGTTCTTACCCAGTTAACATGAAGAAACCACTGTCTCTAGAAGAAAGCTTGTTTTGCAGTATTAGCGAATCACTGAATAGCTTAAGTATGTCTAAGTTATAAGTTAGTCTTTAGTGGGTTTTAAATAGTTTTTCTTACCCTTCTGAAAAATAACTACATAAGTGCTTCTTGTTGCTGGGTGAGAAATACTACTTTATAGACAGTTTTGGTTTTCTATTTGCAGATATGGTTGATGTATTTCACCAAAATAAAATATTTTTATGTTTATAAAGTGTAATTTTTAGGTTCACTTAGAATATATTTTATTTAATAAGTTAAAATTCTTTTGGCACACTATTAAATGCAAAAACTCCTTTCAAAACAAAAAAGAACTACCTTATATTCAACATTTAATGTTCTTGGCCTCTGCTTTTATGTCTATACAATATACTGAGTTCAGTATGGTGTCCAAGAGTGCCCTGTGTGGATAGACACGTGCACTCCTTCCAGGAGTGGGTACTGATTCCAGACTCCAGATGCCTATTATTAGTTAGGCTTCTGAGCTTGCAATCATATTGAATGTATGAAGAGCGAAATAAAATCAAATTCTTATTTTTGTACAGTTTTGAAGTTTATACTTAGAACTGACCACCTCCCCGGCCACGCGGAGAGCTGTACAGTGTGTAAATCTGCCTTTATCTTGGATTGATTGGTACAGTATTTTTGCATCTGTGGGACCTACCTTTTCGTTCAGTAGTTTGAACTATATATAAACTGTACAATCTGTAAAGTTTTTATAGAATAAATATTCAGCTGTGAAAACTGGTTAAATAAAACTAATATTTCTTAACACATTTGAAATGTTTCTCTGATTCTTGTGAGATTTCTCATGGGATGTTTTCTCTTTCGTGTGTGTGTGAAATATACATGTGTGTATAAAGCATCTGTACAGTTTAATGGAATGAAACCCTGTGTGACTAACAGCTAGGTAGGACCTAACAATTTGACCAATATCCTCCCTGGTCACCTTCACCCAGGTGACCGTTTCCTCACTTTGTGTCCATCATCCACTTCTCCTTCAAAGAACTTATTCCTAAAATAAGTTACTTTTAGTTCTACATATTTTTAACCTTTATATCATATCACAAATAAGCTTCTGTGACTGACTGACTTCATTCACTGTTAAGTTTTCTCTTACGTAGAGTTGTAACTTACTCCTCCTTTACCCAAACCTGTCATGTGGCTGTTTTCACTCCTGTTTTACAGATGAGGAACCTGAAGAATTAAACACTTGCCCAATGTCATGTAGGTGATTTGAACAGGAGTAGCATGAAGCTTTTACCCAAGGTCGAGGTGGCAAAGCACATATTCTGGCAAAGACACCAAGATGTCAGTGTTGTAGAATTCACAAATAGGGAACTGAGTAAAATCTCCAAGTTGATGTCTGCATCATCCGAGACTTTGAATCCTCTGGGCCTTGTGAGCCACCTCCCCTTTTTCTGAAGCAAACCTTCCACCTTTCAACTTCTTGCACAAGAATTGATCCCAACTAGAAGTAGCACTGGCGACAGCAGTGAAGTGCTTCTGTTTTGTGCCCTGCGTGGGTGAGGAGGAAGGGAAATGCGACTGCTCAGGTGGGTGAAAGTCTCGGTCCAACTTTTGAAGAGAATTTGACAGTAACTGTCAAATATAAAAAGCCTGGACCCAGCAACTCCATCAGTAAGGATTCATCTTAAGGAATGAGTGGTTATAGGAAATATGACAATAAAGATACGTACGCAGTTAAGTTCATCTCAGGATTGTTCCTGACAGTGAAGCATTGGAAACTGCATTCATGTTCCTCAGTAGGGTTTTGGTTAAATAATTGTGCAACACCATCACAGTGGAATACACATTTATTGAAAAAGAATGTTGATGAAATCTTAGGTTTAAAGAAAATTGTATGCTTTAAAAAACTTTAAAGGATATGCATGAAAAACATTATCTTGTATATATCCAATTCTCTCCCCTAGAGCTTCCCAGCTCCTGGGCTTAAGACTGCTCAGCCCCTCACAGCCAAAGTCGGGAGCCTGTTACCCCTGAGAGCCAGAGACAGGCACAACACCCAGGCAGCCTTGCTTCCTCAACCATGAGGGTAACAGTGACGATGGCACTTACACTGCAGCGTAAACCAGGCTCGCTTCGAAACACTTGATGTCCGTTGGCTCATTCAGTTTTTTGAGATTATTTTGCAGAGAATATTAATGTAATACACATTAATATGCTTTTCCCAGATCCACTCACTGAGCCCATCTGGTGGCCTGTCTGTACTGACCTCTCCTGGAACCAACTTTCCCCAGCTCGTGGCCTTCCTGTCCTAGCATCACTCTAAAATGAGAGCTCTCAAATAGTCTTTAGGCAGGCTGATTTCGTTTGTGATGTCCCCAGCAAAACTAGTGACAGCTACAGAAATGAGAAGAACCCAGAACTCTGACAATCTTGGAGGGAAAAGTGTGCCAACTACGTAAACGGGACTATAGATGGCCTCAGACGGGCTGCTCCCCTTCTCTCGCCCCATATTTGGTCAAGAGGGAGTGAGGGGTGCCCCCAGTCTCTGGGCACAGCAGGAGCCTAGGGGGCTAGGGCCAGCCTTATGGCCAACTCCCTCTCATTGGGCTCCATCAGAGGCTCCAACCCACTGGTACGCTACTTCTTACACTGGTATGAACAAGCGTTACAGCTTCTCCAAAAGAAAAGTTCTCTCCCCTAGAGGTAAATATAAATATTTATAAATATTCTAAAAGAAGAAAATATATTTTCTGTGTGTTGCAAGAGAATTGGCACCTGCCAAATAGTGACACATAGCTTAAGAGGGAAAAACCCTGGGGACACAGGATTCTGTCAGAGACTGAGGGAAACTCAGTCTCTGCTTTTCCCAGGTCCACTCACTGAGCCATCTGGTGGCCTCTCTGTGCTGACCTCTCCTTTCCCCAGCGCATGGCCTTCCTGTCCTAGCGTGCAGACAGGAGCTTTCTGAGGCTTTTCCGACAACAGCCCCAGGTTCGTGCCCCACCAAGTGTGAGAAGCTGTTTCTAAGCCGAAACTTTTCAAATGGACTCCAGGACATGCCAGGGAGTCCCGCCCTCTAGAGGAAGGGAGAGACTCGGGCAGCTGAAAGCACAGATAACTGGGAATATGAGACCCTGGAGTACAGCCCAGAACTAAGGAGGAGAGGAGATCTCCGATGTTTCGTGCACCAGTTTAACTTTACATGTGAAGAAACTGAGGCCCAGAAGGGTCAGGCCACTTGCCCACCATCACACAGCCTGTTGGTGACTTAGCACCTGGGAAGAGAGGGCTACATTCCACTGCTCTATGCACTCTTCCCTTAAGTGGGAAGGCAAGGAGGGGACCAATGGCCTGTGGTGTCCAGCCCATCCTGGCATCCCATGGGCCTGTGATTCTCTGCAAGTGAGAGTGGTGGGGCAGAACGGGTGGTTCCAGCCTGCTCAGTGGCTCTGGATTTAGGGCTATTTTCAAGTCAACGCTAAACTTACCAGGGAATTCTGATGGTCTACAAGCTTTCTGCATCTGTAAGAGCTGGACCAGCCCACCAAGCTCTCTCAATACTAACTAGCATTTAAAAATAAATACCTTCACTATTTGGCAACAGGGGAATCCTCTCCCTCTTCCCCAGGGAACGTTCTGACAGCATGTCTGTCTGAAGAAGCAAACGAATGTCTGCTTTGGTGAAAATGACATTGAATGATTTCAACCCTGGTTTAAAACTTACTTTTTTGGCAAGATAAGAGACTAGCATTTCAAAATTTAAAATCTGTTTTATGACCTTAGAGTCACAAGCACTTAAATGGCTAATAAATGGTTTAATACAGGCATTAGAATAAAAGCTAAGATCTAATGTATTTAATTCTTATTTTCTTAAATTTTATATGCTAAAACTGGGTAAATTATATACATATATATGTATATCACCTGTATGAAACACACTGCATAGGACAACTAGACAGAGGATCAACATGGAAATAGAAGACTGGAACAACATTTTAAACCACCTAGACGTAACATACCTGTACAACCCTTCATCCAATAACAGCAGAGGGCATATGCTTCTCAAGTGCACCTGGGACATTCTCGAGGATAGACCATATGTTAGGCAATAAAACAAGTCTTAAAAGTTTAAAATGATTAAAATCATACAAAGTATGTCTTCCAGCCTCAATGGAATGCAATGAGATATCAATAACAAAGAAATGTGGAGAATTCAAAAATATGCGGAAATTAAACCACATTCCTAAATAACAAATGGGTCAAACAAGAAACCACAAGAGAAATTAGAAAATATTTTGAGATGAATGAAGATGAAGACACAACATAACCAAATTTATGTAATAAATTATATAATAAAACATCTATATGAGAAAAGTAGATGCCAAATCAATAACCTAATCTTCTACCTTAAGAAACTAGAAATAAAGAACCGCAAACTAAACCCATAGCAAGTAGAAGGAAAGAAATGAAGATTAGAGCAGGAGTAAGTAAAATGAAGTACAGAAAAATAGTAGAGAAAAATCTGAAACCTAAAGTCATTTCTTTGAAAAGATCAACAAAATTGACAAATTTTAGTTAGACTGACCAAGGACATAAGAGACTATTCAAATCACCGAAATCAGAAATGAAAAGGGGGGACACTACTACCAACCTTAGAGAAATAAAAAGAACTATAAGAGAGTGCTGAGGAATCGTATCCCAACAAATTAGATTAGCTAAATGAAATGGACAAATTCCTAGAAAGACACAAACTTGAAATTGACTCAAGAAGAAAGAAAAAACTAAAATAGACAAAAAGATTGAATTTGCTGTCAAAAAACTTTCTATGAAGAAAAGCCCAGCACTAGATGGCTTCACTCATAAATTCTGTCAAATGTTTAAAAAGGAATCAATGCCAATCCTTCACAAACTCTTCCACAAAATAAGAGGAGTGAATGCTTCCTTACCTCTATAAGGCTAGTGTTGCCCTAATACCAAAACCAGACAAAGACATCACAAGGAAACTATAGACCATATAGACTATATATTTATGTTAACATTCCTTATTAATACAAATGCAGGTATTCTCAATGAAGTAATCTGACAACATATAAAACTTATATGTACACCATTACCAAGTAGGTTGTGGTGAACTGCAAATGTGCCACTGCACTCTAGCCTGGGTGACAGGGCAAGACCCTGTCACAAAAAAAAAAAAAAAAAAAAAGATGCTCAATGTCAGCCACTATGGAAATGCAAATCAAACTACAGTAAGACATCACTTTATCCCACTAGAATGACTATAACAAGAAAATACCAAAAACTGAACTAATACGTTCAGTTATAATAACAATAACAAATGTTGATGAACATGTGAAAAAACTGAAATCCTCACACATTTGCTGGTGAAAATGTCAATTGGTACAGCCACAGTAGAAAACTGCTTGATAGTTCCTCAAACTGGCATAAGGATGAAGTTAAACTTCTTAAGGAACTCTTAAGCCTTGCAATTCTACGTCTAGTATATATCCAAGAGAATTAAAGATAGGTACTCAAATACTTGTATGTGAATGTTCATAGCAGCATTATTCATAATAGCCACCAAATATTCACCAACTGGAGAAAGGATGAACAATGAATTGGCATATCCAATGGAATGTTATCTGGCAATACAGATGAATGAATGAGGTATTGATACATGCTACAGTGTGGTTGAACCTTGAAAACATTACGCTAAGTGAAAGAAGCCAGATGCAAAAGGCCACATATTGTATGATTCCATTTATATAAAATGCCAAGGATTGGTAAATCCATAGAAACAGAAAATAGATTCGTGGTTTCCAGGGACAGGGGGTGACATGGGGCAACCGGAGTGGGGAGCGGCAGGTACAGGTTTTTATTTGGGGGGTATGAAAATGTTCTGGAATTAAATAATGGTAATGTTCACACAACCTTGTAAATATCCTTTAAAAATTGAATTGTTTGCCTCTTAAAATGGTTAATTTTATGTTGTTTCAATTATGTCTCAATTTTTTGAACGTGTGTGTATATTATATATATAATCCTCTAAACTAACATAAAGAGACTATGGAAAAATACTTAACTGATCCGAAATGTGCAAAAAAGATGTGAAAAAACAACATAGACTGGCAGGACAAATAATAGCACATAGAAAATATGGTATATTTTATCTCAAAATATTAACAAACACATTAAATAAAAATAGACTAAATTCTTGTGTGAAAGCTAAATATTTTCAGGCTGTATTCAAAATATATTGACCTAGATATACATATATGCCGTTGACAAGAAAAGAAAACACATCGGAAACTGAAAAGTTGAACATAAAAAGGTAGAAAATATATACTGTGCAAACAATAACCAAACAAAAACTGGTGTAGCTATGCTAATATCAAAATATCTATTAAAGCAAAAAGCATGGTAGGAAAAAGTTTTTCATAATGACAGCAGACTAAGTTCTATTGAAAGATATATAGTTCTAAATTTGCGTGTACCTTGTTACTTATCCTCAGAGAAGAAGAAGAAAAGGAAGAACAAGAAGGGAGGAGAAGGAGGAGAAGGAGAAGGAGGAGGAGAAGGAGGAGAAGGAGAAGGAGAGAAGGAGAAGGAAGTGCGGTCAGCAGCTTCTCAACTGGCTCCCAGTGATCCCGACCTCTTGCTCTTCACATCTGTGTATGATGTACGGCTAGACCTGGTGACTCGCTTCTAACAAACAGAACATGGCAAAAGCAGTCACTTCTGAAATCTGGCTGTAAAAGACTGTGACTTGTGGCTGGTGCACACATGTTCTCTTTTTGCCTCCTCTGGCTGGCTTACTATGGGAGAGTCCAGCTGCCATGCTGGGAAGTACCCATAGGAGAGGCCCATGAGCCAAGGGACCGAGGGCGACCTCCCACCAACATCCAGTGAGGAGCTGAGTCCTGCCAGTGCCCACAGGAGCGGGCTTGAGAGAGAATCCTTTCCCAGTCCAGCCTGGTTCACCCTTTAAACCGCAGCCCTGGAGAGACCTCCAGACAGAGGATCTGGCTAAGCTACATCTGGATTTTTTGTTCCAGAAAGTGTGAGTTTGGGGGTAATTTGCTATTCAACAGTAGACGACTAATACAACCAGGGTGGTCATTCTCACAGCTCACTTTTGATAAATATACAGATAGATAGATAGATAGATAGATAATAGATAGATAGATAGATAGATAGAGATAAATACAAACAGACATTGATATAGATGGGGTCTCAGACAAAATTTTCATCTTCACGTCCTGTAACAGCTTGCTAAAATAGTCTATTCTCTGCATTTAAATGTCCCTTTATGTGGGATTGGATGTACAAATGATCTTATGCCCATACTGTGCAACTCTTTAAGAGAACATGTAGCAATGATGGTGATGAATATTTATTACTGTCTTAGATGAGAATTACAATCAGCCCTATTTTTCAGATGAGAACTCTGAGACCAAAAGAGGTTATATAATTTACGTAAGGTCACCCCCCAAGTAAGGGCTGGAACAGAGATTTCATAGCAACCAAACCACACCCAAGAACAGCATTCTCTCCTTTTTCATCCTTTGCGCTCTATAGACCCCAGGGTAATGGTGTGTCATGGGCTCTTGGCCTTTCTCTGTCTTTCTTTCTTTCTTTTTTTTTTTTTTGAGACAGAGTCTCGCTCTGTCACCCAGGCTGGAGTGCAGTGGCGCGATCTCGGCTCACTACAAGCTCTGCCTCCCGGGTTCATGCCATTCTCCTGCCTCAGCCTCCTGAGCAGTTAGGACTACAGGCGCCCACCACCACGCCCAGCTAATTTTTTGTATTTTTAGTAGAGACGGGGTTTCACCGTGTTAGCCAGGATGGTCTCGATCTCCTGACCTCGTGATCCGCCCGCCTCGGCCTCCCAAAGTGCTGGGATTACAGGCGTGAGCCACTGCGCCCAGCCTGGGCTTTCTCTTTCTATGACAATAAGTAAATGTGACATTTCTTGCCCCTTGAATTTTAGAAGCAATTTGTAGACTTGTCATATGTATGTTATTATAGGTATTTTTGCTAGCCACGCTGTCACTGTCAAGCTCCTGGGTGAAATAAAATTAGGTAAGTTTTTAGACAAAGCCTTGGTATATAAACTTTTGCTGCTCACTGTCTTAAACTCAGGAATGCAATTCATTTGGAATGTGTGCCATCACTCCTGATGCAAGCTTGGTGCCTGACACTCATTATCCCCAGCAGGAACTTCTTGGTGATTTCCACAGTGAGGGACAGTTATGTCAGCACAGAAAAGACACCAAACTTTCGGTTTGATCATCACTAATTACCTCTAGTGGGTGTGATTATGAGAAACTTTTACTTTTCAAATAAATTGGGGAAATGTTTTAATTGTTACAAGCATGTTTACATGACTAATTCTTACAAAATATACCTATAGATAGATGCTTCTTGTCCCTGTCTCAAGCTTCCCCAAGGGGGTTTTGCCTGAATATTTGGAAACTGATGCCCTCGGAGATATGAGCATCAGCTCCGTCTCCCTTCTTCCTATTTAAAGATCTGGGCTGGGCACGGTGGCTCATGCCTGTAATCCCAGCACTTTGGGAAGCCAAGGCAGGAGGATCACTTGAGGCCAAGAGTTCAAGGGCAGTCTGGGCAACAGAGTAAGACCCCCATCTCTACCAAAAATAAAAAATAGAAATAAATTAGCCAGACGTGGTGGTGCATGCCTGTAGTTCCAGCTACTCAGGAGGCCGAGGTGGGTAGATTGCTTGAGTCTGGGAGGTCAAGGCTGCAGTGAGCTGTGACCACACCACTGCACGTCAGCCTGGGCGACAGAGTGAGACCGTGCCCGCCCCACCAAAAAAAGATCTGAGTTCACCCGAGGGAGGCCTCTGGCTTGCTGGCTGGATGTTCCCTGTTTTAGAGGTGTCCACCCACATGTCACAAGAGCTTTTTAGGTTTTACTATGAAGCAGCAAACAGTTTCCTCCCCAGGCCCTCGGTCACTCAGGGTCCATTGCCGGGTGTTTCCTTTTTTTTTGTTTTGAGATGGAGTCTCGCTCTGTTGCCCCGGCTGCAGTGCAGTGGCATGATCTCAGCTCACTGCAAGCTCCGCCTCCCAGTTTCACGCCATTCTCCTGTCTCAGCCTCCCCAGAAGCTGGGACTACAGGCGCCCACCACCACACCTGGCTCATTTTTTGTATTTTTAGTAGAGACGGGGTTTCACCATGTTAGCCAGGATGGTCTCGAACTCCTGACCTTGTGATCCGCCCGCCTCGGCCTCCCAAAGTGCTGGGATTACAGGCGTGAGCCACCGCGCCCCATTGCCAGGTGTTTCTAAGAGTGGGGAGTGGGAACCTTTCCAGAGTTTTGCTTTGGGGCTCAGCTTTACTGCTCTTCTCTCTTCTTCCTCTGGAGCTGGCGCTCAGAGCTGGCGAGAGCCCTGTGCTGATGAGGTGTGGTCCTAGTTTGAGGAACCATCGCACCCCAGCAGCCCCGATTCCCACCGAAGACCTTGGCTGGCCGCCAGCAGCAACGATTGATCAGCAGAGAGCCCATGAGAGGCAGATTGAACGCACCAGGGCCAGTGAGCCTCCTGGAAAAGGCTGCTCAGGTCAGCAGTCGGCTACTATCGTTTGGTAAAAGGAAAGATAATCTGTTGATTTTTATGCCTTGCTGTAAATGTTTGCTGGTAGCAATCTGTTATGTGACAGTCACCACTGTTTTTTATTTTTCTGTATCACTAGAGATGTTCTCTGGAGCTTTAAAGCCTCCTGCAGTGAGAAACTATTACATAAACACACTGTTTGGAGAGGAGAAAATTCCCTGTAATTCTTGTTCTCTAGAGGTGTGTGGTGATCATTAGAACCACAATCCTCAGCTCTGTCCTGGGGGCCCCAGATACGGTTCATTCCCTTGGTGTGTTAACCCCCGAACCCCTCATTCTCCATTTTTAATTTTCCCCTGAAGAAGGAAAGAAGACATTCCCAATGCCTGTGAGGACAGGGCTCCTGGGGTGAGCCTGTCGATTGTGAAGTTTAAGCCACAAGCTCAGTGATCGTCGGGATTGTAAGGGTCGTGGGGATGAGACAGATGCAGATTCAAGAGTCTGCCCTGCTCTGTGCACCTGGCAGTTCTCTCCTTGGCTCGGGCCTTCCCAGATCCTGGAATATTGAACTTTAAGTGGTATCACAGTCACACTGCAGCCACAGAGTCAGGCCGTCTGAGTGTTGGTTTGTCTGTCTTGTGACAAGGGCACAAAAGATCCATGACTCCTGCAAGCGGGGAGGTTTGCCGAGAGAGAGGTGCGCACTGCACGATTAAAGTGTAACCTGAACCACTGCCCTGCAGACTGTCAGAGCTCGCGTGTGTGTGCCTGTGGGGGTGTGTGTGTAGGTGCGCACGTGGAGTGTATGTGTGTGAGCACATGCATGTGTGCTGGGGGGATGTTAACAGCTTCACTGAGGGGTAATTGACATACGATCACACTGTGTTCAAAGTGTAGAATCTGACAAGTGTTGACGTATGTATACACCCATGAAACCAACACTATACAGTGAACACGTCCATCCCCCCCAGAGATTTTCCTGTGCTTCTTTGTGATCCCTCCCTCCTGCCCCTCCCACTCTGCCCCACTCCAGGCAATCACTGATCTGCTTTCTGCCACAATACGAAGATTTGCAAACCGCTTATAATAACCATTTCTGAGCCCAGCAGGCAAATACTTTCTTTTTGGCGGGTGGGCCTTTCATTGATTGTTTAAACTTCTCAATTCAGAGAGAGAGGGGGAGACAGGAGGACAGGAAAGACTGGTCTGGGCCCCTTCTGCGAGGCCTGGCCTTAACCACAACCCCAGCCTGGCTCACGTGCCCTGGAGCCTCTGCCCACAGGACAGCCCTGAATTCCCCTCTCCAAGCTTTGCAGGGCCCTCATTACCTTTCCTGGTCAGGCTCTGTACAATCTGGGACTCTTAGCCATCCTGACACCAAAACAACAAAAACCAGAGACAGGGGGGTTGGAGCCAGTCCCTGCAACCTCTCTCTCATTCCTGCAGTGCTGACCTGCTAAACCAGGTACTTCCCTCTCTTTCCTTTCTTAGGGCTTTGCTCCTGGCGCTCTGCTCCTCTTCATTCTGGATCTCTCCTTTACTTGCTTCTCTCCCACCTTCTGCCACCCCTGCAGCCCATGGCAATGCAAACAGACTCATCTATGTCCTCAGTCTGTTTGCAGAACCACAGCCCTGGCCTGGCTCTGCTCAAGGACACCATACCTCCATTCTCCAAGTCCCGCACCTGTGGGATGCAGGTGGGGCTGGGAATGGGCACTCCCCTGACCCCACTCCAGCATCAATCCAATCCCCCTCCGATGCAGGAAGGTTCCAGATGTTGGGGAGCCATGGAAATTGTTCAGTGTACATATGGTGTTCTGGCTTGGGCAAATCATAATGAAGACAATTTTCCCACAAAATAGGAGAGAACATCCGTGATGGTGCCTGGTTCATTTCCTAGCACGATGTAGCCATCAGAACACTGAAGGGCTTATACAAGAGATTTATTGGGGTTGTGGAAAAAACAAAAATCGGAAGAGTAGAGCTTAGTAGGCAGATGTAGATTTTAAAAGCTCGGTAAGAGGTACATAAACATTTCTTCAACAGGACACAAAAATCACTAACCCGAAAGAAAAAGATTGGTACATTAGATGACAGTAAAATTAAGAATTTCTTTTCATCAGTGAGAGAGTAAAAAGGAATATACAGTAGCTAAAAGACCCATATCTGGAATATATAAAGAATTTCTACAAACTAGCAAGAAAAATTGATGATTCAATAGAAAAAAAAAGAGCCAAAGAAATAAACAGCTAGAAATGGATGGCAGCAATGGTGGTACATCAGCGTGAATGTAGCTAATGTCGCCGAGCTGCACACTGGTAAAAATGGGAGCTGGGTACAGTGGCTTATGCCTGCAATCCGAGCTACTCAGGAGCTGGGTACAGTGGCTTATGCTTGCAATCCGAGCTACTCAGGTGGCTGAGGCAGGAGGATCACTTGAGCCCAGGAGTTCAAAGACAGCCTGGGCAACATAGCAAGACCCCCATCTCAAAAGAAAAAAAGTAAAAATGGTAAATTTTATGTTCATATATATATATAATCAGAGTTAAAAATAATAAAATAATTTAATTAATTGTAAAAAGAAATTAACAGCTGCTTCACAAAAGAAAGAAAAAATAAAAGAAGGAAGGAAAGGGAAGGGAAGGAAGAAAGAAAGAAAAAAATGATGTAATTGGCCAAGAAAAAATTAAAAATGCTCAACCTCATAAGGCATCAAGCAAATTAAAACCACAGTGAGAAACCAATACTCACCTACCAGAATGTCTAAAACTATAAGGATTGTTAATACCAAGTGCTGGGAGAAATATGAGGTAACTGAAATGCTCATACACTGCTGGTGAGAATGTAAAATAGCACAACCACTTGGGAAAACTCTTTGGCAGTATCTACTAACACCAGCATATTCCACTACCCAGAAATGCCACTCCTAGGCATAGCCCCAAAAGAAATGTGAAAACATGTTCACCAGTGATGTGCAAATGTCCATCAACAGGAGAATGGCTGGCCAGGTGCTGTGGCTCACGCCTGTAATCCCAGCACTGCGGGAGGCCAATCATTTGAGCCTAGGAGTTCAAGACCAGTCTGGGCAACATAGTAAGACCCCCATCTCCACAAAAAATTTTAAAAATTAGCTGGGTGTGGTGGTGCACACCTGTGGTCCTAGCTACTTGGGAAGCTCTGGCAGGAGAATCACTTGAGCCCAGTAGTCAGAGGCTGCAGTGCATTGTGATTCACCTCTGCACTCCAGCCTGGGTGACAGAGCAAGCCCCTGTCTCTAAAAAAATAACAATAACAAGTTAATTAAAAAAAAAAACCAGGAGAATGCCTAAATACATTGTAATATACTTATAAATGAATTCTTATGGTAATGAAAGTGTATTAGCAACTGCTAAACCCAACTGATGAATCTCACCAACATGTTGAACAAAAGAAGCCAGATACAGAGGAATTTATACCGCATGATTACATCAGACAAGGTTAAAACCCAGGCCAAACTATGGCATTAAGAGTCAGTGAGCTGCTTAGTGCTTCAGGGAATGGTGCTTGCGGGGAGGGAGGCTCTGGTAATATTCTCTTTCTTGATTTGGGTCTGGTGTCCCAGGTGTGCCTACTTTGTGACAATTCATCAAGGTGTACTCAGGGTTGGTAGCTTTTCTGTATATGTATTACACTTCTCTCTCTCTCTCTCTTTCTCTCTCTCTCTCTCTTTCTCTCTCTCTCTCTCTCTCTATATATATATTTTTTGGATACAGAGTCTCACTCTGTCACCCAGGCTGGAGTGCAGTGTTGAGATCTAGGCACACTGAAACCTCCGCCTCCCGGGTTCAAGTGATCCTCGTGCCTCAGCCTCCTGAGTAGCTGGGATTACAGGCACGCGCCACCATACCCAGCTAATTTTTGTATTTTTAGTAGAGATGGGATTTCACCATGTTGGCCAGGATGGTCTCAATCTCCTGACCTCATGATCCGCCCACCTCAGCCTCCCAAAGTGCTGGGATTACAGGCATGAGCCACTGCGCCCGGCCTTAAGTTTATTTTTAAAAGCTCCTACTGATTGAAGCATAATTGACTGATTGGTTGGCAGAGTCTCTCTCTGCTGCTCAGGCTAGAGTGCAGTGCCGTCATCTCGGCTCACTGCAACCTCTGCCTCCCAGGTTCAAGCGATTCTCGTGCCTCAGCCTCCTGAGTAGCTGGGACTACAGGTACGCACCACCATGCCTGGCTAATTTTTGTATTTTTTGTAGAGATAGAGTTTCACCATGTTGCCCAGGCTGATCTCAAACTCCTGAGTTCAAATGATCTGCCTGCTTCAACCTGCCAAAGTGCTGGGATTATAGGCGTCAGCTACTACACCCAGCCTGAAACATTATATTGTATTTAAAACAAACTCTTCTGGCTGGGCCTGGTGGCTCATGCCTATAATCCCAGCCCTATGGGAGGCTGAGGCAGGTGGAACACTTGAGGTCAGGAGTTTGAGACCAGTCTGGCCAACATGGCAAAATCCCGTCTCTACTAAAAATACAAAAATTACCCAGGTGTGGTGGAGAACACTCGTAATCACAGCCCTATGGGAGGGTGAGCCAGGTGGATTGCTTGAACTTGGGAGATGGAGGTTGCAGTGAGCCAAGATCATGCCACTGCACTCCAACCTGGGCAACAGAGCAGGACTGTACCTCAAAAACAAAAACAAAAACCTCTTCTCATTGTCATCCTCACGTGTTCTTTTTGCCCCATATAAAATAATCAAAAGCAGGCTAGCTCTCAGCAGACTAATTTCCATGTAATGATATGTACATCTCAACAATGCATGCATTCTTTGATTATAAAAGAATAAGCATTATTGATTCTGGAATTGATTGATAAAAGGAAGGGTAGGTCTTCAAACCAACAAATTGGCCAATGGATAAAAGTGCAAACTGCCAAGCGGAGAAAGGTGGGGACCAGCCATATTTTCTTTTGAATCTTTACTTTGATTTATGGAATGAGGGTGTTCTTTCCCTTAAAGAGATGTGCAGCTCTGTAGAGCAGATAGGAAAGATATTTGTCATGTGTAGGCAGGTTCCTTTCCTACAGAACTTGTGTAGGCAGGTTCCTTTCCTACAGAATCCCATGTGGACCCACTCTTACCTAAGGCCAGTCCTGGGCATAGGGCAGGTGCTAAAGCCAGGAAGCTGGTGTCTTGCCTTTGCCAGACCAGGTGGCCTGTGAGAGGTTCCATTCGATTCTGTTCAGTTCTTCATGGCAACAACTCCTTATCATGTTACTTATGCTGAGCCTTGGGGATCCAAAAATAAATTAGCTGTGGCTCCTGTTCTCAAGGGCAGTGTCTTAGTCTGTTTGGGTTGCTGTAACAGAATACCATAAATTGAGTGGCTTATTAACAGCAGAAACGTACTATTCACACACACACTCTGGTGGCTGAAAGTGCAAGATCAAGGCGCTGGTGGATGTGGTGTCTGGTGAGGGCCGACTTTCTCTTTCATAGATGGCACCTTCTCACTGTGTCCTCGAATGGCGAAGGGGCACAGGAGCTCCCTGGAGCCTCTTTTATAAGGGCATTAATCCCATTCATGAGGTGTCCACACTCATGACCTAAACACCTCTCAAAGACCCCACCTCCTAATACTATCACATGGATGATTAGGTTTCAACACATGAGTTTCGGTGGAGGGGGACCACATACATTCAGACCATAGCAGGCAACACAAAGGAGGAGATTAGAAGATGAGGTCATGATACAAAGGATGAATAATGCTATAAGAGACTATGACCCTGGACAAGTGGCTTAACTTCTCTGCGCCTCAGTCTCCTCACCTGTGAACTGAGGATACGATAGTACCTCCTCCACAGGGTTGTTTTAAGGGTCAAATGAGATTAAACACGTGCCCAACACGACCATTGCTCAGTACATGATTTTGCTGTATAACTGTACTGATGATGGCAAGACCCTGGTGATGATGATGATGATGATGATGATGAGGGCACCCTAGATGTGTTGGAACTATCAAGAAGGGGCACTCAACACAGCCCGGGAACTCAGGGGTGCCTTCTTGGAGGAGGTCATGCCCAAGCTGGGTCTTAGAGGATAAACAGTTTGAGAGAGGATATGGTAAAAAAAAAAAAAAAAAAAAAAAGAGAATGTGTTGCAGACCAGGCACAGTCCAAGAACGTCCCAGAGCCGTGAGACGGCGTAGCCCTCCAGGAGCCGGGCTGTGGGGCACGGAGTGGTGGGGCACTGGAGGGGGGCCTTGTCTACCAGATTGATGAGCTGCAATCTCATCCTGTGACAGGGAATCACTGAAGGGATTTTGTTAAATGCCTTTGAAGTAAAATCATCAGGACACGGTGTTTGGTTAGGGTTGAAGGAAAGAGGAGCCAGTGACACTGGAAACAAGAAGAAATTGGGTATGGCAGAAGAGGGCCACTCATTCTGTTTTGACCTGGCTGACTTGGAGATCTTGGCCTCTCCAAGATCTTGGATTCGACTTGGCCTGTGGAGCTGTCTTAAGCGAATGTCTGGCAAGCAGTTGGCACACCCAGCTGAGGCTCGGGAAGGGTGTGTGAGTGATGCCAGGACTGTGAGAGAGGAATGCCAGGCACCGCGAGGAGGGTTCATCTCAGAGCAGCAGCACCCAGGGGGCAAGCAGAGGGAAAGGGGAGGACAAGGAGGACAAGGACCAGAAGGAGCCTGGTATTTGTTTGTTTGTGTGCTGCCATAACAAAGTATCACAGACCGGGGGCTTCAACAACAGACATTTTCTCTCACAGTTCTGGAGGCTGGGAGTCCAAGATCAAAGGGTGGGCAGGGCTGGTTCCTCCCGAAGCCTCTCTGTTGGCTCACAGATGGCCACCTTCCTGCTGTGTCCTCACACACTCACTCGGGATGTGCTTCGGGGAAAGGTGCTTGTAGGGAGGGAGGCTCTGGTAATATTCTCTTTCTTGATTCGGGTCTGGTGTCCCAGGTGTGCCTACTTTGTGACAATTCATCAAGGTGTACTCAGGATTGGTAGTTTTTCTGTATACATATTACACTTCTCTCTCTCTCTCTCTCTCTCTCTCTATATATATATATATATATGTATATGTATATATATATTTTGAGACAGAGTCTCACTCTGTCACTCAGGCTGGAATGCAGTGGTGCAATCTAGGCACACTGAAACCTCCACCTCCCGGGTTCAAGTGATTCTCGTGCCTCAGCCTCCTGAGTAGCTGGGATTACAGGCACGCGCCACCACACCCAGCTAATTTTTGTATTTTTAGTAGAGATGGGGTTTCGCCACATTGGCCAGGATGGTCTCAATCTCCTGTGTGTTGTCTATGTCCAAATTTCCTCTTCTTATGAGGACACCAATTCTACTGGATTAGGGGCCACTCTGATAGCCTCACCCTAACTTAATCACCTCTGTAAGGAGCCTATCTCCAAATACAGTCACATTCTGAGACGCTAGAGGTTAGGACTTCAACAGTGAATTTTGGGGGGACATAATTCAGCCTATAACAGGCCTGCTGGACTTGGCATTGGGAAGTCATTGATGGGCTCGATACAAACAAAGGGAGAGAAGAGGAAAGGAGCCAGCTGCAGGCCTGGAGGGAGTGAAAGGAGCCAGCTGCAGGCCTGGAGGGAGTGGGGGGGACATGGGGCAGCCCAGGAGCTGACCGTGGGCAGGAGCTGGATGGAGAAGGAGTCTCCAGGCTCAGGAGGGACTTGAGCAGGGCACAGGCTGAGGGAAGCGTGGAATGAGGGAGGGAAGGGATGAAAGGTAGGGTCACAGAGCCACTGGCCAAGCATGCGTGTCCACCTGGGGTCCAGGTTGGCCCACATCAAGCACACTGAGTTAAATCTCCAGGAGAGCACGGAGCCTGCCCAGAGACTGTGTCAAACCCTGATGCATCCTGACTCTCACTCCCTCAGGAATAGTGACCAAAGGAAGAACTGTTCACCCTGGAACACCAGAGCTTGTGTCACTGTGGCTTCATGGAACAGAAATGTCAAATCTGTGGATTCAGCTGATAATTCTCTCCTTAGCCACAAGATATTTTCTAAATTAAAAAAACAATTTTTTGCACTTATGTGAGGTTCCTAGAGTAGTGAATTTCACAGAGACAAACGGGGGTTGCCAGGGGACGGGGAGAGGAGGAGTGAGAAGTGAGTGTTTAATGGGACAGAATTTCAGTTTGGGACGATGGAAAGGACCTGGAGATGGATGGTGGCGACGGCTGCACAGCAGTGTGAAGGCACTTAACACTGTTGAAATGCACACTGAAAAATGGTTAAGATGGTACACTGTGGGAGGCCAAGGTGGGGGGATTGCTTGAGCCCAGGAGTTCAAGCCAGCCTGGGCAACATGCTGAAACCCCGTATCTACTAAAAACACAAAACATTTTTGGGCATGGTGGCGCGCACCTGTAGTCCCAGCTACTCAGGAAACGGTGGTGGAAGGATTGCTTGAGCTGAGATCGTGCCACTGCACTTCAGCTGGGCCAACACAGGAAGACTTTCTCAAAAAAATAAAAATAAATATAGTTAAGATGGTACATTTTCCGCTGTGTTTTACCACAATTTAAATAAATAAATTGTTAGGCCAGGTGCGGTGGCTCATGCCTGTAATCCCAGCACTTTGGGAGGCCGAGGTGGGTGGATCACTTGAGGTCAGGAGTTCAAGACCAGCCTGGCTAACACGGTGAAACCCTGTCTCTACTAAAAATACAAAAAATTAGCTGGATGTGGTGATGCACACCTATAATCCCAGCTACTCGGAGGCTGAGGCAGGAGAATTGCTTGAACCTGGGAGGTGGAGGTTGCAGTGAGCTGAGATCACACCACTGCACTCCAGCCCGGGTGACAGCGAGACTCTGTCTCAAATAAATAAATAATGAGTAAATAAATTGTTTTAAAGAAAGATTTCTATGGAGTTAGTTTTCCCCCTTGACATGCATTTTTGAATATTTGAGACAAAATATCCCTAATGGTCTTGATCAGCAAAGCTGTTTTTTAAAAAGTGTCAGAAGAGTTGCTCGGAACAGTCCATGAAGTACAAATAACTTGACCTTTCCAACAGGCGAAAAGAGAGTTAGGAAGTTGGTACTCAGTGAGGTGATCTTGTCAACAAACAGTTCGACTGAACTGACATTGATTGGGCACCCACTGTGCGCCAGGCATAGTAGGGAGGGAGATTTGTCTGTCTGATGACTTGGTTGTTTCTCGTGCTCTGCTTTTTGATGATCGGCATCTTGCTTTCGAGGTGGATGGATAACTGAGTGTCGAGCAGTGCTGTGATGTGGGGTGCTCCCTGCTCTCCCATGTCTATGGCCTGGTCTTTTCCCAGAAGCAGCTGGGATGCTCCATCTTGCCCTCCCTTCAGTCCCTTTGTGTCTTGGGTGTCCTTCCAAAGTGGGGAGGCAGATCCGAGTCCTTCCCATGTCCTCACCTCAGAGGCCCAAGTGCCTTCCAAGTGTGAAGACTTAAAAAAAAAAAAAAAAAAAAAAACCTACCATGGAGGGCGGTGGGGGAGGATTGGAATTCCAGAAAATTCTGAATGAAAACAGCAGTTGCAAAACGGAATGGCTTTGCAAACTGCAGCCGATTATTCAGTGACTGTCTTGGGCTTTGGCCGGACCACTCGAAAATCTGCCGCTGAAGGATCCAGAGAGAGTGGCAGAAAGCACAGGGAAGCTGGAACCGAGGGGCTGGACCCAGCTCTCCCGGAGGCCCCAGCTCCCAGCCCACCAGCTCCCAGCCTCAGGCCCTGTTTGGCTGTGACTGAGGAAGCTCAAGCCCCAAAGCCAGCATAAAGCAAGGGTTGGGGCAGCTCCGGTTTCAGCCGGACTTGCCTGTGTGTAATCCTGGGACTGGGTAATCTGATGCCCCAAACTCAGAGCCGGTTCTGGCTCTTGGCTCCGGTGGCCCGGGGAGCTGAGGCTACTTTTCAGGGACACCAGAAATGTCTGTATTCTTTCTCAGATGGGTCGGCAGACTGTTCTGGGTGCCAGGTCTTTGATGAAATGGATTTGGATACAAATCAAATATTTAAATTGGTGTTTTCCCTCTTTGGAAGGACCATTCCAGCTGGACCTGTGGACTTGTTTTTACATAAGATTTGGACTCCTTTAAATGTGCATTTTTTTTCCGTCTTGAATACGCCTGGGGCAGACAGTGGCTGTATTTGGAAGCCCCGAGGCTGCTGGTCTGGCTGCAGACAGGGAGCAGGCACCTCAGCTAACCCTCTTGGCCGAAAGTGCACTTGTTAGAAAACCAATTCATGTGCCTGCTGGCTCCCCATGGTTATATATTATTTAATCACACAGGTCTTGGGTTTATGCCAAGCAGCAACTTGCTGTCTGCCATCTTTCAGGGAAGAATAAGCAAGGCAAATTCATTCAGTTCTGTCTCTTTTTCAGCTTCCTGGGCTAAATGAAGGCAAGAAAGTGTTTATGAACATCCCAAAGTGCTGTGAAATATCCATCTTGGTGAAAATAGACACCCTGCTTCCTTTTGAAAAATAGCATTTTGTGAAAGGAATTTTTACCCATACATTTAGCTCAGATATTTCTAGATATTTCAAAGGGCCTCTCTTCTTCCCTTTACTTTAGACAGAGAGAGAGAGACTAAAGATATGTGAAATTCCTTTAGCCACAAGCTTGTTTGGGACCTGGCCTGGGGCACGAGTCTTCATCCTGGCTGGTGACGGCTGACACCGGGGCATACAGTGGCAGTTATCAGAGAATTTCCAGGGAGGTGCAAAAACTCGGTACCTTTACTCCTACAGAGCCCACAAAGCTGTGCACAAAGCCCCCCTGCATCTTGGAAGGAGCAGGTGGGACATTTTGTTTTGGGGATGGGGTCCAGGACGAGCTGTGAGCTCCTCTCTGTCCCGCCATCCAGGTGGTCTTGGAAGGAGCAGGTGGGACATTTTCTTCTGGGGATGGGGTCCAGGACGAGCTGTGAGCTCCTCTCTGTCCCGCCATCCAGGTGGTCTTGGAAGGAGCAGGTGGGACATTTTCTTCTGGGGATGGGGTCCAGGACGAGCTGTGAGCTCCTCTCTGTCCCGCCATCCAGGTGGTTCCACTGTTGCCCTGCTGAGAGCTGGAGGCCCCATTCCCCCTCCGAGCCCAGCCTGCCAGCCCCTTCACACGCCTTTAATCTGGCGCCTTCCTCCTAGCACGCACCTTTCTTTTTCTAAAAATAAAAATAAAAGTTTTATTTTATTTCAATAGTTTTTTGGGACCCAGTGGTTTTCAGTTACATGGATAAGTTCTTTAGTGGTGATTTCTGAGATTTTGGTGAACCCATCACCCACGCAGTGTGCACTGAACACAATATGTGGTCTTTTATCCCTCATCCCCCTTCCACCCTTCCTCCCTGGACTCCCCCTGGACTCCATTACATCATTCTTAGGCCTTTTCGTCCACATGATTTAGTTCCCACTTATAAGTGAGAACATATGATATTTGGCTTTCCATTCCTGAGTTAGTTCACTTAGAATAATAACCTCCGGTTCCATCCAAGTTGCTGCAAAGGCCATTATTTCATTTAGTTTTACGTTTGAGTAGTATTCCACGTTGTAAATATACCACATTTTCTTTATTCATTCATTGGCTGATGGGCATTTAGGTTGGTTCTGTGTTTTTGCAGTTGTGAATTGTGCTGCTATAAACATGTGTGTGCAAGTGTCTTTTTTGTATAATGACTTCTTTTCCTTTGGGTAGACCCCCAGGAGTGGGATTGCTGGATTGAATGGTAGTTCTACTTTTACTTCTTTAAGGACTCTCCACACTGTTTTCCACAGTGGTTGTACTAGTTTACAGTTTCACCAGCAGCGTAGAAGTGTTCCCTTTTCACCACATCCATGCCAACATCTATTGTTTTTAAATTTTTTAATTATGGCCATTCTTGCAGAGTAAGGTGGTATCTCATTGTGGTTTTAATTTGCATTTCCCTGATAATTAGTGATGTTGAGCATTTTTTCTTTTTTCTTTTATTTATTTATTTATTTTTGAGACGGAGACTCGCTCTGTCGCCCAGGCTAGAGTGCAGTGGCAAGATCTCGGCTCGCTGCAAGCTCCACCTCCTGGGTTCACGCCATTCTCCTGCCTCAGCCTCCCGAGTAGCTGGGACTACAGGCGCCCGCCAATGAGCATTTTTTCATATGTTTGTTGGCTATTTGTATATCTTCTTTTGAGAATTGTCTCTTCACGTCCTTTGCCCACTTTTTGATGGGATTATTTGTTTTTCTTTTGCTGATTTGTTTGAGTTCCTTGTAGATTCTGGATATTTATCCTTTGACAGATACATCATTTGAGAATATTTTCTCCCCACTCTGTGTGGGTTGTCTGTTTACTGTGCTGATTACTTCTTTTGCTGTGCAGAAGCCTTTTAGTTTAATTAGGTCCCATTTATTTATTTTTGTTTTTGTTGCATTTGTTTTTGGGTTTTTAGTCATGAATTCTTTTCTTAATCCAATGTCTAGAAGAGCCTTTCCAATATGATCTTCTAGAATTTTTATGTCTTCAGGTCTTAGATTTAAGTGTTTGATCCATCTTGAGTTGATTTTTGTATAAGGTGAGAGATGAGGATCCTGTTTCATTCTTCTACATGTGGCTTGCCAGTTTTCTCAGCACCATTTATTGAATAGAGTATCCTTTCTCCACTTTATGTTTTTGTATGCTTTGTCAAAGATCAGTTGACTGTAAGTATTTGGCTTTATTTCTGTGTTCTCTATTCTGTTTCATTGGTTTATCTGCCTATTTTTATTCCAGTACCATGCTGTTTTGGTGACTATAGTCTTGTAGTATAATTTGAAGTCAGCTAATGTGATCCCTCTGGCTTTCTTCCTTTTGCTTGGTGTTGCTTTGGCTATGTGTACTTTTTTTGGTTCCATATGAATTGTGGGATTGTTTTTTCTAGTTCTGTGAAGAATGATGATAGTATTTTGATGGGAATTGCATTGAATCTATAATTGCTTTGGGCAGTATGGTCATCTTCACAATATTGATTCTACCCATCCATGAGCATGGGATGTGTTTCCATTTGATTGTGTCATCTATGATTTCTTTCAGTTGTGCCTTGCAGTTTTCCTAGTAGAGATCTTTCACCTCCTTGGTTAAGTATTTTCCTAAGTATTTTGTTATTATTATTTTAATTTTTTGCAGCTGTTGTAAAAGGGATTGAGTTCTTGATTGAGTCTCAGCTTGGTCATTGTTGGTGTATAGCAGAGCTACTGATTTGTGTACATTAATTTTGTATCGTGAAACTTTACTGAATTCATTTATCAGATCTAGGAGTTTTTTGGAAGAGTCTTTAGGGTGTTCTAGGTATACGATCATATCATCAGGAAGCAGTGACAGTTTGACTTCCTCTTTTCCAAGTTGGATGCCCTTTATTTATTTCTCTTGTCTGATTGCTCTGGGTAGGACTTCCAGTACTATGTCGAGTAGAAGTGGTGAAAGTGGGCATTTTTGTCTTGTTCCAACTCTCAGGGAGAATCAAGCACACGCCTTTCTCCTTCCCTCTTTCCACCCTTTGTGCAGTCTGGCAGGAGTCGTGTTTTCCTACAGCGACTCTTTCTGTGTCATTTATTGCCAGGAATACATATTCCCAGAATCCCCTTTATTTACTCTGTCATTTGAGTGTCACCTGCATGATGTCCAGTCTAGAGACCAGCCTCTTCTATGTCCGCAGTTTAAAGTTTCTGTCTCGGCACAGCTAGGCACACATCAGATGCTGGGTCAGACTCCTCAGAGCAATATCCAGGAGTCAGGGGACACAAGCGCTTCTATGCCTGTTGTTCCAGTGAGGAAGCCTTGACTTAAAACTATGGTTGTGGGAATTGAAAACTAACGAGAAGCTCAATGCACAGACTTGCTAAAAAGAGAGAGCACTGGTGTCCCTACCTCATGGGGTCCTTGGGAGAACTAAATAAGGAAACTCACACAGTTGCTTAGCGCTCCCTGGCACACGGTAAACTGTTGATACTTTAATCTCCTTGAACTGCAGGCATCCCTCAGAATTCAGTCCTTGGAGATCATATGTGGATCTACACAGTGTACAGAAGAAAAGTGCAAGAAGACTGCACAGCATCTAAAAGCTAAGCTTCTCCAGCTTGGGTGAATTCTGGGGTCAGCAGATTCTCCCTTTAGGATCTGGGGGCTGCCACCCAGAATCTAGAATCAGGGCTGACAGTCACTGCTCGACCTCTCTCTCTCTCTCTCTCTGTCTCTCTCTCTCTCTCACACACACACACACATATGGGGAGGCCCAGGGGGCTACAGTGTCCAGAGTCAGCCCCTCCTGGAAATCCACAGCCCACCAGGTCTATGTCAAGGCTTTGAAATCACATCCGAGTGTTTTGATTGAGAGCAAGTATGCTGCATGGAAAATGATTTCTTTGTAATCATTCAGTAGAAAAACGAAACTGTCTCCTAAATAAAATGTCAAACATCCTAAAGTGCCTGGGAGCGTAGTAGTGACATCAGCTTCAGAGTTTATTATTTCATCGATGGAGCCAGACTTGGGGCAAAAAGGCAAGGACACTTTATCAGAAAAGGAATTTTGGGGGGAAAAAAATAAAACCTTTTGTTTTATGAGACCAGCATTACTCTTATAGCAAAGCAGCTGAGGACACTACAAGAAAAGAAAATTAAAGGCCAATATCCCTAATGAACATAGATGTAAAAGTCCTCAACAAAATACTAGCAAGCTACTCTTACACTGAAGTCCTACAGACTGCTGCTCATGCTGCCACCATGTCTTTAGTGATCCTTGAGAAGTTCCAGCACATTTTGTGAGTATTCAATGGGTGACAGAAAATAGCCTTTGCCATCACTGCCATTAAGGGTGTGGGTCGAAGATATGCTCATGTGGTGTTGAGGAAAGCATATATTGACCTCACCAAAAGGTCAGGAAAACTCACTGAGGATGTGGTGGAGCATATCATCACCATTATGCAGAATCCATGCCAGTACAAGATCCCAGACTGGTTCTTGAACAGACAGGAGGATGTCGACAATGGAAAATATAGCCAGGTCCTGACCAGTGGTCTGGAGAAACTGAAGAAGATTTGGGTCAATAAAGGACCGCACCAATTCTGGGACTTTTGTGTCCAAGGTCAGCACACCAAGACCACTGGCCACCAGGGCCATACCATCGGTATGTCCAAGAGGAAATACATCTGTAGGCCTTGTCTGTTAATTAATAGTTTGTATACCTAAAAAAATACTAGCAACTAGAATTCAACAGCACAGTAAAAGAACCATTCACCATAATCAAGTGGGATTTATCCTTGGAATGCAAGGATGGCTCAACATATGCAAATCAATCAATGTGATATACCACATTAACAGAATGAGGGACAAAAACCATATGATCATCTCAATATATGCAGAAAAGGCACCTGACAAAATTCAATGTCCTTTGAGCATAAAAACTCTTAACAAATTAGGTATAAAAGGAATCCGCCTCAGCAAAATGAAGACCATATATGATAAGGCCAAAGTCAACATCATATTCAATGGGGAAAAGTTGAAAGCTTTTCCTTTAAGATCAGGAACAAGACGGGCATGCTCATTTTCACTACTTCTATTCAACATGGTACTGGAAGTCCTTGTCAAAGCAGTTAGGCAAGAAAAAGAAATAAAGGGCATCCACATTGGAAAGGAAGACGTTAAGTTGTCTCTGTAGATGACATGATATTATAACCCTTTGGGCAGTTAACACTCCCACTTCACCCTTGCAAGTAGCTGGGACTACTGGAGCACAGCACCATACCTGGCTCTATTCTCTTTTTTTTTTTTTTTGAGATGGAATCTTGCTCTGTCACCAAGGCTGGAGTGCAGTGGTGCAATCTCAGCTCACTGCAACATCTGCCTCCCAGGTTCAAGCGATTCTCCTGCCTCAGCCTCCTGAGTAGCTGGGATTACAGGTGCCTGCCACGACGCCCAGCTAATTTTTGTAATTTTAGTAGAGATGGGGTTTCACCATGTTGACCAGGCTGGTCTTGAACTCCTGACCTCAAGTGATCCACCCCCTTGGCCTCTGAAAATGCTGGGATTACAGGCATGAGCCACCACGCCTGGCCTCGTCTACTTTCTGTATCTATGAATTTGCTCATTCTATAAGTGAAATCATACAATACTGTTCCTTTTGTGACTGGCTTACCTCACTTAGCATATGTCTTTGGTTCATCCATGTTGCAGCATGTCAGAATTGTAACCACCCAAGGGGTTCACCTTGCCTGCTGCCTAGACAGAGCCGATTTATCAAGACAGGGGAATTACAATAGAGAAAGAGTAATTCACACAGAGCCGGCTGTGCAGGAGACCAGAGTTTTATTATTACTCAAATCAGGCCTCCCAAAAAATTCAGGGATCAGAGTTTTTAAGAATAATTTGGTAGGTAGGGGGCCAGTGAATTGGGAGTGCTGATTGGCTGGCTCAGGGATGAAATCATAGGGAGTCGAAGCTGTTTTCTTCTGCTGGGTCAGTTCCTGGATGGGGGCCACAGAACTGGCTGGCAGGTCCAGGTAGGGCCGTCTGGATGTTAGAAATGCAAAAACCTGAAAAGACACCTCAAAAAGCCGATCTTAGGTTCACAGTAGTGATGTTACCTTCAAGAGTAATTGGGGAAGTTGTAAATCTTATGGCTTCTGGCATAATGGCTGGTAATATTTAGAATTCTAGCCCCTCTCATCTTACCTTGGTGGCTGGTGGCCTTTCATTTGTTTTACAAGAACAGTTTAGCCTTTTGGGAAAGGCTATTATATAAACGATACACTAAATTTCTTCCCAAAGCTAGTTTGGACTACACCCAGGAAGGAAGAAGAACAGTTTAGAGGTTAGAAACAAGATGGGGTCAGTTAGATCTGGTATCTTTCACTGTCGTAATTTTCTCCATTATGATTTTTGCAAAGACAGTTTCAGGATTTTCTTCCTTTTTAAATAAATACATGTATTCCAGCCTGGGCAACATAGTGAGACCCTGTCACTACAAAAATAACTATAAACATTAGCTGGGCATGGTGGTGCGTGCCTGTAGTCCCAGCTTCTCAGAAAGCTGGGGTGGGATTGTTTGAGGCCAGGAGTTTGAAGTTACAGTGAGCTATGATCACACCTCTGCACTCCAGCCTTGAGCTTGATCTCAGGAGGCTGAGGCTCCAGTGAGCTGTGATTGTGCCACTGCACTCCAGCCTGAGAAACAGAGTGAGATCCTATCTCAAAAAAAGAAAAAAAAAAAGAAAAGAAAAAACTCCCAACTATGGAATCAAACTTAATTAGTAATTTTGGTTTGACTGCTTACTTAGCCATGCGGCCTTGGGAAAACTACTTAGTTTCTCTAAACTTATTTGTAAAATGTGAGTGTCAGGGAGGAAATAGAATTTGTCCTTAACTCTCATAAGTTCATAGTTAGGACAGACCCCTGTGGAAGAAAACCAGATTAACAAGAGAAAAGATAAGCCAATTGATGAACACCCACAGTGCACACCGTGTGGAGAAATCTCAGTGAGAGGTCACTTGGAGCAGGGACTTAGAACTCTGGCTTATCTAGCATCTTCAACAAAGAACAATACAGTTTGGAGAAGCAGCAAGACAAAGCAGAACTGTGGGTCTCTGTGGGCAGCAACTCGAGGGAAGGCAAGCCATGGCCGATGCAGGTTCGTCAGCAAAGCTTGTTGGCGTAAACGTCTGTGGTTCCTTCTCCAGGCTGCTGGGGGCCCACAGCTGTCTTCGGTGGCAAAATTTGTTCTCCCTGGCAGAGCCAGGGACAGGACAGGATACCTTTTCTCTTTGTCAATCTATGTCCTGCCTTTTGGCAGACAGAGGGCGGGCATGGAGCTCTCCTGCATCAGCTTCTTCATTATCCTCAGCGCAATCTACAATCCTTTGCGTTCTGGACCGGCATGTTCTGTTCTCCTGTGTGAGCAAAACCTGCCTTGAGGGGCTATAGGGGGCATGAACTGACGGAGGGTAGATCAGACGCTCAGCCTGCCTGAACACACAGGAAGTGCTCAGAAATGTCAGCTATTATTATGAAGTCAAATATACCAGCTGTACTTTTATTCTGAGAACTTTAAAATGAAATAGGGGCAAAGTTTCCCAGTTGAGAAAAAGTGACACATTTTAGAAGTTCAGAAGGCATTATATGCCTACGACTTTCCCTCGGGAACAAAGAGATGGAGGCCTGTTAGAGGCCTAAAAGAAACATGACAAATTCTGGCTGCTTATAGATCCAAGAGACTGCCCCCTATTCTCACGCCTCCCAATCTTCCCTGGGTGCAGCGTGGCCTGAGAGCCAAGAGGCACTAAGATGCAGTGTGCCAGATGTGAGCACCTCCTAAATGAAAGAAAGGCCTCCAACTTACCTCACCTGTTGAGAAAGACAAATTCTGTAAGAATATACTCTTTTTTTTTTTTTTTTGAGATGGAGTCTTGCTCTGTCGACAGGCTGGAGTGCAGTGGTGCGATCTTGGCTCACTACAACCTCTGACTCCCTGGTTCAAGCGATTCTCTTGCCTCAGCCTCCCGAGTAGCTGGGATTACAGGTGCGCACCAACACGCCCAGCTAATTTTTGTATTTTTTAGTAGAGACGGGGTTTCACCATGTTGGTCAGGATGGTCTCCATCTCCTGACCTCGTGATCCGCCTGCCTCGGTCTTCCAAAGTGCTGGGATTACAGGCGTGAGCCACCGCGCTTGGCCGAATATACATTTTTTTCCTGTGTGTATTTTCTCCTCAGACAGAGCTCACAGATGCTAATCGAGGCACGGCCTGTGTTTCCAGTCCCTGAACCATCTGACACTCCCACATTTCTCGCGGAGCTCTCCCTGCCAGTGGTGCTCAGGTGACTGCAGTGGGCTCCTGCAGCTCGTTCCCGCCCAGCTTGCCCCTGATGTCTCTCCTCCAACCCCCTCCCATGGATATTAAAAGAGAAAGAAAAAAGCTCTACCCCAAGTCCAGCCACCTTTCCATGACTCTCCCTGTCCTAAAACAAGGAAAGCCGCCATAGACACAATGTCAGCTGCTAATCCATCACTGCACATGGAGTTTTATCCGAGAAAACTGTTGCTTCTGTAAAGTCAAGCATTCTTCTGAGAAAAGTTTCCATTCACCACTACAGGAAAATGGTGCTTGTGAAGCTCTAGCCAGTGTGCTGTTGAGCAATGTCTTTCTAAACAGGTACACTGGGGCCCAGGCATGGGAGAAAGGTCAGGGAGGGGGAGCTCCAAGACCAGGAAGTTCCCGGGTGGCTCTCCTCCCCGGGGAAAGGGTCCCAGCTGACTCAAGGCTCCGTCTCTTTCCATGTGTTCATGCACCTCCTTGGGGATAACCGTCTAGCACATCAGCTTGAGCCAAGAACTGATGAGGTCAAGGTAGGGATGGCAGTCCCTTAAAAGTCTTCTCCTCAAAGGGAGGAGCAGGTTCATCCCATCCTCCTGTCCTCACAGCCCCCACAGGAACTGGATGGAGTGTAAGCCAAGTGCTCAGTGCACGTTACAATGGACCCAAGTAATTCATGAAGGAGCCTCGTGGTGAAAATGCCACCTGGGTTTAGGGGCAACATGCCATTGGGGCCAACACCAATGTTGGCCACAGGAAAACGAGACCATTATTTCTCTAATTATAAGAGATGAAAAGCATCCTCTTTGGCCTCAGTCATTTCCTCGGAATTGGGTGGATCTCGCTGGCTGCCAACTAACTAATTTAATTTGACCTCTTCGCTAAAGCGAATATTGAATAACTTTCACCCAGAGGAGAAACAATTTTCCGTAACCTGTATTCTGAGGAATATGCTTGCATGGACACTCTACTCCCCATGATCCAGCAGGTTACACTGAGAATTCAGCACAATCTTAGCTCCTTAAAAGGAGGGCTTCTGGTGTAGTTTTCTGCTGTGTCACTGTTCCCTTGCTCCAAACCTAAGAGAACTGCCTGGGTAACTTGTAGAGTATTTTTCTCCACAGAAACCTCTTGACACTTGTTCCTTGAAGATTTACAAGTTTTTCTTCCTATCTATATCATTTCCTCAACTCAGTCTTTTAAAACCCCTCTTTAATATCAGTCTTTTCTGTCTTTTTGTTTTTGTTTTTGTTTGTTTTTTAAGACGGAGTCTTGCTCTTTCGCCCAGGCTGGAGTGCAGTGGCATGATCTCGGCTCACTGCAAGCTCTGCCTCCCAGGTTCATGCCATTCTCCTGCCTCAGCCTCCCGAGTAGCTGGGACTACAGGCGACCACCACCACGCCTGACTAATTTTTTGTATTTTCAGTAGAGACGGCATTTCACCGTGTTAGCCAGGATGGTCTTGATCTCCTGACCTCGTGATCCGCCCACCTCGGCCTCCCAAAGTGCTGGGATTACAGGCGTGAGCCACTGCGTCTGGCCAGTCTTTTCTTTAAAATGGAAGATAGTCTAACATGGTATTAACTGGCAGGTATAGATAGTTTGAAAACATGAGTCAATATGGGATGACTAAAGAGAATTAACAGCAATTTATCTTATTTCCAACTTCAACTGACACCTCCTAAGTTCCTTGTTATATCACTTCCTCTCCGTTGGTGTGCATTCTTACAGATTATAAGAGTAACACACTGTAACAACACCGCCTTCCTGGCTTCCTGCTGGGCTGGTTCCATCAGGTTGAGGGAGGAAGAACCCAGCAGCTGGAAGCTTTCTCAGTCCTTTGTGACAGGACTCCTCAGGACGGTGATATATTGTCAAGGTCCAAGCGGTCCTGGATGCATGAGTCACTGAGCTAGAAACTTCAGGAGAGTCAGCGGCTGGAGACACTGACCTGCCCTCAAGACTTAGAGCCAAGGAGGAGCCTGAAGATAGGGTGGAGAAGCTCCAAGACAAAACGAGCAGGCTGTGTCCTCAGTGTGCAGAGTGCTCCAGAGAAGAGAAAGGCAACTTCTGCTGGGGAATCATGCAGGAGGTGACAACCCCCTGGGGAAGTGATGGGCTGGGGTTGGAGGTGAGGAAGACATAGATATGGGAATGCCAAGTTGAGAATCGGAAAATGCAAGAGCAGTTTGCTTGGAGTGGAGAGTGTAGGTCAGAACATAACCTGACAACAATGTATGAGAAACACCTGGCTGACCTCAGTATCCGTGAGCACACCCAGCACCCAGACCTTAGTGTCTAGTGCCATTTTCCAAAAGAAATGGAACCAAGACTCCTGAGAGAAATGGTTGATTCTAGGACTGAGGCAGGAAATGTGAGGTGAGCCAGGAAGTAAGGAAGTGCTCAGCGTAACAGTAGACACACACACACCCCATTGATGGGTTTATGTTGAAGGAGCACAGAAGCCAACTGAAGGAGCTCCCAATGGCCACAGCTGGAACAGTTTGAGCTACAAAATAAAGCAGTATTAGAATTGGATTATCACAAAGTAGAAAGATCCATGAGTCCATACTGATAGAAATAAATGATTGAATACATTAATGAGTGGGGGAGAAGAGAGCTAAGCTGCAGAATTTGAAATACATTATGTATCTCTTCCACCCTAAAGGTGGGGAGCAGAACTCTGCACTCCTTAAAGATGGGCTGCACATAGTGACTTCCTTCCAAAGAGGACAGAATGGAAAGGGGACCAGAGGAGAGTAATTTCACAGTGGAGATGCCTGACAACCACCACCTCGGCCAGCTGATCAAGGTCAACAGCAACAGCCCTAAATCACGTTGAGACTGTTTGCTCTTGAAATAAGGTGATGGCAATGGCCTTTTACCTCTGTGGGCTTCCTCCCCAAAACCCAAAGCTCCAATCTAATCTCAAGAAACAACATCAGACAAATTGCAACAAAGAGGCATTCCACAGTTCCCCTGAGTAGCACCCTGAAGAACTGTCAAGACCACCCAAAACCAGGAGAGCCTGAGACACTCACAGCCAGGAGGACTCAATGGAATGTGGGGTCCTGGAGGGAGCTGGGACAGGAAAAGGACTCGGGGGAAACTAAGGGTGTCTGAATATAGTCTGGATCCTGGATAATAATAACGTATCAATATTGGTTCATTAACTGTAACAAATGTATCATACCAATGAAAGATGTTAATATTAGGAGAAATTGTGTGTGTGTGTGTGTGTGTGTGTGTGTGTGTGTGTGTGTGTGTGTGTGTTGGGGGAAGTACATAGGAACTCTCTGTACTGCTTTTTTCCCATAAATCTAAAACTTTTTTTTAAAAAAGTCTTTTTTTTTTTTTTTTTCTGGGATAGGGTCTTGCTCTGTCACCCAGGCTGAAGTGCAGTGGTGTGATCTCAGCTCACTGCAGCCTCTATCTCCCAGGCTCAGGTCATTCTCCCAGCCTCCTGAGTAGCTGGGACTATAGGCATGCACCACCATGTCCAGCTAATTTGTGTATTTTTTGTAGAAATAGGGTCTTGCCATGTTGGCCAGGCTGATCTTGAACTCCTGAGCTCAAGCAATCCACCTACCTCAGCCTCCCAAAGTGCTAGGATTATAGGGGTGAGACACCATGCCTGGCCTCTAAAAAAGTCTTAATGAAGAAAGTGGGGTGGGGGGGAACCTCTTGGCAGTAAGGATGGGTGTGGCTAAGTGGTTAGTGGAGAGGGGAGGCGGTAGATGCTCCTGGATGGATATCACTGTTCCCTCTGAATGTGACTGCCAGAGATGGGGGCTTAGCTCAGCTTGCCATAACCAAATACTGTAGACTGCATGCCTTAAACAACAGAAGCCGATTTCTCACAGTTCTGGAGGCTTGGAAGTCCCTGGAGCTGGGTGCCAGCATGACTGGGGTCCTGGTGAGGGCTCCCTTCCTGACTTCTCCATGGCTATGTCCTTGCTGTAGCATCACATGACCAAGAGAGCTGTGGTCTCATCTCCTTCCTGTGAGGACACTAATCCCACTGTGGGGGCTCCACCCTGACGACCTTATCTAAGCCCAACCACCTCCCAAAGGCCTGCCTGCTAAGACCATCACACTGGGGTTAGGGCCTCAGCATTATGATTTTCAGGGGACAGAAACATTCAGTCCATAACAGATGGGCAAAGAGAGCATCTTGTCCCAGAGAAGATATCCACTTGGCAGGTAGTGTGATGCTAAACAAGTCATATACAGAGTAGCTTTGCTAAAAATAGATACAAAATTTTGTGGTCAACATTACTGAAGGAGGTTGCCCCAGCTAGAGCAGGGGGATGGCCAATGGCTGGGGTTGGGGGCATAAAGGAGACATGGAAGGGGAGTCCTGGGGATTGATCCTAGGTTTTTGGAAGCTCACCACGAGTGCCCTCCACATCCTGCCCCACCACAGCCCTCTTCAACCAGTCTAGGCATTCCTCCCCACAGGCTGGCCCACAACTCCTTCCCAGCAGAGGCTGGGCGCCAGAACAGGCTGCTGCAGAGCCCAGCCCTGTGCCCCGCCTCGCTGTCCTTGGGGCCAGCCCCTGGCTGCCTGCCTTTTTCAGAGAGAGACCAGCCTTAGCTTCGGTGCAAAAGGCGGTTCATGCTGCAGCCTTGTTTTCTGAGCACTACCTGCCTTCTTTCTGTTTTGCTTGTTGCTATGCTCCCAGTTGCTTCTCATCCTCAGGAAATCCAGGACTAACTCCATCTACTGAAGACATCCACCCACTCTCATTCCCTTCCACCCCCTGTAGACTTCCTCCAGGCTCAGTGCACAGGGTTGGAATAACCACTGTGATTTTGCATTGATTTTGACCCATTTTCATCAGTGTTCCTGTGCATGGCCATTTATTTATTTGAATATTGTAATAAAGCCACAGGAATCATCCATTCTGCAAGGAAGTTTGAGTCAGGACAGCAATTTACATATACCTACATGGGCCTCCCTCCTCCTATCACCTTTTCTCTTTCCTAAAGTTGTGTTTACCTTTTGAAACAATTATACATTCAGAGGAAGTGGCGGATATCATACGGAAAGGTCCTGTGTAACATTTTATACCTCCAGTGGTAACATCTCATATAACTGTAGCACATTGTCAAAACTAGGAAACTGACACTGGTACAATCCACAGACCTGATTCACATTTCCTTAGTTGTAGTGTGTGTGTCAGAGGCGGCGGTGGAGTGTGTTCTATGCAGTTTTATTTCATGTGTAGGTCCATGTACTGACAACCACAGTCAAGATATACAAGAGTTCCATCACCATGATGATCCTTTTTATTGCCCTGTTACAGCCACACTGACCCCTCCCCACACCCAACATCCCTAATCTCAGGCAACCACTAATCTGGTCTCCATTTCTATAATTTTTTCATTTCAAGGATGTTATATAAATGGAATCATACAATAGTAACTTTTTGGTCTGGGTTTTTTTTCACTCCATATAATTCCCTTGAGATCCTTCCAAGTTATTGGGTGTGTTAATAACTTGCTCCTTTTTATTGTTAAGCAGTATTTCATGGATCACAATTTGCTTAACCATTCACGCACTGAAGGACATTTGTTTTTTTCCTAGGTCTTGCTCATTACACATAAAGCTGCTATGAACATTTGAGTATGGGTTTTTGTGTGAACATAAGTTCATTTCCCAGGATAAATGCCCAAGAGTGAAATTACTGGATCATATGGTAATTTCATGTTTTCTTTTATAAGTAAACTGGGAAGTATTTTTCTGAATGGCTGTGAAATTAACATTACTGCCAGTAATATATGGGAGATAAAGTTTTTCAGCATAGTTGTCAGAATTTGATGTTATCACTATCTTTTACCATTCTAATAGGAGTTAGTGATATCATGATTTTAATTTGCCTTTTTGTAACCATTCTAATAGGAGTTAGTGATATCATGATTTTAATTTGCCTTTTTCCTAATGGTTAATGATGTTAGAACATCTTTTCACTCATTTATTTGCTGTTTAAGTGGACTCTTTGGTAAAATGTCTGTTGATGTCTTTCCTTCATTTTCCATTTGGTTTGTTTGTTTTCTTATTGCTGAGTTTTGAAAGTACCTTATATTCTGGACACAAATCCTATATCATTGATCTATTTGTATATCCTTCATGTCAATACCACACTGTCTTGATTACTGTTGCTTTAGAATAACTCCTTAAAAATCTAGTAATATTAGCCCTCTAACTTGGTTCTTCTTTTGTGAAGCTGTTTGGCTACTCTAGGTCCTTTGAAGTTCTACAAACATTTTAGAATCAGTCTGTCATTTTACACACACACATACACACACACACATAGGCTGCTGGGATTTTGATTGTGATTGTATTAAATCTATATTGAATCTATATTTTGGGAATATGACATGACATCTTAACAATATTGAGTCTTCTGACCCATGAACAAGGTATATCATCTATTTAAGTCTTCTTTATCATATCAGTATTTTGTAGTTTTCAGCGTACAGTATTTTTCTCATTTTTTTGGTCAGACTTATCCCAGGTATTTATGCTATTGCAAAGGTAGTATTGTTTATGTGATTGCAAACGTTGATTTTTTATTTCAATTATCAATTTTTCATTGCTACCATATACAACTGATTTTTGTACACTACTCTGTATCCTGCAACCTTGACAAACTCACTTATTTGTTCTAGTAGCTCATTTGTAGAGTCCATTGAATTTTGCATAAATAATCATGTCATCTGTGAATACATTTTTCTTTCTTTCTTTCCAACCTGGATGTCCATTATTTCTGTTTGTTCTCTGATTGCACAGTTTAAGCCTTCAGTACAATGTTGAACAGAGGCGGTAAAAGCGGGCATCCCTGATTTGTTCCTGACGTTGGGAAGGTGGGGAATATTGTCTTTCACAATTAAGTGTGATGTTAGCTGTAGGGTTTTTGTAGATGCCCTTGATCAGATTGAAGAAGTGTCGTTTATTCCTAACCTTCTTGATTATCAGTAATGAATGCTGGATTTGTCAAATGCCTTTCTGTATTGATTGATTATATGATTATTCTTTTTTAGCTTGTTTATACAATGAATTATATTGATTGATTTTTCAAATGTTAAGTCAACCCTACACTCCTTGGATATTCCCTCTTGATCATGTTTTATTACCTGTTTCTTATCTTGTAGGACTCAATTTGATAAACTGGCTTAGAATTTTACCCTATGTTCATGAGAAATGTTGATCTGTAGTTTTCTTTCCTGGTAGCATGTTTGTTTGGCCAGGGTCCTAGGATAATTTTGGTACTAGGATAATTCTGGCCTCAGATAATGAGGTGGAAAATATTTCTTCCTCTCTCTCTCCTTCTCTCCCTTTGAGTCAGGGCCTTGATTTGTCAGCCAGGCTGGAGTGCAGCGGTGTGATCATTGCTCACTGCAGCCTTCAATTCCTAGGCTCAAGCAATCATCCTGCCTCAGCCTCTCAAGTAGCTAGGACTACAGGCATGTGCTACCATGCCTGGCTAATTTTTTTTTTTTTTTTTTTTTGGAATCTCACTATGTTGTCCAGTCTGTCCTTGAACTCCTGGCTTCAAGTGATCCTCCCACCTCAACTTCCCAACATGCTGGGAATACAGGTGCGAGCCACCACGCCTAGCCCTAGATTTTCGTTACATGTTTTTAAACTGTAATTTCAACTTCTTTAACAGATATAGGGCTATTCAGATCATCTACTTCTTCTTGCGTGAGCTTTGGTAATTTGTGCCTTTCAAAGGATTTGTCAATTTCATCTATGTTGAATTTATTCCTATAAAGGTGTTCCTAATATTTCCTTACTATCCTTTTCTATCTGTAGGCTCTTCAGTGATGCCACCTCTCTCATTCCTAGCATTGGTAACTTGTGTCTTGTTTCTTTTTTCCCTGATATACGTACCTGGCTGGAGATTTCTCAATTTAAAAAAATTTCCCCCCCAAACTCCCCAAATTTTGATTCATTCATTTTTCTCTATTTTAAAAATTTCATTAAGTCCCACTTTGACCTTTATTATTCCTTTTCTTCTGCTTACTTTGGGTTTTTCTCTTTTCTAGTTTCTGCTATTGATTTCTAATTTAATTCCATTGAGGCCAGACAACATACTTTATGTGACAAATGTTTTGAATTTGAGACTTTTTAAATGGTCTATAATGTAGTCCATCTCTATAAATGTTCCATGTGTACTTGAGAAAACTCTTAACCCACTTTACTTTTACTTTTTTATAAATCCCGTACTATGATTTTTGTTTGAACAGTTAAAGATTTTTCTCAAGTTATTTCTCAAGAAACAAAATTGAGTTGTTTCTCCATTTTCTCAAGAAAAATTTTCTGCTGTTGTAAGATGCAATGTCCTGTAAATGTCAATCGGGTCAAGTTGATTGATAAAACTGTTGAAGTCTACTTTATTATTCTTATTGATTTTCTGCCTACTTGTTCTGTCAATTATTGAGGGTGGGGTATTAACGTCTGATAATAGTGGGTTCATCTATGTCTCCTTGAAGTTCTACTTGGTCTTGCTTTATGTGTTTTGAAGCTTTGTTATGAGGTGTGTGTTATCAGTATGAAATAACTTTCTTTAATCCTGGGTGATACGGTTTGGGTCTGTGTCCCTGCCCAAATCTCATGTCAAATTGTAATCCCCAATGTTGGAGTTGGGGCCTGGTGGGAGGTGATTGGCTCATGGGGGTGGATTCCCCCATTTAGTGCTCTTCTAGTGATAGAATTCTCACAAGATCTGGTTGTTTAAAAGTGTGTGGTACCTCCCACACCCCTCCCTCCTGCTCTGGCCATGCTTCTCTTTCACCTTCCGCCATGATTGAGTTTTCCTGAGGCCTCCCCAGAAGCCAGGCAGATGCCCACTGTGCTTCCTGCACAGCCTGCAGAAACGTGAGCCAATTAGGCCAGATGTGGTGGCCCATGCCTGTAATCCCAGCACTTTGGGAGGCTGAGGTGGAGAGATCACGAGGTCAGGAGTTCGAGACCAGCCTGGCCAATATGGTGAAACCCTGTTTCTACTAAAAAAAGAAAAAGAAACAAACAAAAACAAAAAAACGAAACAAAAAAAAACTAGCCAGGCATGGTGGCGCATGCCTGTAATCCCAGCTACTCAAGAGACTGAGGCAGGAGAATCATTTGAACCCAGGAGGTGGAGGTTGCAGTGAGCCGAGATTGCGCCACTGCAGTCCATCCTGGGCAACACAGGGAGGCTCTGTCTCAAAAAAAAAAAAAGAAGAAGAAGAAATGTGAGCCAATTAAACCTCTTTTCTTTATAAGCTACCCAGTCTCAGATATTTCTTTATGGCAGTGCGAGAATTGACTAATATGCTGGGAATTACTTTTTGCTCTATTTTGATTAATATAGCCACTTCAATTTTCATGTAACTAGTGTTAGCATATCTTTTTTCCATCCTTTAAGTATTTGTATCTTTCTATTTAAAGTACATTTCTTGTAGGCAGAATATAATTAGGTCATGTTTTTTTCAATCCAGTCTGAAAATCTATGCCTTTTAATTGGTGGTGTTCACACTATTCACATTTAATGTGATTATTGATATGCTTAGGTTGAGTCTCTCATCTTGCTACTTGTCTTTGATTCATCCTAACTGTTCTTTATTCCCCTTTACCTCTTTTTCTGTCTTCTTTTTGATGAATCAAGTTTTTAAAATAATTCCATTTTATCTTTTGATAGTTTAATAGGTATGATTTTTTGGTATGTCATTTTAGCAGCTGCTTTAGGGTTTACAGCACATATCTGTAACTTATCACACTCTATCTTCAAATGGTAGCACGTCACCTTGTGTATGAGAACTTTACAATAGCATGATTCTCCTCTCCTAATCTTTAAGCTATTGTGGTCATCCATTTTACTCTTACATATACTATAAATCCCACACTATGACTTTTATTTAAATAACTGTCTTTTAAAGAGGTTTAAATAATAAATCCTACATTTACCCATGTTGTTACTATTTCCAGTGCTTATTTCCTTCAGAAGGCAGGCATTTTCCTTCTGCCCAAAGGACATCCTTTAACTTTTCTTGCAGTGCAGACCCGTGGGTGACAGTCTTTCAGCTTTTGCAAATTTGAAAAGATCTTAATTTCTTCATATCCATTATTCTATTTTCAGTGGCGTCTAGTCTGCTGTTAAACCAACCAGTGGAATTTGCAATTTCAATTCTATTTTTCATTCCTAGATTTGTTTGGCACTTTTTACAATCTGCTTCATTGTTCTTATACTCATGCCATTTAACCCTCCTTATTTCTGTAAGCATAAAGCATACTTTATGGATGTGCTTGCTAACTTTAACATCTTAAGTCTTTCTGAGACTTAACGGCCTGCTTCTGCCCCTTGTTTCTGCTGGTTCTTGTCTATTTTACACTTGTGATTTTTTTCTATGAACTTACATTCCTTGAAACTCTCCGAGTTCCTCCAAAGACAATCTGTTTTGCTTCTGCCAGTTACCTGTAAGGCAGTAAAATCCTGTTATCACTTGAAATTTCCCTCTTGAGATTTTTTAAGACTATCCAGGTGGTGCAAACAAGCCACCCTAAAAACTGCCTGTGGTTATATATAGGCTCTCAAGTAAGATGTTTTCCCCCAGGACAGAAATCTTCCTTGCTGTTCACAGGGGTTGGGGGGATGGGTGAAGCAGATGGATTTATTCCTAGTTTACCCCTACATTGCATCTATCCTTTTGGAGTCTCACTTTATGAGGTCTCCTGTTACTTTTCCTCCCTTGGGCAGGCCCTGAGCTTTGTGTGCTGTTCTGCAGCCCCTTCCCACCCCAGGCTATGAGAAGAAAACTTCAATTTGGCATTTGGCAGATGCACTAAGGCGGAAAAGTGGCGTCAGTACTCCACTTACTTCTTTGGGTTTCTGCTTCCATTTACAAAAAAAAAAAATTTTTTTTCCCTTTAAGAACTCTTATTTTGCAGCTCTTGTTTTTTACATTAAAAAAATGGTTCTTCAGACAAAAAACCAAACACCGCATGTTTTCACTCATAGGTGGGAATTGAACAATGAGAACACATGGACACAGGAAGGGGAACATCACACACCGGGGCCTGTTGTGGGGTGGGGGGAGGGGGGAGGGAGAGCATTAGGAGATATACCTAATGTTAAATGATGAGTTAATGGGTGCAGCACACCAACATGGCACATGTATACATACGTAACTAACCTGCACGTTGTGCACATGTACCCTAAAACTTAAAGTATAATAAAAAAAAATGGTTCTTCATATGTATTCTAAAGTTTTAGTTGTTTTCAACTGGTCCTTATCAGCCTTACTGCTGGAAATAAAATTCTTTCAACCTGTCCTGTAACAATTTACAGTATCCATTGATCCCTCTCTGATCCACAGGCATTAGCGTGAGAACACACTTAGGAACTAGGCTGGCCTGAGATCAAGTCTCAGGTCCATTGCCACTGTAACTTCGGTAGTGTATTTACACACTGTGCCTCAGTTGCCTCAAAGGGTTGGTGTGAGATTCTAACATGGTAATATATAAACAGCACTTACAACAGGGACTGGCCCTGGTAAAGATGAGATTTCTTTTTATTATCTGAAAAAGTTGTAATGAACAAAATATATCTCAACCAATGGGGTGAGATGGGGACCAATATCCCCAGTCCCTGGACATCCTGGCCCAGTGTACCACGTAGTAGCCCACAACCCTGTGCTTATGTTGACAGAGATAAATCAACTATGAGCTATTCATTGGACAGCAGGCCCTGCTGCCATCATAGACGGGTCTCAGGTGCAGGGCAGGATGCTAGCAAATGCTGATCTGAGAAATGTCACCATCACACAAGCCTGAGTGGACACACAGACCTTTTACCGTTAAGAAATCTGAAAGCAAGCATAAATGTAAGCAAACACGATTTTTAATTTTTATTTTTTATGGTGGACAGTGATCATTTGCCCCAACAGCCATCTGAAGCCAATAGTCCTGATTATTAAAAATCACAAAGTTATATAAATGTTCTCCTCCTTTTCGAAAACCATGTTCATTTTTTCCCCAAGAAACAGGGCTGTCTGCAAAGCCTTGAACGGACAGTGTAACCCATGGAGCTAACTTCGGTTCATCAAAGTAGTGACTGAAAAAAAGGTAGTTGTTAAACAGAGTTTTAAAAGAGAGTTAGGAATGTCTGCATTTTTAAAAATTTATTCAGGATAAGTAGTACTTCTGATATTCTAATAAAGCTTAGATCTTAGCTTTAATTTTTGAAAATCAAGAGGTGTGTGATAAGTTCCTGATGTCACACTGTGAATTCCATAAGGATTAACTAATATGCAACACACAAAACAAACCTCAGCTGTTCCCACCCTCATTCTGGGAGGTCTTTAAGACAAAAAGAACCCAAAACAAAAAACCCCACAGGTGTTTAAGGATCGTTTCCCTCCTATTAAGAGTACTGTTCTCAGAGTCTCAGTTAACTGAAACGTTGCAGGATAATTCACCAGATTTTTAATATCCAGCCTTCCTATCGAAGAAAATCAAAGTACTAAACCAATAAATGTGAAAAAGGATGTTGGGCTTAAAAAGGAAAACCTTCAAGACTTAAATCTGACATTTCAAAAGGGAAGATTGAGAAGATATGCTTACTAAATAGGATTATACTCAATGTACGGTCTTTGCAATAGGCGATTTCAGTTCCTTTCAATGTACATTTTATTTATATACCACCTCCCAAAATGAAAAAATCTATACTATTTGACATACTGTTCTATAGAGCACTGATGAGCGATATAAAAGGTAAAGAGTTCTCACCAGAGATGTTCCAGTAGGAGACAGATCTTCTCTGGAAGTATGAAGCCAGTGATTGTACACAAATAAGCTTTTGCCACCACTGTGCTTGGCTCAGGACAGCAATAGGTTGATATGAAATTATTAGGCTCATTATTTCTGTCACCAAAAAAATAGAGAGAGATAACACATTTATATCCATCACATGATCACTTCCAAAGTATTAAACTCCTATTAAAAACAAGTAGCAGGCCAGAGCCCTGGAAGACACAGGGAGTTCAGATACCCACAGGTCGACATTACTGAAGACGGCGCCGAGCCAGTCGAAGAGCTCCAGAGCCCGGCAGGACACCTCTGGCGTTCCCTCCAGCTCGCTGCTCTGCAGCACTGGGCACTGGAGATCTCTCAACGTGCTCAGTGCTACTTTTGGCTGATGCTCCTGAATTTGGTACTTGGAAAAATATGACATCATTGTCGATTCTTCTGAACCTTAAAAACACACCACACAAGGCCATTTGAATCCATTTGACCATCGTAAGCAAGTTTAGTGAATCCCTGAACCCACCCATTCCCATTTGAGTGGTAAGATTGAGTAAGATGGAAGCTGTGCAGAGCTGCATTCAAATTAAAATCATTTAAAGCTGCTTTCAGCTCCTTTTGCTCAAGTTCTGTAAACGTTCATCTTTTTTCACACTTTTCCTGGAAGAGCACAACAGTTTCTGATCAGACCCAAACTAGTTTCACTGTTTGTGCTAATAAAAAAATTTCAACTTCACACTTAAAACCAAAAGCATTCCTGATGTACGAATAATATTAGTGAACTCCAGAGAGAAGGAGCTTATCTGCACAACCTCTATTAAAGAAAAAGAAGAGAAACTGAATGGTGATTGAACCTCATCCCAGCTTGACTTTGAAAACCCAATAAAATCCAGCGTATCTTTTCAGGGATGTTTGTGTAGCCAACGGCCTTGGAAGACAGAGATAGTACTCCCTCCATGGCAAAGGGCAGGCTTGCTTACTGTCCAGTGTAATAGAAATAATGTCACCCTCCCTCTCTCCAGGCAGATATCAGCAGGCTTACTGTCCCTTACAAAGGACTGGAGTTCTTAAACTCCAGGTTCCTCTCCTGTAATGCAACCTACTGCATGTGCCAGCATCGCCTGGTGTCACTCTGGAAATGGGACTTGGTGAACTGGTGCAAATGGTGATATTCGGTGTGATGGTTAATTTTAGGTGTCAACCTGACTGGATGAAGGGTCATCTAGATGGCTGGTAAAGCATTATTTCTAGGTGTGTCTGTGAGGGTGTTTCTGGAGAAGACTGGCAGGTGAGTGGGTAAACTGAGTGGGAAGATCTGCCCTCACTGTGGGTGGCACCATCTACCCGGCTGGGGCCCCAGGTAGAACAAAACGGCAGAGGAACAGTGAATTCGCTGTCCCTTGGAGCTGGGACTCCCTTCTTCCCCTGCCCTTGGACAGCAGAACTCCAGGTTCTCTAGCCTTTGGACTCTGGGGCTTGCACCAGCAGATCCACAGGTGGTCAGGCTTTGGCCTTGGACTGAGAATTATACCATCTTCTTTCCTGATTCTCAGGCCTTCATATTTGGACTGAGCCAGGCTACCAGCATCCCTGGGTCTCCCACTTGCAGACAGCCTGTCGTGGGACTCCTCAGCCTCCATAACTGCATGATCAATTTCCCTAATAAATCTCCTCTCATCCATCCATCCATCCATCCATCCATCCATCCATCCAACCATCCAACCATCCAACGAACCATCCACCCATCCATCCATCCATCCATCCATCCATCCATCCATCCATCCTTCCTTCCTATTGGTCCTTTCTCTCTGGAGAACCCTGACTAATATATTTTGGCTACTACCATTCCTCTGAGGAATTAAGTCCTGTGTCTCTGACCCAGGGCTTATGTGTCTTCTGCCAGCATCCCTGAGACTGTGGCAGGCTACCTAGTTAGCCTGCAAGTATGAGGAAATCTCAGAACTTTCACAGTCCTGACAAATCCTTAAAATAGTTAGGAGCTTTAGGAATAGGGAGCTATCCAGAATCCAACGTCTGGATGATCTGCATAGAAGACTTCACGCAACTGAAACTTCAATAAGCCTTTTTGCCCTCTTTTCTGTCTACCATATATGGAAGGAGAGGCACCGAAGGCCAGACCTAGGACTCATGGGAGCAACTTGGAGCACCCAGTGACCAGACACTTCCCACGAGGAGCAGACAGATGGGGCTATTTCTAAAACAGACCACCATGCTTCCTATCCTCCAAAAGAGAGTACTACACCATAATTCCTGATGACTTGATCCATTATTATCTGGGCCAAAGATATACTTCTAAAAGGAGCAACATACATGGCCGTTTTAGGCAGATTACGCTGTGTGGTGAATAGCAAACTTTGAACTAAATTTAGTGTCCTAATCAATTAAAAGTTATAACAAATTAATCTGACATTTAATGGTAGGCCTGAGTCAGTACCCTGTGATAATAAATAAGCAGACTGTGTATATAATTGGTGCTACTTAAAAATATTATAGTCAAGGCTGTTCAAGGTAAGCTGGAGAGAGGAAAGGGGAGAAATAGATAAAATTTAGCTGCTCTGAAGCCACTCTCAAGATCTCTGGATCTACATATAACCCAAAGAGACTCAGGCAGAAAGGCCTGCGTGCCTACATGATCCTGAACTATGGTTTTCAGAGATGTCAGAAGGGCTAGTTTCCTTAATAATATTTTTATATATACGTATAGAATATTCCTTGACTAAAGAGTGAATCACCATTCAATCCTCCATTACTCCTCTTTAATTAACAATTACTTTCAAAATCACTGTATCATTACATAATTTATTCTTCGTACCTGTATTATGCCAAGCCAAAAGAAAATCAAATGTCAATGGCTTCTTTTCTTTGAAGGACCAAGATACTCTTTCATACTTCTTAGAATCCAAGTTTAAGGATAATTCCATCAAATCAATGGAAACAACTTTAAAAATGAAAAAAAGAACATATATTTCATTCATATACGTACAGCTTCTACCATGGAAAAAGTGTTACATTTTTAAAAACTAGAATTTTGGGAAATTTTATGGATAGTAAAATGGTTTTATTCTTCTTCCGCTCCCTTTGGTTTGCCAAATAAATAAGATCCCTCTGGTGCGCACTTCTAACCTTGAGAGCTAATGAAAACAGACATTTTCAATTTATATGTTTCCTAGGTCAAAGACCAAGGGCAGAGGACCTTGAGAGGTCAGGTTTAATCTACTTATGGATGTGGCGGCCTTAGCTATTGATGTTCGAGCCAGACGCTGTCAGCAAAACATCTCTTCACTCATGGGTGAATTTCTACTAGTAATCATAAAGACTTGGGGAAACCAAAGGAAATTCTTTATTAAGAATAAGTTGTAGACTCCTATCTTGGGTTCAGTACTTTGAATTTTTTTTTTTTTGAGATGGACTCTCACTCTGTCGCCAGGCTGAAGTGCAGTGGTGCGATCTTGGCTCACTGCAAACTCCGCCTCCCGGGTTCAAGCAATTCTCCTGCCTCAGCCTCCCGAGTAGCTGGGACTACAGGCATGCGCCACCACGCCCAGCTAATTTTTGCATTTTTAGCAGAGATGGGGTTTCACCATGTTGGTCACAAGGGTCTCAATCTCTTGACCTCATGATCCGCCCGCCTTGGCCTGCCAAGGTTTAACCCGAAACATATATATTTAATTGACCAGTCCAAGTCTACAATCTTTATTAAATGCATCCACAGCTGAAAAGAAATGAACTTAAAAGCATCATCCTATCCTCTGTGAAGCTCGAGTCAGAAGTTTGACAGATTTTTTTTAAAAAGCCACATTTTTTTGAACAAAGAGATTAGAGGCAATTCAAACATTTAAATTTAAATTGCCACAAGATTAGAAACAGATGGAACACACATGATACTTACTAAATTTCATAATTTTTCTGCCAGAAAACTGAGATGGATGACCCTGAAGTCCAGTTTCTTCATAAGTGTCTTTATCCAGTGACAAAATTAATTTCCCTATAAATCAAATAATAACTCCCATAAGATACCAAAAATAGAACTTACGTTGTCTGACTAAAAGAAAGCAAGGCAAATTGAGCAGTTAGATATCAATGTAACAAACTGCATACAAGGATCTTATTTATATCACAAGAATATTACTTATATGTATACATGTCTTGTAACAGATATTATTTATACATTATACATCCAAGGATATTATTTATAATAGTGAAATTAAAAATAATCTGAATTTCTACTAAAGATGAAATAAATAAGTCATGTTATACTCATTCTTTTGAATATCTTCTTTTTTTTTTTTCAGACAGTCTCATTCTGTCTCCCAGGCTGGAGTGCAGTGGCGCAATCTTGGCTCACTGCAACCTCCGCCTCCCAGGTTCAAAGTGATTCTCCTGCCTCAGCCTTCCAAGGAGCTGGGACTACAGGCATGAACCAACACGCCGGCTAATTTTTTTTGTATTTTTAGTAGAGGCAGGGTTTCACCACATTGGCCAGGCTGGTCTCGAACTCCTGACCTCAGGTGATACACCTGCTTTGGCCTCCCAAAGTGCAGGGATTACAGGCGTGAGCCACCATGCCCAGCCGACTTTTTTTTTTTTTTTTACAGTATGCATTTTTTTTTTTAACAATTAAAGAAAGATGAAAAAATAAAGTGTTACCATTTGGTAGCAGGGCAACAGTATTATCTTCATCAATATTTGTATTGTATGTTAGTGCACAGCAAGAACCTGGAAGAGAAAGTACAGAGGAAAAATTTAAAACAAGAAATTACACCTGCAAGATGTTAGTGGATTATTTTTACAAGATAACCAGTCTTCCAGGTAATTAAAGGTCAGTTTCTACCACTGCTCCAGCTCACTCAATAAACCAAACATCTGCTAAAGGTAAGCTGGAGCATGCAGAAGACCAAGCTCCAGCTAGTTCACTCCCTGACCAAGGGCCTATTTGTGCAAGTTTACTATCATCAAGCAAAAAACTGACTCAGAACGGAACGTGACCTTTGGGGATGCGCAGAGAGGGGTCCAAAGTAGAATTCTAGATAAACATACACCTCTCAGAGGCAGAGTTCCAGGTTAAGATTCAAAAGCTACTCAACCTCTCCAAGCCTCAGTTTCCTCACCTGTTAAATGAGGATCATAGGCTTGCTTCATAAAGTTGTTGCAAGGGTTAAATTTGGTAAGACATTTAACAGTGCCTGCTACAGCCAGTGTCCATGTAATTCACAGACTGGTGTCAGACCTCGAAATAGATGAAAGGAATAACGGT